>NW_024412470.1:0-74247 GCF_014898765.1 Herpailurus yagouaroundi
TCCAGGTAAGACCAAACAATATTATGCCAATAAAGTGAAAGATGTTATCTCTCTGCCTTAGAAATACAGAAGAAGGGAAGAGGAGGGGGGGAGGGGAAGGGAAAGGGAAAGAAAAGGAAAGAAGGGAAGGGAAGGGAAGGGAAGGGAAGGGAAGGGAAGGGAAGGGAAGGGGGCCATACACCTGCAATTATGTTCACCTAAAAAAAAAAAAATTTAGAGTATTTGAAGCAGTATAATAGTGGGTGACTCCACAGCATCATCAGGAATTCAAGCACCTAAGTTTTCTGCTCTACTTCCTGAAGGCCTAATCAAATTCCAAGATGGTTTTTGGAGCACTAATAATCTCATCAGGCAGAAAGAGAAAGAGAGCTGGCCCACTGTCTTTTAAAGAGAAAGCTATATCCCACATGACATTTCCTTCACATACTATTGACTAGAAACAAGTCAGATGTGAGATGACCAGTTAACCCAGGTTTGCCTGTGATTTTCCCAGTCTAATTATTGAATGTCTCCCAACACAGAAAACCCGGCAGTCCCAGGCAGACCAGGATGATTGGACACTCTAGTCACGGGATCCCATCCTGCAGCCTGAGAGACTAGAACGAATGCTTTTTAAGCTGTTGAACAATGAATTCGATTAAAACCAGGGTTTTCTACTAAGAGGAAAAGAAAAACTGACATGCAACTAGCATACAAGAATATAATAGACATTGATAAGCAATTAGCAATGTCTTCTGTAAAGGTAATAATCAAGACTTTGAGCATATCAATACATAAGAGAAGGAGAAAGAGAAGGTCATTCAGGAGGTGGAAAGGACTGTTTAAAATGGAGAAAAAACGTAACAAGTGAAAGAAATTACAAGAAAAGAGTAAATTTCAAGAGGAAGTTTTCACCATATAATCACATGCTGCAAAGTCTGAAAATTACCCCCCCGCCAGTTGTGTTGCAGCTAATGCAGCCATGGGTTGGAGTTCAGGTGCCCTGGATACCTAAGAAGAGAAAGGTTATCAAGAACTGGGGGTAAAACACAGAAGGAGAGGTGAAGGGCAAATGAAAACAAACCTCACTTCTATCAGAACTACCAATATCAACATTAGATCTCAGGGTGATACTGAGAATAGATGTGCTTCATTTTTTCCCAGCTGTTTGAGATATAATTAACACACAACACTGTGTAAGTTTAATGTATACAATGTAATGATTTGATATATGTATACATTACAAAATGCTTACCACAGCAAGGTTGGTTAACATATCCACCACCTCACATAATTGCAATTTTTTTTGTGTGGTGAAAATTTTAAGATCTGATCTCAGTAACATTTACATACATGGTATAATGGTATTAACTATAGTCACCATTAGATCCCCAGAACTTACTCATCTTGTAACTGAAAGTTTGTACCCTTTGACCACTTCCCCCAGTGAGATATCACCTCATACCTGTTAGAATGGCTATTATAAAACAAACAAACAAACAAAAACGTAAAAATAAATTTTAAAAAAGCAATAACAAATTCTGGTGAGGATATGGAGAAAAAGGAACCCAGTGCACTGTTGGTGAGAATATAAATTGGTAAACATTATGGAAATCAAAATTATTCAAAAATTAAAATACAACTACAGCACGACCTGACAATTTTACTTTTGAGTATATGCATGAGGAAACAAAATCGAACCGTGAAAAGATATCTGCACCCCCACATTCACTGGGTTGCTCTTCACCATACCCAGGTCTTGTGCCAGGTGTGTTTCATAGCTGTGTAACACTAGTGCTGTAACAATGTGAGAACGTACATTTTCTTTGCCCTGGACACCTTATTTCCTCTGACAGAGAGCTTCCTATAATTTAGGTGCTCTGTCCTGGCTGAGTCTTTCTTCCTGGCAACATCACAAAGTATTTTATCTGTGTTGGCCATAGAAACTGCCCACTTCAACATTTGATCAGTGGGAAAAAAAAAAAGGTTCATGGTCTTAATTCTCAAGTTTTCCTGTCTATGATCATAAAATTCTTGACAGGGTGGAAAAAAGCAGAGGTTATGGTTTTTGATGGCAAATGAAACATAACTTCATTTTTTAATGTTTATTTAATTTTGAGGTGGGGGAGGGGCAGAGAGAAAGGAGGACAGAGGATCCAAATCAGGCTCCACACTGAGGCAGCCAGTCCATGCGGGTCTCGAACTCACAACCATGAGATCGTGAACTGAGCCATCCAGGCGCCACAAGCAAAACTTCATTAAAAAAATTTTTTTTTTTCAACGTTTATTTATTTTTGGGACAGAGAGAGACAGAGCATGAACGGGGGAGGGGCAGAGAGAGAGGGAGACACAGAATCGGAAGCAGGCTCCAGGCTCCGAGCCATCAGCCCAGAGCCCGACGCGGGGCTCGAACTCACGGACCGCGAGATCGTGACCTGGCTGAAGTCGGACGCTTAACCGACTGCGCCACCCAGGCGCCCTGCAAAACTTCATTTTAAAAAACAGAACTCCAACACTCTATTTATTCCGGCTTATTCACTCAATTACTTTACCACATAATGCTTACTTATGAGGATTTTAAGTTCATTGGCCACCCCTCTGCTTTCTCCTTATTTCTCCTGCTTTCTCAATTTCCCACTGACCTCACTTCTTTTCCTGTCCAGCTTTGGTTTCATGGCCCACCACATCAATCACCCTTTTTTTTTTTTTTTTCCAGTATCCTCATTTCCCCTATTTCCCTTGTCCTGGCAAATCTCAACCATGATCCACCCAGCTGCCCAGTTTGTCCATCTCCTCAGCACAGCACCTGAGTACCACTAAAGAAACTCACATGCTACTCCTTGTAGACTCTCTCGCCTGTTCTTCACAGAGGGCTACTCTATTCTCAAAATCAAAGTGCTTTCTTCAGTCACCTGTATTTTAAACTCAGCAGATGACCTTACCTTCCACCTCACAGATCAAAGAGAAGCCATCAAATAGGTACTTCAACCTCAGCACAGCTGCAAAATCCTCTTGTTCTAATGGAAGAGGAGCTGGCTCTCCTATCTTTCCATGGGTCACACTGGACTTCATCTTCTTTGACCTTCTTTCTTGAAATATTGTCAATTGCCCCTTCCATCTCCCATGTTATATTTTTCCTTTTTAAATTCCTTCCCCTGAATAGCCAAGCAAACAACTCTCAGAATTAAATATATATATATTTAATTTTTCTTTCTTGAGTCCTTTGTTTCTACTCTCTCTTTGCAATCAAACATCTCAAATAAGTTTTTGTGTACATTACCTCCATTTATACCTGCCCCCAATCACTTTGCAATTTGCTCTAATCTGTATTCTGTCCCTGGAACTCCACTGAAATGACATTTAGTGAAGTCACCAGTGACCATGATGTTACTATAGCCAATGAATGTGGTTTACACCCTTTTTGCATAGACCGTGTGTCAGGACACGGTAGGACTTCAAAGAGTATTCAAGTTGATACAGCTTTGCCACTTGCTACCTGTGGGACTTAGGACAAGTTCACCAGTATCTACTTTTATATGTAAAACGAAGACAAAAAGGGAAAGTACCTAAGAGTTGTTTTGACAAGTAAATGAGATAAATAATAGCACAAGATACATAACTAAATATTAGTTTTGTTGGTAACTATTTTTGTCTCTCCCTTTTATAGGAGACAGTGTTCTAGGAATTTCTCATATTTTTGCACATCTTGAGAACAGAGACACTGATAGCTTTTTGTTGTGGAATATCTTTTCAAAGATTTCTATATACCGTGTCTTCTTAGAAGTAAGCATGTTATTTGCTACCCAGTATATTGGAGATAATATCTCACTCCCAGGAAAATTTGGGTAATTTTGCTCACAGTACATGTTAAAAGATTGGGGTCAAGATCCATACCTGTCATGTACACTCACGGTGTGTGCAGCATCACCTGGGTCCACTCTTCACTGCCTCGCGGAACTTGGAAGACATGAGAGCAGATGCAAATGCAAAGTTCATGGCGTCTTTTCAGTCACAGACAATATAGTCCTTTGTATTCTGACTCAAGAGTCTCATGGCTTCTATCAGTACCTTGAAATTGTGGTAGACTGACTTGTTAGCTTGCAAAACAGAATGAATAAACCCTCCACAGTTCTTTTTTTTGTTTACCCTTCACAGTTCCCAGGCTCTTGGATATCTCAGTCTTTGGAAACTTGAGAACATTTTCATGAAATTCTGTCTTTGGCTTCCATTAAACTCCACTCTTGGCTTCTCCTCTTACCTCTTCTTACTGTATTTTGCTTCTTAGTCCTACAGTAGTCATGTGTGCATTGTTGGTGTTCCTCAAAGTTCTGTCTCTCTTTACTTTTCCATCTTAATCCTTCCACATTTGTCCAAAACACTCTTCTCTTTCTGCATGCTTTCACTTAACCTTTTTTGTTTTTGTTTTTTTGTTTGTTTGTTTTTGATAGAGAGACAGAGCAGGAGTGGGGAAGGGGCAGAGAAAAAGGGAGACACAGAATTCAAAAGAGGCTCCAGGATCTGAGCTATCAGCACAGAGCCCGATGTGGGGCTCAAACTCAAGAACAGCGAGATCATGACCTAGGCTGAAGTCAGATGCTTAACTGACTGAGCCACCCAGGCAACCTTCAGTTAACACATCTATGCCAATGATTCAAAATCTATACCCATAGTCCAGATCCTTCTCCCAACCAACAAAATAGAAAGCAACTTTAAGAAGTCAAAAAGCCAAACAGAAACATCAGCAATTTCCTAGTACTGGATATAGAGTTCAAGAGTCATTAATGAACAAGGGCCACGATAGACATCCCACGATAGACATCTCAGGTCAGTTAAGACCTATAGTAAACTGAACTCTAAGAATAAGGCAACCTCAAAAGGGATTTGACTTCACTAAATATGATCTGTCTGTCTTCTATTTCCCTGACAGAAAACAATCAAATCCTCTCCAGGCCAAAAGAGAGTTTCCTGAAGATTCTAAAATTGTCAGTATACCATATCCATCATTTAATTTACAAAAACCAAGCATACCAAGAAGTAGGATTATGATCATGAATTAAAAAAATAAACAGACCATATATGCAGACCCACAAGTAGTCCAGATATTGAAGCAGACAGACAAGGACTTTAAAATAACCATATAATACATTCAAGCAAAGAGACTTTAAAACAACTATTTAATATCAAATAGAAATTACACACCTAAAAAAATCCTCAATAAATAAAACAGCAGAAAGAATTAGGGCTAGTCAACTATATGAAAAATTTGATAGAAACAGATCAAAGCACAAAGAAATAAGAGGGTACAAAATATAGGAAATGATTTAAGAAGCATATGAACAGGGTGCTGAGGCCTAACACATATGTAATGGGAGGTCCAGAAGAAGAGGAAAGATTTAGACAAAAGCAATATTAAAAGATAATTTGGGGGTGCCTGTTTGGCTCACTCAAGCGTCCAACTCTTGATTTCGGCTCAGGTTATGATATCAGGGTTCATGAGTTCAAGCTCCACATTGTCTGTGCTGACAGCGTGGAGCTTGCTTGGGATTCTCTGTTTCCCTCTCTCTCTGCCCCTCCCCAGCTTACATTCTATTTCTCTCTGTCTCTCAAAATAAGTAAATGTTTTTTTTAAAAAGATTTTTTGCTTGAAGATTTTTATAAAACTGATAAAAGGCATCTATCCAGCCTAAAATTTAAGAAGTTATATAAACTTCAAGCAGGATAATAATAAGAAAACAATGGGTGCCTGTATGGCTCAGTCAGTTAAGCATCTGACTTTTGATTTCAGTTCAGGTCATGCTCTCAAGGTTTGTGGGTTCAAGCCCCATGTGGGGCTCCATTCTGATGACACAGAGCCTGTTTAGGATTCTCTCTCTCCCTCTCTGCCCCTCTCTTGCTCTCTCTCTCTCTCAGTACATATTAAAACAAACTTTTAAATAATTAAAAAAAAAGAAAACCACACTTATCAAAAACAATGGGCATAATTTTGAACAAACAATTCACAAAGGGGTGCATTCAATGACCAAAGACACTTTTCATGGCCAGAATAGCCCTGTATGGTCTGCGCACATCTACCTCTCATATCTTATTTCCTACTACCTTCTACCTCAACCATGACTCTTCTTTCCATTCTTACAACAAATCCAATCACATTCATGCCTTAAGCTCTATCTAAGTGTTTCTCCCACTCTCTGGAATATGTTGTCTACATTTCCATGTGGCTGTGTTCTCATCATTTGGAGGCAGCTCCCAATTACCCAAACTAATTATATTCCTTCCTTACTCTCTCCCTATCACATTATTCTATTTAAGTTCTTCATAGCACTTCTGCTATTGAATGAATATCAGCTTCTCTGCTCACTTATTCTTTTCTTTATTGAGTAGAGCCTCTCCAGAGCATCTAAACCTCATTTGTGCAAAGATATCGTCTATCTTATTCATCGCTATATCACCAATTTCAGAGCTGAAAAGAAAACTGGGCATGTAAAACATGCTCAATATTTGATGGTTAGATAAATTAACAAGTTAACGGATGTATATGTCATGCTCATCACTGACTTCATGAGCTAAGACATGTAATTATCTTTAGATATTAATATCCTTAGAATTTTCTCCTGCTCTGTTCTACTTACCTGTACCTCTCAAGGTCCAGCTACATTTTTGTATCTACATAACAACTTTGTTGATTAATTCCACCACCAGTTATTTTCTGAATTTTGATGGGGTTTTTTTTTGTATTTTCTGAATTCATACAGCCTTACAGCTTCATCAATATTTTATCATTTCATTTTATGTTCTAAACTTATTCAAAATTATAAGTTTAATTATTTGCTTCTGTATGAGACTAAAAGCTCCTTGAAAGCAGTCCTTTTTGTATCTCCCACAGCACATGGCATTTTTCTGAACAGTATTCATTGATTTACAGATTGGTCGATGATGAATGTAGCATAATAGATAAAAAGTGGAAACAAGGCAACAACGATTCAGAAAGTAAGAAAAGTGGTGACAAGAGAAAGGTTGTAGCTCTCTAACCACCTGACACATATGGCTGTAATCCTTTAAAGGGATTACCCTCATGTTAATGGTTTTAAAGTTCATTTTTCAGTTCATTTTTTCCTGCATCCTTTTTCTCTATCTTCTCACTGAAAATAAATGGAACTGATATGCTGGTGATTGTTAGTGCCTGACTGTCTTTGAATCACTTTAGTTTGGTCTGTCTCCAAAACTGTGAATTGTTGTCTAAACCATAAAAGAAAAATTGTGGTGTTTGGCAACCTTTCCTCTTGTTAAACCACCCAAAACCTATCAATCCTTTAAATCTTGCTCAAATTCTTACCCTCTCTAAAGTCTTCCCTGGCTCATATAGACCAGATTAATATTCCCCCAACACTTCTTGTGTGTTCCTCTTTGTTCTCGGCATGTGGATAAATAAATAGGTATTCTGTAAGTCTCCATTTGAATAAATTATTTTTAATTAATAAAGCAATTTAGGATTTAAGGAGTAAAAAAATAATACACTCTGAATCTATTAGAAAGCCAGTATGTTTTCAGAATTTAAAAGAGAAAAATACAGAATCCACAAGTAATTGAGGAATGCGGAGAGTGACAGACTTATAAAACAAGTTGAAGCAAAATAAAAGAATATTAGGTACAAAAAAAAATCAGATGGACCATCACTTTAAAAAGTAAATATATATAAAAGTACTTACTATGGTTTAAAAGGGAGAATGGATCATTTATGAAAAGCAAAGGTGATTTAGCTCAGCTGCAATAACATGAAAGATTAAACAAGACATAATGCTCTTCAGACACAAAGGTGACAAGAGACTGGATAAAAAGAAAATTGCAGTGTGAAATGCAAGAGACTTCACAATACGGAGAAAAACTAAGCGAGAAAAAAAAAAGTAAAGGGAAAACAAATCATTTATCAAAAGGTAGACGGAAAATAAGGACACCTGGATAAAAAAGCAAAAACATCCTTAGAAGAGTGTGAAGAACAAAAGCAGACTCACCTGAAGAGAGACAAAAAGTAGCTGCCGTAAATCCGGTGAACTACCTGGGCCCGAAGAACAAGAACACGATTGACGTACACCGGGTGGAGGTGGAAGGAACGTGAAGCAGCTGAGATACAGAAAGGGCTTTAAAGATGACCTTGGAGTACATTTAAAGACTTAAAATTGGTGAGGCACAAAGGGAATAACTCAGCTGCGGGGAAAAATACGGCCCTTGTACTGCCCCAAATGAGAACGCTCCGTTACCACGAAGATACACGCGACAGCACACAGCGCACGCGGAGCTGGAAGAGACTGCACGACACGGAATCGGAACACGGCAGGAACCGGAACACGCAGGAGTCGCTGGACGAGCCGAGCGCGCGGGGCTCGAAGACGCCGGGCAAGAGACTAAGTGGCCAGGTACTCGACCACACAGCGCAAAAGTAAGTTGTGATTTGCCGGAAGCCAAAATAATGGTTTTCGGGGGTTTACAAAGAGTGTGGACAAGTGATGCAGTTGGTGCAAAATGAATTCATGAACAATTGTTTGGCATTGTGGGGGGAAAGGAAGGGATGGGAGGTGAAATAATAAAGTCACACAGAACTCGGAGGTCTTTACTAGATTACCATGGTAGAAAGTCAGGAGATGGGCAAAAGTGAGATGGGACAATGGCCTTCTGTAATTTAAGGATGGGATGGCGAGGGTGGGGCGGGAGGGCAGGGAAGGGAGGATTTTCCTACACAGATGCCAAAAGCGTAACACACCGACATCTTGACTCTAGAAAAATGAACTTAGCCAGGAATCAAATGAAGAAAGATGAATTACATTATATAAGCAAAATAAATAGACAAAGAGAAAAAAGAGTGAGGCTGTGTAAACCTGAAAGAATTATTTCGTGCATGTATTTTACAAAATAAATTTCAAATCTGTGAAGAATAATATATAGAATAATAGGAATAATAGTAGAAAATGCAGTTTGTATCATTTCAAGAAAAGCAAAACCTTGCTTACCCTCACATCATATACCCAGTTCACTGCAATTAAAAAAAAAAGTGAATGTTTACCGAGTCTGAAGTATAGAATAGCCTTCCTGAATACACATATCAAAATAAATCTATAAATTAGCTAAAGTATGTACATATCAGAAATCACTATGAGAAATATAAAAGGTAAATTTAAAATAAACCAGGAAGACCATTTACAACCTATATGACAGTTACCAACTTTGCTATAAAGAGATTACTCCAAAATAAATAAGAAAAAAATATCCTAATCAATGAGAATAAGCAGTCCCCAAAAAGAAGAAATACAAAAGCCCACTACTCTTTTAAAATTTTTATATTTCATTATTATTTCAGGAAATATTAAGTTACAAAATAATATGATAGCTCATTATGCCTTTTAATTTAGAAAAGAAAAAAAGGAAAAGAAAAGAAAAACTAAAACAAAATCATGGTAAAACTGTAATATCAAGATATCATGTAAATGAGCACTCACATATACTCTAACCCCAATTCACATGTAAATGGATGCATGTTATATGGAAGACAATTTAGCAACGTATATCGTAGCCTAGCAGTTCAATTTAGGATAGGAATTTATCAAGATTAAAAAAATAAAAACAGGACTATAAATCAAAATATTTCTAAAGTGAAGCTAATTGCAGAGTTGTAAGAAAAAAGCATTGGGAACTAATATATTTAGTAATCTAATTTGATCAAACAAATCACTGAATATACATAGGGAAAAATTTTGTTCTAACATGTTGTCCTAATATGTTAAAAATTAGTATTGGAAAATATATTGTGACATGTAATACAGTTCACTATATGCTACATAGATGAAAACATGAACAGTGCTTATCCTGAGTAGTTGGTTATAAGCAATTTTTATTTTCTTTTTCTTATTTATATCTTATCCAATAAATAATCATTGTTTTAGTAATATGAAAAACAATGTAAATATGTTAGAGTAGAAGGCAGTTTAATGCCATGGGGAAAATGACTTATAAGACAGGATGTAGGGGCACCTGGGTAATTCAGTGGGTTAAGCGTCCGACTTCAGCTCAGGTCATGGTCTTCTGGTTCGTGAGTTCTAGCCCTGCATCGGGCTCTGTGCTGACAGCTCACAGCCTGGAGCCTGCTTCAGATTCTGTCTGTCTGTCTCTCTCTCTCTCTCTCTCTGCCCCTCCCCCACTCATTCATTTTCTCTCCCTCTCTTTCTCTCTCTCTCAAAAATTAATAAACATTAAAAAATTTTAAAAAGAATAAGACAGGATGTATATTATACATTTGTGAAGAGAAGTAGACTACTACACACACACACACACACACACACAAGACACACAAGCATAATTAACTTCAGGAAATTGTATTTCAGACTATTTTAATGGGTAATTTTTTCAAATTGTTCACAAAAAATGTATATCACTTTTGCATTAGATCTGTAAAATGTTCTTGAATAAGAACCACTTTTTTTGTTAAGGGGGAGCAATTATTAAGTTGAAGTTTGCAGAAAATCAAGGTACATGAACTACAAAAGCTATCCTTGTATGTGTATCATGGTATAGAAGAAGATAACTCAGAGGAAGGAAGAACGATGAAGAAACAAGTTGTTTTACTCTGATTATGAAGAAAAACAACTGCATGGGGAAGATTTCAAGAAAAGTAAAATACACAGAAAATGAAATAAGTGATCAAAGTTGATTTTCCTGGGTCTATAGTGATGAACCCTTCCCAAAAAAACTAGGAGACAGGAGTCCATGAGGAATGGGGCATTAAGATGACATATCAGTAATTCCAACGGTAGGGCAATAAATAGAGAACTTGAATAAAAAGATCATGTTCTGTGGACATTTTTAAAATTTACTATTGAGCACTTTAAGAAAATCATTGCTTGGGGCACCTGGGTGGCTCAATTGGTTAAGTCTTCAGCTCAGGTCATATGATCTTGTGGTTCAAGAGTTCAAACCCCCCATTAGACTCTCCGCTGTTAGTAAGGAACCCACTTTGGATCTTCTGTCCCCCTCTCTCTGCCTCTCTCCCATTGGTTCTATCTATCTTCTCTATCTCTATCTCTCAAAAATAAAAAAAAGAAAAATCATCACTTTGTGTTGTGCATACAAGGAGAAAGAAATAGATTTTTTTTAATGTTTACTTATTCTCGAGAGAGAGACTGAGACAGAGTGTGAGTGGGGGAGGGGCAGAGAGAGAGGGAGACACAGAATCTGAAGCAGGCTCCAGGCTCCGAGCCATCAGCCCAGAGCCCGACACGGGGCTTGAACTCACAAACTGTGAGGTCATGACCTGAGCTGAAGTCGGACGCTTAACCGACTGAGCCACCGAGGTGCCCCAGAATAGATTTTGAGAGAGAGAGAGAGAGAGAGAGAGAGAGGGTTACTCTGCCCTTAGGACCTAACAACCTAATGGAAGGAACAAGAAATATAAGTAAATATAAATATATGTGTAAATAAATATGCACGTATTAGACATTGTTGGTGAACGTCAAAATAAGCAGTATCAACTATGAAGGATAAAATAACTCAGAGCAGGGAGAAAGAATGAAGGGTTGCCTGGGGTTATTCAGAAAGTTTTCACAGAGAAAATGGGATTCTGAATATCATTTAGGAAGTAGAAAATGGGAAAAACGATGTAACAATGCACCTAGGGTGACCCAAAAGTTCACATCACCATTCCTTTTCCGGAGAGGAAGAAATAACACCTCAGGCAAATGGCAGCCCAACTATGCGGCTGTGCACTCCACCTTTATGTATGTGAGGCAAAGAGGAAAGCCCTGCCTCTTCATGTGTCAAGCAATGTTGGACTACACGGAATCGTTTCTAGCTGTAAATTGAGGGTTCTGCAACCCCCTTGTACTCCACTAGAGGGCTAACAGAAAAACCAACAAACATCAATTGAGGATGTGTACACAAAGTTAGACATAAACCATCTGTAGTGTCCCTGAGGTGACGAGGGTGCCGAAGAGAAGCAAAGACAAAGTGAAGGCAGTAAGCAAGCAAAGATACGCTGCCTGGGACGATCTCAGGGGTAACTCATGAGAAGAGTGAACAGAAAGTTGTGTTTCTCCGGGAAGCAAACTTTAAAAAAATAATGGAAGAAATGGACCGACAGTTCACAAGGAGAGAGTCTGATTTATGTCATGCACCTAAAGCCAAGTAAGAAAGGAAACAGCTGGAAATCAGAAAATGGTCCTGAAGTTCCACTCTTGCCATGCCTGCAGCAAACATTTATTAAGTGTGCATGTTCTTGTTTGACCTGAGAATGAATACAAAATGCGATGTCCTTAGAAAACTTGATACCCTGGGGTTATCATAGATACAAGGAAAAGGTTTGTAAATAAGTATAAGATACCATATTTGTTGAGATCAATTGTGAAAGAAGAAACAGGAAAAGGAAAAGGAGAAGAGAAGAGAAAGTGAAGGGAGGGAGCCCTCAGGGGAAAGTCCTTTAGCCCATTGGAGAAAAGTCAGCAGCCCCTAGAAGGGGGGGGGGGGGGGGACAGGAACAGTAATGGTCATGAGGTCCATGAGGAATAAAGTTTGCATTTATGAAGAGACCTCCAATACGGACTTTATGAAATGTAAAATGCCTACAAGGCCCTGCCCAGCCTGAACCCATCTTCTCTCTAACCTTACTTACCTCCTCCGTCTTCCTCACTAACTATACTGCGACTTCCTCCCAGTATCCCATTGACACCAGTGCATACTCCCAGGTTAGAGCCTTTAAATTCCTGTTCCTGTCACCTGGAATATTCCTCACTCAGATATCAATGGCTCACTCCCTCACCCTTCAACTGAGACCTTCTCTAGGTGCCTATTAAAAGTGCAAAATCCTATCCCCCTGCAATACACACAACAGTACCCACATATACATTTCTTATCACAATTCCCTGGTGTATTGTTTTTCCAACAAGCATTTAATGCCTCTTAATACAGTAAACTGAATTTTGCTTATTCATTCAGTTGTCTTCTGTCTTCCTATTTAAGATGTAAGGTTTATGAAGGCAGGAGTTTATGTTCGCTTCCATATTATCAGACCTAGAAGATTGCCTGGCACACACATGTGCACTATAAATATTTGGAGAATGAATGAATACTTTAAAAATTAACAGTGTACTAGCTTAGTGTTCAAATAGAAGAAGACTGAAATTCCCAAGCCCTGAGGAACAAAGGACAAGTAAGCACTGGACAGAAAGAGGATAATTTAGGTGTTTCGTGTTTTTACTTAGCTGAAAGCTACATAAACGGATGAAACTGATGCAGGAGCAAGATTCCTTAAAGACTTAATATTTAAGAAGAAAAACAATACCTCTTCCAGCACAAAAGAGCGTGATGACCACTGTTTGTAGAGATATTTTCTGTGCCAGGGGAGAAAAGTTACAATGTTCCCAGGGAGAATTACTATGAACTGAACATGTAGAAGAAGACCTGACTGGGAGACAAAAGTTAATGAACATAGTTTGTATTTTATAATTTCTGTGGAGTCAATGATGAATAACACATATCATAGAGGGTTAAATGTGTACATTGTGGCTACCTAAGGGAAAATTCTAAGCAAGACACCAAGAAGACCGAGTAAATATGTGGAACACAAAGGAGAGTGTGTATTGCTACAGCATTGCTGTGTCACACTGATGAGTAAGCAAACTGAATTTATGAAATTGACAACCTGGGTCATTGTGGAACACAGGGAGAGAAGACAACTTGGCTCTACGAAATAGAGGTCCTTCAAGAAAAAGTTAGGGGTGCCTGGGTGGCTCAGCTGGTTAAGAGTCCAGCTCTTGGTTTTGGCTCAGATCGTTATCTCATGGTTCACTAGATTGAGCCCCACCTTGGGCTCTGTGCCACCTGCACAGAGTCTGTTTGGGATTCTCTCTCTCCCTTTCCCTCTGCCCCTCCCCTGTTTGTTCTCTCTCTCTCTCTCTCTCTCTCTCTCTCTCTCTCTCTCTGAAAATAAATAAACTCTATAAAAAAGAAAAGAAAATAACTCGTCTATAATGAGGAATAGCTATATAATTTATGTAAATTGTAGACATACAGAACCCTGTTTGTGTGTTCTGACAGACACAAAAACAATTTTGTATAAGAAATTTGCTTTCTCTAAAATCTTAGGAATGAGATTATATTGTACAAAACAGCACATTAACTATGTCTTCTTCATTTTGATGAGCATAGAACTCACACTAGGCCTTGCTCTTAACAAACTGAACAAGTGTTTACCTGATGTAATAATGAATATAAATGAAAAGGCAAATGATGACCCCAGAGTCTGTTTGTTTTTATGTAAAAAAAATTTTTTTTAATGTTTATTTATTTTTGACAGAGAGAGAGACAGAGCTTGAGCAGGGGAGGGGCAGAGAGAGAGGGAGACACAGAATCCAAAGCGGGCTCCAGGCTCTGAGCTGTCAGCACAGAGCCCAACGCGGGGCTCAAACTCACAGACCACGAGATCATGACCATGATGTTCAACCGACTGAGCCACCCAGGCACCTCCCTAGAGTCTGTTTCAAAAGAAAGGCACAACACTGCATATTCCTACTGGGACGAGGAAGATCAGGGGAAACACTGCAGTGCTGGAGAGTAAAATCTACACGTATGCAATAGTATAAAGTCAGGTATACCTAAACTAGGAGAAACAGAAACATCTCTTGCTCTCCTAAAGCAGGAGAAGCAACCTGCCCTCCTAAAGCAAGAAATATTGATAGATGCTTGCAATGAGAAAAGATGACACAGCCGAGTAGCACATGAGGTGAAAAGGTATACCAGGAGCACGTAGAAGAGCAGGAATAAGAGAACAGAAGGTGACGGTATTATACGTCTGTGCTGGGAAGGAGAAGAGCCATATGCACCGTGGCACAGGGGGGAAAATACAACAAACTTGGGCACAAAGACAGAAAGATGACTCACGGGGGATGGCTTGTAAAGATCCTGCTTTTCCCTGGAAGGAAATACAAGGCATCTGGATCACATTGGGAACAGATGAAGCATACAGGGGGAAAAGGTGCATCTGGAGTCCACAGAGGTGTATGTGGTTGAGGCGGGGGTGGGATTAGGTGGAGGAATGGAGGCAACTAATAAGTACTGTGAGCAAGAACGATACTCTTAGGAACACTGAGGGAAAATTAAATATTCTTTAGTCCCACTAGAGGAAAGGGAGGTACTTTATGCTGACTGACAGATGTAAACACTGTTAGGGAAGTGTTGTTACAAGTGAAGCCTTAAGAAATATATCGAGAATGGAAATAATAATTATACAGCAAAAGGCAGCAGATCTACTTTGTGCATTGGTGACAAGTGTGTACTAGGGATTCCATTCCAGCTGAGTGTTTTGAGCACACCAAAGGAAAGATGAGAAAGATAGCCATCTTTCTTGGGGATGTTCTTGGGGAACTTGGGGATAGGGGTAAGTCTACCAAGGAGAAAAGAAGAAAGTCTGAAAATAAAACCCTGGAATGCACTAGAAGAACATTTGAAACATCCACGAACTTTGGCAGATCAGTAAAAGTACTTCCAGTATCTAGAAGAGACAATACCCATGGGATTTACTGAGGGGAAAAGGAAGGAGAAAATTATGAGCTATGAGTGTGGACACATGGAGCATCCCAACTAAATCTGAATATTATTGGGCTCTTCCAGGAGACAATGACTCATATTCTACCTTTATTCAGATTATATTTGAGTATTTTTAATGTGGAAAAGTATCTGGGTGCATTTGTGTATGAGTTCCACCAGCAAACTGGTTTGTTGGAATATTGCTGGGACAGGCAATTTAACCCTCACAACATGCTTAGGCATATCTGAAACATAAATTATTTACCTAGAATGTCAATAAAATTCTTCAGTATAAAATAGCACTGTTCAACTTTGGAAGCAAAAATATCACAGATTAGGGTCTCCCTAGGTCAACAAAATTTTGATTCTGTGGGTCAGTCCTTGCTTAAGGAATCTACATACAGAAGTCACTTTATGAGCTATAGCATGATGTAAATTGTAGCTACTGCACTTCTGGCATCCACCACTGGCAGCTGTCCTGAGATTCCTGGCTACCTCGGTGGGATGTGTTTCTTACAAAGCTACAAAACAGAAAGTGATGACAGGAAGTTGAAGAGGTCAGGTTTTCTGATAGAACAGAACTCTGTTTACAGTACAAAGAATGAATAAGGTGTACTACTCTTTCGCCAGGGTTACCTGCCTGATTAGTACCTCATTCAGAGCCAGAAATCTGCCACTGTCCTAGACTCTCTTCTCCTTCTGGGGTCCGTGTCCAGTCAGAAACAAGCCTGTTCCTTTCCATCACCATCACCATCGCTATTGTTCCACCCCTGCATGTTTGTCTCCTAGACAGTAGCTTCATAACTTGCCTTGCTGACTTCTGTGTTGCTACCATCAAGTACATCCTCTGCTGTGACCAAATCAGCCTTATCTGACTAAATCATTTCCTTGCTTCTTTGCCTTTAATAATTTCTTCCCACATACAGAAATAAAGTTTACCCTACTCCTAGAGTGTGAATAGTGAAGACAGCTTCATGACCTCCACACATCTGCCTTTCTACTCCCATCTCTCACAGCTCACCCATACCTACCTACCCCGTCAATGCCCCAACCCACACCTACCTACCCAGTCAATGCTACTTTGCAGCCAGCACAGACCTCGCTGCCCCTTACCTCAAGACTTTGCATATGCCATCCCATCTGTCAGACATCTCTTCTCTCCTTGTCTGTATGATGATCTATTTCTTTAACAGTGCCATCGAGGGTCACCTGCCTCCCTCTGTGAAGCATTCTCTGATATCTTCAGTGTCAATAATCCTCTCTCTGTCCACTTACATAATTTTGTCACTGTGCATATCACACTGGAATTTAACTATTGGCTTAAATATATGCTTTCCCTTCTGTATTGTGATTTTCTTGAGAGCAAAGACTATTTATTTGCATCTTTCTAATCTCAACATTTTGTAAAATGCTATGTATAGTCATCTTAATTTTTTTTTTCAATGTTTATTTATTTTTGGGACAGAGAGAGACAGAGCATGAACGGGGGAGGGGCAGAGAGAGAGGGAGACACAGAATCGGAAACAGGCTCCAGGCTCTGAGCCATCAGCCCAGAGCCCGACGCGGGGCTCGAACTCACGGACCGCGAGATCGTGACCTGGCTGAAGTCGGACGCTTAACCGACTGCACCACCCAGGCGCCCCATGTATAGTCATCTTAAAATATTTGTTTTTGCATCTGTATAGACTAATTGAATGAAAATAATCTAGGAGATATGAAGAACTAAAAATTCAAAGAAAAAGTAATATGGAGAGAAGACTTTAAAAGAAAATTAAATTACAGAAGTTAATGTGTCCTGAGATAAAAAGAACAAAATGCAATAATTACCTGTTAAACTTGAGTGTTGTATAAAATGGTAATCCATCTATGTTTTAATCGGTCTAAGATATCTAAAAATTATACACAAAAGTCATGAAGACCGTCTGCGAGAAAACGATATCTATATAGATTTACCTTCACTAAAATATAATATCTGTGTTATGGAAAGAGAAACAGTGATATACTGCCAAGATAATAGAGAATAACAAAGTGATTACTGACTGTTTGGATGGAAAAATATAATGCATTCTGCCTGATGTACCAAATAAAAGAGAAGTTTTATAAGGCAGCAGAAGAAATGAAATGCTTAGAAACTCTTAACCACAGAAGAGTAAGTACAATAGCCTCAAATTCAAAGAGTCCCAAACCATAGACACAATATGAAATAGAAAATTGATGAATAATAGAACTGATGATAAATTTTATTTAGCATGAGAAGAGAAATGGCAATTTATCTGCTGAGCAAGGGGAAATGACCATATAACTTGGGACAAGTAGAAGAAAAAGTGATGGTTTTACACGCTGAGAATAGAAAAGAACTTTCTGAAGTTGAATAGACTTAATAGAGAATTCCATGCTGAAAAACAAAGGGAAGAATTGGCTCGTGGGACCATAACACTAATACTAGTGATCCTACAGAATGGCCTCTTGGAGGGAAGGGTGCTGCTTGTGGGGAGCCAAAGGAAAGGTGGCCAGGAAGAAAGAACCGGCCCCCTACAGCAAAGAAGGGGCCCTAGACAGAGGAACAAAGAGCAGAGAAGTTCTGGCCCTCATTCAAAAAACAAGAACACATGGTATTGGCAAAAATGTGAGAAAGAAGGCAAGGCATATAGTATATAAAAAAAAGAAAACACTAGATATGTAAGAGGAAACACTTTGATCTTCAGACGCTATGGGAGAAATCCAATGATAAAATCATGAGAAAATTTGATAGACTAGACATATAAAAAGAAGAAAGAAAATATCACTCTTCTAGACCATCCACTGGGAAGGAAGAAAGATAAACTTTTTAGGCTGAAAAAATACCATGCTTTTCTGAGAAAATGAATAAAACTTTCAAAACAGAGTTCTAAGAATATCTTGGGGAAATGAAGACATAAGTAAATTAAGTAATAAAAAATTATAAAGGGAAATTTACCATGAAATTTAGTAAAGTAAAATAGGAAACAACTAACATGTATAGAAAGAGACCTATAGAGTCTTAACCCAAATGCAAGAGTTCTCAAAATTGGTTTCTTTAGTAGAGATAGGAAATGAGAGACAATGATGGTGGACAAAGGTTTGGTAGCCAGAGAAAAAGAAAGAGGAAGCCAGTCAGCTCTTCATCTTTCCCCAGGTTGGTAACCAGCTTATTGCAAATACTGACTGGGCCACAAGGAAGATCTGTCATACTTAAATGGAAATTGAAGATGGTTAATACACTGGATAGGAAACTCTAGTGTTTTTTTTTCTTTTTAAAATTGTTTTTTATTATTTACTTATTTTGAGAGATAGAGAATGCGAGCGGGAGAGGGGCAGAAAGAGACAGAGAGAGACAGAATCCAAAAGCAGGCTTTGTGTACTCAGTGCATGATCATGACTTGAGCTGGAGTTAGAAGCTTAACCAATTAAGCCACCCAGGTGTCCCTCTAGTTTTGTTTTGTTTTTTTTTTTTTTGTTTCAAATTTGAGAATGTTCTGTGAATAAAAATAATTTTAAGATTTTCTGTTATTTAGTATTGGTCATTAAAGCTCTGAAGTCTACCACGGTTTTTATTTAGTGGCAAGGGAAAAAATGGATGGCTGAATACAATTTCACTGGAGAGCAAGAGACCAAAATAATCCTGAATTTTAATTACATCCCAAAAGTTGTGTACGTTAAATATACCAGTTAACTGTATTTGTTATGGGTGTGAGTATTTGTGGATATGTATTTGCATATGTATATCAAATGCATATACTCACCTACTCTATGAAACACCAATGCAATATGCCATAGAGACAAAACTAAGCACAAGATACTGTGTATATCTTTTAGATATTTCTGATCAAATTAAGTAGTCAAAATAAACATGAAAAATGGAATACTACAAAGGAATTAAATAACTTGTATAAATAAAACATCGTAAGAAATAACACAATTTCCTGTGATGGTGATTATCAAATAACTCAAAAGAAGCATAGATAGAAGGATTTAAAGCACAATTCCTGGAGTAGCCTGGAAAGATTTCACAGGGGAAGAAAGTCCTATTAGCTGAACCTGGAAGGAAAGTAGCATTTAATCATGCAGAAAAGGAAAAAGAAGAAAGAAGTATGGCTTCTGGGTACAGTAGCACTGAAAATAAAGCACAAGAGGATAAAAGGTTACATACTGAGTAAAGAGAAAAAATCAAGTAACTTAATAAATAAGTACTTCCGTGGACTGCCAGCCAACCTGGAAAACCCATCATGGGTTGTCATGGTGTAAGGTCTAAAACCAAGGCTCAACGTTATGTGTTATTTTGACATCTGGAAACTGGGAGGGCCTAACATGGTCTAACTGCATGCTCCCCCTTCCCATTCTGCCCCCATAGAGAAAGTGCCCTAGCTAAACAATACTCTTTCTTGAGCAGGCACAGTTCCCGCTCATCCCTAAATAGTGGGTTTCAGTACCCTCCTGAGCCACAAAATTATTCAAACAAGACAATGACATCCTCTCACTGGGACAGGAGATACACTGTCCTCTTGATACTACAGAGCCTGCTCCCTACCTTCCCTGGTTGTTCACTCTTGTTCCTAAGTGGCCCCATGTGCCATGTAGTATCCATCTCACTCAGGCTATGAGTATACATAACTTCTAAACTGCTGCCAATCTCATCTGTCCAGTGCCAGGTGTGTGTGTTTGGTTATCTCCATAACCCTAGAGCAGGAATCCCTGCCAACGGGCTGAAGAAGCAAGTAAAGCATTTGTTTAAAAACAAACGATCAAACAAAAAAAGTGTCTTGACCTTAGATCAACTGAGTGAAAATCTCAGGTGTTAAACCCTCCCCTCATTGATTCTAATGTCAACCCTGATCTTGAAAACTACTGTCTTAAAGGAAGAGGCATGCCCTCCCTTTTTACCATTTCCATCGTGGACAGGGCTTGCAAGGACACCTTAAGAATGGTAGAACAAGAAAATAGAAGGATTGTGGGTCCTTGAAATCTTGCTGGTTCCTCATACAAGATTAGACTTTTATATAAGATCTAAAATGTCTGTCATCTTTTAGCACGTTATTATTATAGGTCTCTATAATATAGACAGCAGCCAAACCTATACCTTAACTAAAACACAGACTTTGGTGGTGATTCCATCACTGTCACCTTTGAGTACTTAATAGTAGACAAATTCCTTAAGACTCTCCCACCTCTCCCACTGTACTATTTATTTCATTTTCAAAAATAGATGGAATTATTATTTCACACCCATTTAAAGGAGTAATAATAACTTAAGATTCTAAAATAAATGCCAGGCATGAGTGGACCAAAATTGAAAAGTAACTATTCAATTTTAACTTATTTAAACTCTACAGTCCACACTTTCTGCAAATGATAATAGTCACATTTTACAGATAAGGAAATCAGATCACAGAAAAGTTAAGAGAAGTCCTCAAGGTTATATAGCTGGTCAATGGTAAAACTGGGACACTAATCCAAGCACTTCAGCTTCAGAATCTGTGATTTTATCTATTACAACATACTAAAGACCAATTAAATGAGAATTAATAAATGACAGCACCTACTAACATGTTTATCACATATTAGGCATAAATAAATTTTTCACCCTTCTCTTCCAGTCTTCACTGACTAAACTCACATACACACACACACACACACACACACACACACACACACACACTTCTTTTTTCTTCTCTCATGAGATTACTTAAACAGTAGTTTTCCAGAAAATGATATTGAGGCAGAGTTGAAAGGTAATGTAGGGAAATTCTTTGGCATGGGTAGGAACGTAAAATCTCTACCCAATGTGAAAAGGAAATACCCCATTTCCCCCACCAATTTCCATCAGCCCCCCACCCAAACTACAAAGCTAAATTTGCATCTACTGTCTCAACACAAAATTCAGCATGTAAAAGTGAAATGAAAGTTCATTGATGATACTTATAACAGTAAAATTGCAAGCAAACTTGTTTTGACAACCAGAAGTTAAAAACAACATTCACAATAAAAGTACTGAGTCCTGAAAATAAAAAATTAAGTATAGATGCCCCAAGGACGTAGAAATGTCACAAATGGAATGCATGCTGAAAAGAGATGTCCCTCCCTAAACACATTAAAGGAAAAGACTGTCACCTACTAGACACATAGACAGGAAAAGATGTCCTGACGGGGTAGAGAGAAGAGTATACTCCTGGAGCTTATGGTTATAAAAGATGAGGTACTTGAATACAAAGGAGGAGTATGACTGACCCACATGTCATAAAAGATGACACACTTGAGATGCTATAAGGGAAAAGATGATTTATCAGAGAAGTTAGTAGGTAAAATATGGAATGTTGTACTATTACAGAGACAGATGGTGGCTTGTGAATAGCTCTTCTGAGTCAGCTTACCATGCTTCTTTTGTTCCTTTCATGTTGGGAGGGGTGGGGTGAAAGAATTAGAAGAAAGCCTCCTGAGATCTTCCAATCTTACCAGTATTCCCTTTGTTTTTACTGAATGCATTTAATAATTCAACAAAATGTGTTTCCAAATCTGTTAAGAATAGCAGTATAATTTTTATCCCAAGAAGCAGTAAGCAAAACCAGAAAGTCTCCAAGTTTAGGCATATACAAACAAAGGAATTTTGCAATATGATCCTATAAAACCCCTGCCATCTTGGCTTTGAAACGTTGTTGAGCTGTCTACTACTTCATCCATAGTATGCATATAATATTCACTACACGTAAATTCATCCTTATAACTATCCTTAGAAGATGTTTGGGCTTAATTCTGTGAAGGGTGAACAAAACTAGTGTGAAATACCACACTAATTATGGTTCCAAAGAAGGCTAAAACCTTCGAAATTCCAAACCCAAATTATTTTCAAACATTATTTTATTAATCGACTAAATAATAGATGTTTGTATGATAAATGCTTCAAAGGAAATTTTAAATAAATAACTCTTCTAGAAAGCTGGAGAGGAACTGCCACTGACGTTTTGGGCTTTTTAAAGTCCTACCTGTGCACTAAATGTGACAGGAAGTCATTGCTTGAAAAGTATCCACAAAACAGCATAGATTGTGGGAGTGTGTTGAGAGGTGCTGTTCTGTGCTGATATATAAAGAAGGTTTCAGGGGCACCTGGGTGGCTCAGTCAGTTAAAGTGACCGACTCTTGATTTCAGCTCAGGTCATGATCTCACTGCTCGTGAGATTGAGCCCCACGGCAGGCTCTGTGCTGACAGCTGCTTGGGATTCTCTGTCTCCCTCTCTCTCTCTGCCCCTCTGCTGCTCATGTTCTCTCTGTCTCTCTCAAAATAAATAAACATAAAAAAAGAGGATTTTAATCCTGTCTAGACCTCTTAGTAGCTCTAAGATTGTGAACAAGTTATCTAAAATTTTGATATCTCAGTTTCCTATTCTGTAACATCAGGATCACATTGTCATATACATCAAAGCATTTTCATAAAGATTGAGTTAAAATCTATAAAGTGCTTAGGATAACACTTGGGTACATACGTATTTGACATTACTATGATTACCATATGACCTTTAAAAATACTCCCCTCAGCTTCTTGCCTGGATATAGCCAAAACCCGAATAAATGAGGACATTTATTTTTTTTAGGAAATTCAGAATCTCAAGGAACTGTGCTTTTCCTATCACATCGGCAGGAATTCAACAACAATGACAATGTATTCGGTGCGTTCAAGGAACAGTGGAAGCTGCATCTTCTTTCTCTGCTGGTGCATAGCTAGGTTGGTACAACCACTTTAGTTCTTAGTTTTTTTCCATATTTTCTCGGAGAAGAATGGAAAAAAATATGCCAGATGAAGACAGTGGTTACTGATCTGTGCTGCATGCAGCATGTAATCATTATTTTGCTCATATAAGAATGGTTATAATATGATCTTAAAGCCTGTATGCAAATACAGCGCAAAATAGAAATTTATAGACATCATAAGAGACATAGAAAAAATGCTATGCAGGTTTAGAGTTAGAAAAGCTGCTTCCATCTGAAAGTAATTGCATCAAGTTTCAGGTGATCATGGCGTTTGTACAAGCTGGAATCTAGACTGTCAGGGAAGGAATGTGGGATAACTTTGCTAATAGGGGGAAAGCATCAGATAGAAGACAGGATTGGACATATTTAGGAAACAATAAGGCATCTAGTTTGTCTACAACTGATACAAATGGACGTTCTTTGTGATGTCCTGAGTCAGAACTGGAAAACCACATGCATTGAGTCATGTTACACAGAGACAGTTATAAAAGAAAAAAAGAATCAGGCAAAGTGGCATTTATTTATTTATTTTTTTAGTAAAGCTTTAAAATCCTAAGATTTTAAATGAAAATCCTAATTCCAGGAATATCTAGTCTGAACGTTGGTCAGTTGTGGCTGCATCCCTCCTGAGAGCTGAGATGCTGAGATGTGCTTTACAGGGTCATCACGTATACGGCACACACACCCCACACCCACCTCTCACTCCTGCTCTGTTGCCAACCTTTCCCGCAGAGGACTCTGCCGTCCACAGAAGGACATTAGAAGCCTGATGAATGGAAGGACCAGGATATATTTCAAGACTAGATTGTCTCTTTAAGTTAAAAAAAAAAAATGTGATTTATTCATTCAGTAATTTATACCAAGGTAGATCGCATCCAAAAGGAAAGGCAATGCTGCCATGTGCATGTTCTATGACCTGGGAAGGGAGGTGGCTGTTGATTCTGTTTAAATGCTGTTTGTTTTTTTCTCATTTTGCCCCCTTAAATCAAAACCAACTCAGATGTTTGATTTCTTTCCTCTCTTCTCCATTATTTTTTCCTTTCTTTCTTCCAAACAACATGAAAGAGAAGCGTGGCCTGTTCTTTCTTGTGGATGCTTGTTCTAAGGAGTATAAAACTCTTGTAAATGTTTAATTAGTATTCATTACCCGAGCTTCGTCCTCTTCCTAGTCCATGATGCTAATGCATTATGACATGTATCAAATTAGCGTGTTTCCTAATGTTCTTTAATGTCTTTCTTTTATGGTCTAGAGCTCTCCACACCCCGCCATTTTCACTTTTGACCTCTATGCTCTCTCAGTCTCTCCAAGGAGCTGATTTAGGAGGGATTCCCCTGGGATTTTATAGTTTATTTAAAGAATGTACATTTGTTTTCTATGTAAAAGAATTTCTATATAAACAGGATTGTGAAACATAAGAAATGTTAGATGCATGTCTCTGAGAACAGGAGTCTCTGTTTCATAATGATAATAAGATGGACATTTACTGAATGCTTCTTATGAGCCAGGCCTTTTCCTTAGTACTAAATGAGTCATAACACATTTACAATTAAATTAACTCTTAACGATTAACTCTTCTCAACAGTTTCAGCTTCACAATTCAAGAGGGAGCTACCGTTTTTCCTTCCACATTGCACAGATGAGAAATTGAGAAACAAAACACGAAGTAACTTTCACAACACCCACAGCTGGTTGGGAGCCCAGCCAGGTTTCAAAGGCAGGCAGTCTGGTTCCAGCACCCCACCTGTACCCACAAGGCTAGCTGCCTCCCACCTGTCCCACCCCCAATGGTCACACATGGCCCAGCACGCAGGACATGGTCCGTGAGTGCTCACTGGCTTCACCTCAATTTCATTATGAAGTGCTAAGATACGTATGAAGGGTCAGATAGGAAAAATGGGAACTGCAGATGTGTAGCTATCATTTCAAGTGGCAGAAAACATTATTAAAAATGTTACATTAAGTCCTTATCTATGACTTTTTTTTGTTACTTGCTCATTGTCGTCTTTTTTTTTTACATTCACCCATGCACCTTAAGGAAAGATGTAAGATAACAGATTCTTTATAACACAATTCTGTTTTAATCAACCACATATTTTTATGTTTAAAAATTTGAAAATATAGAAAAGTAGAGGAAAATAACATAATAAATGACCATGTTTCCATCACCCCAGATTGACTAATGTTAGCATATTTCCTTTATCTTTCTTTGTTGGTAAAATAAATAAAACAAGGAAGAAAAAGTTGCAGTGCCCTTTAGGGAACACAATTCTTTTTCCTTGGCATGATCTAGTTTTCTTTGATCGAAGATGCTGGTTCATTGCCAAGAGTGAATCTCTTTCCAGCCAAAGATGAATCTTCCCTTATAACTCACCACCCTTCCTAAGTAACGTGTAGCAAGAAGTATGGTGTCTCTAAAACTATCCTTGCAATTGCCTTGCTAGGGTCAGCTAAAATAGCTGAATTGTCTTTAAATATATTAGTTTACAATGTTTTCAATTTTTCCCATTATACATTAGGATAACATAATAATAATCTATTTTCAGCCTCATAAATACTGCATCTGAAATACTATTTATAAGCCAGTATCTCTGAAGCCACATTGTGGAAACCTTGAGATTTTCCCTTATTTTTCTCATAAAAAGTTTTTAGATTTCAAGATGCTTTCCAGAGAAATCCTCCACAGAAAGTACAAGAACCAGTAAGTATTCTTTAAGCCTCAAACCAGTCAACAGAATCCTTTACTTCCATCAGCCGAATGGCACATCTGTGAGGAGCTTTAGCTCTTCATTCCTTTTCATATATTCATTCTGCTTTTGGGAAAAGTTGTTTAGAGTGTATCACCTGCATGCTTCCATCCCCCCCTTTATCTTTGGTTTCCAAAAGAATGCCCCAAATCACTTATTCCCACTATATTCTCCTGCTACTAGTTTCCAAAAACTTCTCCTAACTATGAGTGTCCAACAGCCTCTTCACTTACAAGAAAAGAATATTTTCTCTTTGTTGGTTTGTGCAGAAAAGTCATAGTGCATACTTAGGTAGTAGAGACTAGATCCCAGCAGGATTTCTGCATCTTCAGGCTGCCTGGTTGTGCATAGGCAAACATCAGTGCATGTAAAATGGTAAAACACTGCATAAATATTGGTGTTATTTTTTATATAAAAGATATGTTTTAGTTATATTATTCAGCCTTATAAAAATTATCACTACTTACAACACAATAATGACAGACTCACGTTTACAAACACTATAATTTAGAGCTATCAGTGAACATAAAAGCTGTGATAACTTTCTGTAGTAAGATGTATAAAAGACCACTATTTATATCACATATGCAAACATACTCATGCACACATCTAGAGGTGGAATTATAAGTGAGAACATATAAAAGCAATCAATATTGCTGTTTACTTTCTTACACAAGAACATGACTACTGAGTTTGAGTAAATGAAATGAGATTAAACATTTAAAAATATATCCATAGATATGAAACATAACTATAATCCTAATGTACTTGAAGGCACCCCATTCCCGACCAGCATATGCTTCTGCAACCACTTTCTCCTAACTAGATTGCCTATAGCTTGTAATGGAGACTTTGTCATTATCCACTTATAACCCATAGATTGGGAGAAATTGTCTCCTTGAGGACAAGGGCTTGGTTCAGGCACGTTTTGACATAGGAGGCTCCAAGCCAAGATTTTGTACACAGCCTCCACTGAAGTCAGACAGTGTCATTTCTCACCTGCTGATTTATTCACATGTTTGCATTATTTTCCCTAATATCCAAAAGTGCAATTCTAGTGCCACCCATTATAAGACTATCTACCACTGGTCTTACTCAACACCTTCTAGAGGAAAAGCAGTTTGTACCACGGATACACAATTTGCTACCAAATTTCCTCTGAATCTAGAATAGCTGGGGGACTATACACCATTGAGATGCCCTGTCTCACAATCAATGCATTCCCCTCTGATGTCACACCCACTGTGCTTCTGGGTTCTAATTTCCTCCACATTGGTTGGAACTCCCATTTAACCATGTCTGTCACGGCTCTTTGTGACCCAAGTGGCCTTTGCTCTCCTTACTACAGGTTTGAAGGTCTCTGCTGCCTTCATCATGGTCTCCGTGGCAATTATAACTTGACTAGAAGGCAAAGACCTTGCTTCTGAGTCACTGATTTGCAGGAAAATACTAGAAAGGATGACACAAGTTATTGCAGCTTTCTGGTTACTGCAACATAACCTCAGGTTTCCTAATTCCTACTTTGGAAAACAACGCTCTTGGAAAGATTCCTTTGGCTACCCCACATGCAGTGTGGATATGCTCATATAGGGAGTCTCTTGCTCTCTGAGCATCTCTCTGAGCATCTCATATAGGGAGTCTCTTGCTCTCTGAGCATCTCCAGGAGTCTCCTTCAACTGGGGGCCTATATTCTTCAACAGACTGTCTCTCCTTTCAGGCTAAGAATCTAACCTTAAAGTCTCTATTCACCTTCACAGAAGCCTAAAGGCATACACAGAAACAACACAGCTGTCTAGTTTAGAATGCCCCTGTCCCTCAGATGGGAAAAACTGTTCACCCTACAGTGTGTCTAAAACATACTCATTAAATTCCGTAGGCCTGGGTTACTCACATTTATCACATTCTTAAAGGCTATATCTTACATTAGTGGTGAGTCAAACCATATTTTTCACTCAATTATGTTTTCTAATGGGTAAACTCCACAGGCCCTTATCTGTCTTTCTGCTCATGAGCCCTTCCTAATTTATCTTCATTTTTCTGATACTGAAAACTCTGCACTAAGTTTAGTGGTCCATGTGAAATATCTTTGGAACCCTGTGAAAGAAAACTCACCATATGCAACTGCAAAATATTGTTGCCAGGGTTTTTTTTTGGTCTGTTATTCTGGAGATACATATTTAATTTTATTCACCCCTTAGTGTTTTCTGCATCAGAATAGAGACTTTTGCTCCAGTGTTCTGTTCTTCATTGTATTTTACAATGCCTGTTTCACTTTATTTTACAATTTTGTCCCATTTTAAAATCAACTTGCTATTCTCCAGTCTTATTGGTAACTCTACTCTTTTCAAACCTTATTGTATAAAAAATGGAACATTAAATATTATAAAATGTGATGTGCATTAAAAAGTAAAATGGACCAATTGGGTAATGGCCCACTTTAAGTTATATCACACTAATTAATTTGTAAGAATTTCCTACATTATATTTTTGTTCCCAATTTATATATTGAATTTGACATTTAAATGAAGAATCCATATGCCGTGATGTCTTGTCAAATATTCTGCCAACCAAGCCAAATAATGTTCACACTAAATGACATGTTTGAGATACATAACTGTGAGTTCTTTTGAGTCCAAGGAGAGGAAAGGGGAGAGAGAAAAAAGGAGATGTGAATATCACAGGGTAGACAGTTTTTAAAATATACATTTTGGTATAAACAGTTTCCTAAGCTTATTTTTCCAAGAATCTCAGCCGGTTTCAGGAAGCTATTTGCTGTCAGAGTTTCACATGTGTGTCACCAAAGCATCGGGTTCTCTAGCACTGACAGAGAGTCTAATACTAATATGCCTTTCCCACTATGACATGCCCAAGGGCCTGGAAGGGCCCATATCATCTCAGAATATATGACTTAAATCAGTTTCAAAAAAAGCAACAAGTAAAAAAAATAAAAGAGTACAAAGATATAAAAACAAATCAAAACCCAGAGGAAAATAACACTATGGCTCAGCCTACTTGCGATGTAAAATCCCAGTCTAGTTCATGCTGCATTTATAGCAGACAACAAATGTTCAGAGCCTTGCCGATGTTTTGTTTATGTTTTTTAGACATACAGACATGTTTTTTTTTTTTTTACAGTTAAGTGTGTCTTGAATTTTATTAAAATTTTTTAATATTTTTTTAAATTTGAGAAATTCTTAGGAAGTTTCTAAAGGAAAGGAAAAGTTTCATGAAGGAGATCTTAGACTACAATAAGGTGAGTCATGAATAAGAATGACTTCTGTGAAGGAGGTGGATATATTTGCTCATTTTCCCTTTGGGTTCTGGGGATGTTCCTAGTCAGTGGTAGAAATGTCTGAGTAGGTGTTCCTTTTCTTTAGTTTATTTTCAATGTCAAAGAATGAAGTTATCTTTTTTCCAGCTAGAACATAACCCCAATACCTTTGTTTCCCTTGTAAGTCACCTGGAATTAACCACAAGTGAATTTTTTTTTTTTTTTTTTTTTTACATTTTAGTAAATCAAAACTACCATCCTAACAGGTTGAATTAACTGTTCCAAGCCTCTAATGTGTCTGCCAGCCAGAGATGGGCTGGTATGCCCTTTCTTCCCTGGCTCCATAGTCTGCATCCAAACACTCTGTTGTATTCACGTCTGCAGCTTTTGTCTTTGTAGAAGTTGTACTGAAGAAATAATCCAAATTTGCATGATCAAAACTACCACAATTTCATCAGGCAGGACTATACCAAGAAAGGTATGGTACCTGAGGTATGGTACCCACAAAGCTGGGCCCTCCTTTAAAGGTTCCTTCTCTTGATAGAAAGATGAGAGTGAGGGGACGCCGGGGTGGCTCAGTCGGTTGAGCGTCTGACTTCGGCTCGGGTCATGATCTCACAGTTTGTGGGTTCAAGCTCCGCATCAGGCTATGTGCTGACAGCTCAGAGCCTGGAACCTGCTTTGAATTCTGTGTCTCCCTCTCTCTCTGCCCCTCCCCTACTCACACTGTCTCTGAAAAATAAACAAAAACCGTTAATAAAAAAAGGTGAGAAGGAGAGAGGGAGAGGGAGAAAGGGAGAAGGGAGAGGTGGGACAAGGAAGGAAGAGGAAGAAGAAGAGAGAGATTGAGAAAATGAAGGTAACACAGTGTTGGTAGTGTCAGTTTTAGAAAGGAGATGTAATGCAGAGTATAGTGAATATGCACAGCAATATTGTGTTCTAATCGTGAACTTGGCAAGAGACTAGATCTTAACAATTTCTACCACAAAACAAAAGGATAATTACATGACATGATAGAGGTACTATCACTACAATGGCGATCATGTCACAATGCATCATGTATCAAACCAACATGCTGTACACCTTAAATTTACACAGTGTTATAAGTCAAATGTATTTTAATAAAATAATAGGTAGGGGGGAGTCACTCAAACCTTACCCCATCATCGCTCTCCCGTACACCAGGCTGAGATCCAAGGTAGCCACCATTTTTACCCTAACCAAGATATTCTGTGTGTCTTCTTTTCTACTTTCTGATACGTAGGGAATCTCAGTTTCTCTAGCAGTGGCTTACATTCTTTCAGTAACCCCCATTGTCTACAGAACGTGGTTCAGACCTTAGAAATCCTTTCACTACCAGGCTTCTTCACCTCGTTTTAGCCTCAGGTCCATGACACTTTGCTTAATTGAACTACATTTATTTCTCAATGAACGTGAAGACCTTTCCCCAACTGTCCCTTTACTTGAGCATTACAGTGAGGTGGTCCTATTCCCTTTATCTTGGAAGTTCCCTCTGTCTTTTATGTCCGTGTAAAGTGCACATAGTTTCAAATCCGATGAACTTTTCACTTTGAATTATTTTCCAATTTCATCCTCTGAAAAGATTGCTATTTACTTTTCCCTTCTATCCTCCTAGAGCATGTGGTCTATATGATTTTATTTGTGTTTTCTTTATATTTAAGTGTGATCTTCACTTACTAAGAATATGCATTTTGAGGTCCATGATGAAAGTTTCTGACATATGGTATGTAATGAAAAGCTGCTGTATTAATAGAGAAATTGTTCTCATTTTATTTTTTAAGATTTATTTATTTATTTTGAGAGAAAGTGCAAGCAGGGGAGGGGCAGAGAAAGGTGGGGGGAGAGAGAGAGAGAGAGAGAGAGAGAGAGAGAGAGAGAGAAAGAGAAAGAGAAAGAGAGAAAGAGAATCCCAAGCAGGCTGTGCACCGGCAGTACAGAACCTGATGCAGGGCTCGAACTCATGAACCGGGAGATCATGACCTGAGCTGAAACCAAGAATTGGAAGCTTAAGTGTCTGAGCCACCCAGGTGTCCCAAGAAATAGTTTTTATATTTATTTATTTATTTTAATGTTTATTTATTTGAGAGAGAGAGACAGAGTGCGCACAAGTGGGGGAGAGGGGCAGAGAGAGAAAGAGGGAGACAGAGGATCTGAAACAGGCTCCTGGCTCTGTGCTGACAGCAGAGAACCACATGTGGGGCTCAAACTCATGAACCATGAGATCATGAGCCTAAGTCAGACACTTAATTGACTGAGCCACCCAGCCACCCCATTTTTCTTTTTAAATCTTACCTCATTACTCAAAGGAAGTTCTACATTATGGCTAATAAAAATACATTAAATACTTACTCTATTCACAATTCTAGGCTGGTCATAAGACAAATTATAAAGTAGAACACTTTTCCAGCATTTATTCTCTTTAAGTTAAAAAATCTCTTAGGGCAGCTGGGTGGGTCAGTTGTTTGGCGTCTTGATTTCCGCTCAGGTCCTGATCCCAGGGTCATGGAATCAAGCTGCACATCAGACTCTCCCTCTGCCCCTCTCTCTTTGCCCCTCTCCCCTGCTGATGCTCTCTCTGTCTCTCTCTAAAATGATATAAAATAAAATAAAAAATCTCTTCAGGCCGTTCTCATCTAACTAAACTTTGGGTTCCTCCAACCACCTAGAATTCTCTAAATTTTTCGAAGCTCCAACCTAGCACTCTCAGAAAAAGTCTCATTTTTTAGACTCAACTTTTCCCTGAAACCCAGAAAACCAAAACAGTTACCTTAGACTTCACACATAGAAGATAAAGGTGTCAGCCTGTTTCCTGGAGCTACAAAGGACAACTGGGGACTTGTCTAGTAAGAAGAGAGGAAGTCTTTCCAGTGACTGGTCAAAAGTGCTTGGGGGTCTTTCTAATGAGAAGAAAACAACTTCCCCTTGCCTATCTCCTAAAGACAACTGAGCAAATCAAAAAAGATAAATCTTCCCTCTATTTACAACAACACATTGTCTTTTTATGTTAATTCTTTTGCTCATGTAAAAAATATGGTTAGGTTAAAAAATAGTAAAATATGTTAGAGTTGTTTTTTATTTTGATTACATTTGAACAAAGAATTTCCAATTATATGAATAGAAAAACTGATGTCCTGGACACTGCAACTTCCTAGCAATGAATATATAGAAAGAGGTTTTCTTCCATTCAAAACTACTAGGTTAGAGGCCCATGTTTAATTTGGAGCAAAAGTTCAATTTATTCTAAGAGGCTCAAATAGAGTACATGCCGACTCTTCTCCACATTTGTATCCAGTAGAAAGTAAGCAGTGGCTCTTCTGTAAATTCTTCAAATTCTTTGTAGATCAATAAAGATCCAAGTAAAGCTAATTTAGAAAAGCCTTGCCTGGCATTGGAGTTACGCTGCAGGAAGGGTAAAAATGACTTACAAAAAAGAAAGAAAGAAAATGAAATTGTGTTCTCTAAACGAAAAGTGGTGTATATAGAGTCTGTATAATCTGTTAAAAATATGAGTAATAGGATCAGGAAAGAACTAAATTCCAGATGCCAGTTGAACAACTCCAAGCTGGGAGAACTTGGAACTTTGTTTCATCATTCGTGAAGCAGGGATAGTGGTGGTGCATTCTGAATTAACCTTCTGGACAGAAAGCAGACCATCGGTGAGATCATCACTCCCACCCAGATAATAAGAACAAGATAGATACACTATAACATCATAGTTTTTAAAGAAAGCATTCAAGGGGTGAGGAAGCAAAGAAACCTGAAAGAACTAAATTCCAGAAAGTGATGAGCCTCTCCCAGGAGAGAAGAAACCTGATAGCTTTCATCCCACGTAGCATGGTCAAAGGGAACCACCAGAGACAGTCAAACTCCTACAGTGTTTGATAGCTTCATACAGGCTACCTGCTCAGGTTAGCGTTCCAAGGATCACTGGTCACAGAGCAAGCCCTTACCTCCCTGCCAAACCTTCCCCGCACGCTTCATCCAGCATAAGGGAGAGATGCCCAAGGCTGTGAGGAGGGCGTGGGAGCTGAAAGAGAGCCCCTGCTCTCCACACAAGGCAGACTCTGCTAGCAAAACCTTACAATGATAATACAAAGACATAAAATCAGCTTCATAGCCCTCTTGAGCATAGAAGGAAAATCTTTAAGAAAATTAACAAATTAAATCCAACAGTATGTAAAAATTTAACTCCAAATAGAGTTTATCTTAGGAATGTAAAAGTTACTTTAACATGTTGAAACAGCCAGTTGTATGTCATTTTTGTTAACGTATGCCATGATGTTAATGTGACATATTAATAAATAACAATAATAGGTTATGATGTTAACAGAATAAAGGATATAAATCATATTAATATCACAAAATATGCATTAAAAATTAGTTCTAGTATCTACTGAAGGTTTTTAAAAATCTCTCAGACCAATAAGAATAGAAGGGAACTTCTTCAGTCATCTATGAAAAACCTATAGGTAACATTATACTTAGCAGTCATAATATTTTAGCAGTATGCATACAATATATATTATCAATATACAAAATAATTGTGTTTCAATATGTTGGTAACAAATAACTGGAAAATAAAATATAATAATACATATAATTTACAATGCAATTTCAAAAAATATCTACACTGAAAACTAGGAAGCAATGTTGAGAAGTTGAGTAAGATATAAATAAATACAACATATTCATGCTCATGTATTAGAGAACACTACTGTTAAAATGTCCATTCTTTTCTAAAGTTGTCTATAGATTCAACACAATCCAAATGTCAGCATGCTGTTTGTAGAAATAGACAAGTTGATTTCAAAATTCATATGGAAATTCAAAGGATTTAGAATCACCAAAACGAGAACAGAGTTGGAGAGCTTACACTGCCAACTGATGTCAAGAGTTACTATAATACTATAGTAATCAACATGGTCTGGGATTGTCAAGATATGAACAAATAAAAATCAATGAAATAGAATAGAAAGTCTATAAAGAGATCTGCACATATAACGTCAGTATTTGAGAAAGGCAGCAAACAAGTCCATAACAAAGTAATGTATTTTTAACAAATAGAGTTGAAATAAATCGATATCCCAATATGAAAAAATAAAACCCTACCTTATTCAATATGCAAAAAGCAATTCAGCTTAGACCATGAACCTAATCATAAATACAAGAACCAAAAAGCCTCTAGAAAGTATGTAGGAGAAGATCTTCATAAACTTGAAGTTGGACAAAGAATATTTTAAACAAGACTGTAGAAACACTAACCACATGCACATAAAAAGACAAGTTGGACTTTACCAAAATTTTAAATTTCTTTTTATCAAAAGATACCATAGGGAAAATGGACAGGCAAATAAGAAGAATGAAATCGTGTCATTTGTGACAACACACATGTATGTAGAGGATATTATGTCAAGTGAAATAAGCCAGAGAAAGACAAATACCATAGGATTTTACTTACATCTGGAATTAAAAAAAAAAAAAAATAAGCAAAACAAAACAATAGCAGACTCATAAATACAGAAAACAAACTGGTGGTTACCAGGATGGAGGAGGGGTGGTAGGAGGGATGGGTGAAATAGGTAAAGAGGATTAAGAGGTATAAACTTCCAGTTATAACATAAATACCTCACAAATGTATAAAATACAGCATTGGGAATATAGTCAATAATGTAATTACTTTGTATGGTAACCTATGGTAACTAGATTTATTGTGGTGATCATTTTGTAATGTACATAAATGTCAAATCACTGTGTCATATACCTGAAACTAACATAATATTGAATGTCAGCTAAACTTGAATTTTAAATATAATAAAATTGGGGTTCCTGGGTGGCTCAGTTGGTTAGGCATCTGACTCTTGGTTTCGGCTCAGGTCATGACGTCACGGTTCGTGGGATTGAGCCCCATGTCAGGCTCTGTGTCGACAGCATGAAGGCTACTTGGGATTCTCTCTCTCCCTCTTCTCTCACTCTCCCCTGCTTGTGCACTCTTGCTCTCTCTCACAAAACAAATAGACATTAAAAAAAAAAACACCACTTAAAAAATATGAAGAAGAAGAAAATGAACAGGCAAACCATAGTTTAGAGAAAAAAATATTTACAACGTATATCTGACAAAGGGTACAAATAAAGGGCACATAAAGAACTATTTCGAATCAGTAATTAAAAACAAAACCTAGGCAAAATCATGAAACTCTTACTTTCAAAGAAAGATTAAAGGGGCGCCTGGGTGGCGCAGTCGGTTGAGCGTCCGACTTCAGCCAGGTCACGATCTCGCGGTCCGTGAGTTCGAGCCCCGCGTCAGGCTCTGGACTGATGGCTCAGAGCCTGGAGCCTGTTTCCGATTCTGTGTCTCCCTCTCTCTCTGCCCCTCCCCCATTCATGCTGTGTCTCTCTCTGTCCCAAAAATAAATAAATGTTGAAAAAAAAAAAGATTAAAAAAAAAAAGGCAACTAGACCCTGAAATAGTGCTCAACATCATTAGTCATTGGGGAATGAAAAGTGAAGCTTCAGGGAGGTACTATTCCACATCCTATAGAATGGCTAAAATCAAATCATAATATCAAATTTGGTGAGAATATGAAACAACCAGAAGTCTCACATGTTGTTATTGGTAGAAATGGAACCTGAAAAAATGTCATCTTCTTACAAGGTTAAACATGACCAGAAGTCCCAATCCTAGGTGTTTACTGAAGAGACATGAAAACGTATATCTAAAGAAATCCTTGTTTGGGAATTTTCAAAGGACATTTATTCATAATAGCCAAAAGTGGAAAGAATTCAAATGTTCATCAATATGAGACAGGAAAAATAAAGTACGGTATATTAATACAGTGGAATATAATCAATTTTTAAAAAATCAGACACAGTACAACATGGAAAAATTTCAGAAAGATATTATGTTGCGTGAAACAAACCCTACACAAAAGAGCAGAGAAAACATGTTTATAATTAAATGAGGTTCAAGAACATCTAAAGTACAGTAGTGCCCCCTTATCTACAGTTTCACTCCCCACGGTTTTAGTTACCCGCAGTCAACCACGGTCTGAAGCAGATGATTGTCCTTCTGACATCCAGTCAGAGGTCTGTAGTAGCCTAATGCTGTGTCACAGCACCTACATCACTCACCTCACGTTGTCTCATCAAGTAGGCATTTTATCATCTCATAATATCACAAGAAAGATACAGCACAAGATACTTTGAGAGAGACCACATTCAGATAACTTTTATCAGAGTATATTGCTATCATTGTTCCATTTTATTATTTGTTGTTGTTAATCTCTTACTGTGCCTAACTTATAAATTAAACTTTATCATAGGGGAGCACCTGGATAGCTCAGTTGGTTAGGCGACTGACTTCGACTCAGGTCATGATCTCGCAGCTTGTGAGTTGGAGCCCCTTGTCGGGCTCTGTGCTGACAGCTCAGAGCCTGGAACCTACTTCAGATTCTGTTCTCCCCCTCTCTCTACCTCTCCCCTGCTCATGCTCTGTGTCTCTCTGTCTCTCAATAATAATAAATAAATGTTAATTTTTTTTTAAATATAAATAAACTTTATCATAGGTATGTATGCACAGGAAAAACATAATATATATAGGATTTAATACAATTGTGGTTTCAGGCAACCACTGAGGCACCTTGGAAGATATCCCCTGTGGATAAGGGATGATGACTGCAACAGAAATTAAAAATAGTTCCCTGGAGCGTCTGGGTGGCTCTCTTGGCTGAGGGTCCAACCCTTGGCTTCAGCTCAGGTCATGATCCCGGTTCCTGGGATAGAGACCCACGCTGGGCTCCACACTGAGGGTGGAGTCTGCTTGGCATTCTCTTTCTCTCTCTCTCTCTCTCTCTCTCCCTCCCTCCCTCCCTCCCTCTGTCTCTCTCTCTCTCTCTCTCCCTTTCCCCTTCTCCCCTGCTCACACACACTCTAAAATAAGATAAAATAAAAAAATAGTTCTCCTGGGATTTTGAGGGGTGAAAACTGACAGCTAAGTGGTACATGGCAACTTTCTGGAATAATGGGAATATTCTACATATCGTTTGAGATGATGATTATGATTATATGCAACTGCCAAAATATATTGAATAGCAATAAATCCATAAGGTAATTATATATAAATATCTGAACTTAAAAAGTAATGTATGTACAATATATAAAGAAAAATAGTATCTATTTCATTGATCTTTATATAAAGTTCTTAACACAGCTGTAGATACATAAGTCAGAGCTTAGCACAGTGGCTGACAAAATAACCAAAATATTTTATTTTGATGTTATCTTAAAAATGGTGCCTCATTCAAGGAAGTAGGCTTGTATTGTATAGGTAATTTAAAAAAAAAAAAAAAAAACTAAATGGAGGGACAGAGTCACAGATGCAATCCTTCCTAGCAACTACCATCCACATTCTCTTAAAACAGAGATCATTACCCCTGTCTTGTGCATAACATCGTGGGAAGTAGAAATGAGAATTCAAATTAAGTGTATTATGGACATTTCGAAGGCCTAGAGAAATGTTTGGAATCATTAAGATTAACAACCACCAACCTGGCATCAGTGAAGCAACTGTGATTTTGTTTCTGTCCATGTTGCACCTGTTGTGAAAATTCTGAAGAAGTAGGTTAAAGCATCCTCTTTCAAAGATACAACTGAGCTTGAGATCCAACCTGACACGCTTTGTCTGGGAATGGACGTCTTCCACTTGTTTATGGAATCAGCAAGGCAGGTTGCTGAGGGAAATATAAATTCCCAATTGGCCTTGCAACAGCAAGATTCAGTCTCAACCGGAGAGAGAAGTGGAAGCGCAAACAGATGCATCAGGATTTCTGATTGTTGAAGGTGAAGACCCTCCACTGAGGACACTTAAGGAAATTACTTTTTTGTTGTTGTTGTGAACTTGCCCCCTTCCATTGTTATCTCATTCCTTATCCTCAGTGAGTGTTAGAGCCCTGAAATGTTCATCTTTTATGGTTTGGGTCATTTGTGCCTTGCACAAATATATAATACAGATTAAATTTCTTTGCTTTATTTTTCTTCAATCAGTCAAGAAAAAAATAATACCTTTGTATATTTTCAGCTTAAAACACTTTATCCAAATTTACCTGAAGGTTTCATTCGACTATTATTGATTTACTACAATTCTGAATTATATAAATATATAAAGATCCTTAGAATAATGCTGAGAAGCAGTATTATAGACATCATCACAAAGCTCTGTTCTCTAACAGAGCTTTTCACAAAGAATGTTCTGGAAAAACGAAACAAAAAACAGTTCTGTAGAAAGTTCTGTGCGAATACAAGTTAGGGACATGCTGCACTCCTCAACCTCTCTATTCATAAGGAAGGTGTGTACAAATACGACGTACAGGTCCTTTAACAAAGGACTTTGGGGGTGCCTGGGTGGCTCAGTCAGTTAAGCGTCCAGCTGTTGGTTTCGGCTCAGGTCATGTTCTCACAGTTTATGACTTAGAGCCCCATGTCAGGCTCCACACTAAGGTATGGAGCTTGCTTGGGATTCTCTCTCTCTTTCTCTCTCTCTCTGCCCCTCCCCTCCCCTCCCCTCCTCTCTCTCTCTCTCTCTCTCTCTCTCTCTCAAAATAAATAAACATTAAAAGAAGGACTTCAGATAATTTGAACATGGAAACTTTTTCTAAGAAAGCATTCGTTAAATATTGGATAAATACTGAATCATTTCACTTGGACCTGGATCTGTGATACTTTGTACAACTCTGTGAGTAATGATCCTGAAGCTTCCATATAAAGAGAAAACTTGGAAGTGGGTTCAGAGTTTCATCACGACTTTGATTATTCATTTTGTAAAAACAACTAATTCATCATTTGATGCTAACTTTCCTGGAGCTTATTTCCCAGGGCAGAGAGTAAAAAAGATCGAGCAAGGATAGATACAGAGGCAAACACTTGATAGCTTTCATTTGGGACTTGGAGGTATTTGGGCTTCGGTGAGTTACATCGTCAACAGTGAAGTGAAGATTATGTTTGGAGACAGAAAGTAGCTTCCTGCATTTGAACACTCATTAGCCTTGGAGAAAGAAAATGTGGGTTTTCTCTGAGCTTTGTGTGACCTTGAGCAATAAAGTTTACTTTTTTTTTTTTTTTTAATCTGGATTCCCATGTGCAAAATACAGATGATGGAATCTGCCCTAGCAATTTAGGTCTGCAGTGGGGATAATATCCAAGGGAAAGGGTGCATTTAAATTTGTTTAGAAAAATCCAAAACACTGTCAAATGTGAAGTATGATTAAGATATAAATTTCAAAGGCAGAGAGGTTGGACATATTGTCAAGAAAGAAGGTCAGAGACCAGGAATGGCTGGCAATTTTCCCAGGAAGTATATAATTGCTGCTCCTTTTCTGTCACAGGCTTTCTCTTAACCCTTTGGGAGGGTGGCGGAGATGTTGGTTTAGAAGCTGACAAAATGGCCAACAGCTGAAAAATGCACTATTTCACTTCTTTTCAGGCTTAAAACAATCTGAGAAGTATCCCTGACCCTCTGGGATTACCAAGAAATTCAACAGAGAGAAACATAAGTGAACCACAAAGAAGTTCAAAGAATGTGAATTTCCAAGAAATTAAAAGAATTTATTAGTGAACCTTACCATTCACGTGCGTGAACTTAAAGACACTTTGCTATTTCCAACAAATGCATGTTATATTTCTGCACATATGTAACTTGGATATCAGCTCTCTGGCTATCTCAAATCTTTTACTATAATGAGGAGAACCTTTTTAGTAACATTTGAATTCAAAAACCCCACAAGTTCACCCTAAACACACTGAGATCTGGAGAGCTTACATTTTTCCTCATCCTTTCTTACTCAAATTCCCATCTTTATCTAAACCATTCATCTCTCTTCTAGGCCTTGCTCTTTAACCCCTAAATGCTACCTCTACAGAATGTGAGCCGCAATTGAAAGTTTATGTGCAATACAAGACTTAAATTGAGTTACCTCATGGCAGATAAGTTTAAATGTTATATGTAGACATTGCAGCTTCAGACATTTCCCTGAAAATATTCACCTCCTTAGAAAATTTTCATGGGCTCTTTCTCTTCTCTGGGCCACTATGAACCCTGGCTCTTTTCTTCTCCCCAAAGGGTCCCCCAGAAAAGAGGTAAATGATTTATATTTTAGCATTAATGAGAATAACAATTTACTATAATTTAAAATGAAGATTACAGGCAGGAAGAAAGTGCAGTTTAAGTATTAACTCGATTCTTCTCTCCCAAAAGATGGTCATGGGGAGATGAGAGCCTAAAGGAACATACGGTTGTCTTTGCCTTCCGAAGCTTATGGATGAGCTAAGAGTGTAAAGCCACTAAGGTAAAATCCTGGAGGAAATGGCCTTTTGCTAGCTGAAAAACTTTTTATTTGGTGGGGAGGGGAGTAAAGTTAGATCTTGATACGATTTTATATAGACAGGGAAGGACTGGATTTCTTTGTATAATAAGGTAGAAAAGGTGTCCTACTTTGTAAAGCTGGGTAAATGTGTATTCACTTTATTATTCGTAAATATGTCTGTATGCACATTATATTTTGATTTCTAAAACAATCCATTTAAAAAGCCATTTTCCCCAAACATAAATATATATAATATTTAAATTATATTTTTAAAATGTTGCTTAAATATATATTTAAATAAATATAAATATAAATATATATTGTTGTTGATTCAGAAAGGAACAGCAGAAAAGCTTCACATCTTAGTGGACCCTTGCCTGCATTCAGGAGTGAAGAAGGTTGAGTTCTAGTACAGACTCATAAGATAAGAAATTGTGACCTTGAGAAAGGCATTTCTCTGAAATTTATCTGTGAAACAGGGATTATAGTTTCAAACTGTGAGGGTTCACCAAATTCAGATTCTTATTTTATAGATAAAGAAATTGAAGCCAAGATTGATTAAATAACTTGATCGAGGACAAGGGTGTTCTGATCACAAAGCCTCAGGTGGAGCCCGGGGCCCAAGCTTCCAGTGGTCTAGCCACTGAACAGACTTAACAGAAGCACCTGTAGGGTCTACCTATCAGAGCTTTGTGGAATCCAAGGTGAATGAAATATAATTCAAGGATGATGGTTCCTTGGCTCTGAGGGCAGAGTTGTTACTTCTTGCTTAAGTGAAGAGTTGTTACTATTGACCCAAGATGGTCTTGCATCCTGGATCTACTTGTTTCTTTTTCCTGACATTTTCCCCCTTCTATTTTTGGAATTAAATCAGTATTAACACAGGTTTGTTTCAGAGCTGAAGCAAGTTAGTCACCTTTCTCTGGTCAACAGTGCCATCTGGTGGACACCTAAAAAATCTCTGCATTTGCTTAGAATTGACAGTTCTGGGATCCTGAAGGTCTTCAAGCCTCAGGCAGGCAAATCCAAGTTGCAATTTTAAACAATGTGAGAAAGACACAGTGCTTACCATGGTGTGGGAGTTCAAGAAACAGAAAGAGGATTATAAATTAAGCTTTAGTAATATCAACAGAGCTTTCAAGAAGCTAGAAATCACCCAAGGAAGTAATTTTTTAATGGACTGCACTGATATTCCTGATAGCTTATGACTCCCTAAGATAGTATGTCTAATTTATGTCATAAATAAATTAAAAGCACATTTTATCCTTTCCTTCCCCTTTACTCTTGTCACTACTGAAGCAGATAGCTAAAGATGGGTCAACTTTGAGAAAATGAAAACAGAACAAAATAGCAACAACAACAAAAAGAAATCCCTGTTAATGTGTAGTTTCAAGGTTCAAAAAGCCCAAATGCTTGTGGCAATAAAGAATATTCAGACACAAATATGAAAGAATGATCCAGATCCAGGCAGGGAAAGCCTGGATGGGCAGGCAGGGATGGGGCTGTCGGGAAATGTGGAAGGAGTAGAGAAGATGAGGGTGATGAGCTTGTCAGGTTCACGGGCTCCACACTGTCACAACGTCCAGGGAGACAGGCTCAATCAGGAAGCAGCCTCCTCATATGTCTCAGCTGATGCTGCTGCAGAGAGTTTTGTGGAGATTCTTTTGCACTCGCAATTAAGGAAGCAGATTTTTCCTGTACCAACAGAAGCATGTGAGACCACACTCTTGAAAGGTCAGGGGAGCAGGGCCATAAGGACAGTGACCTTGGCAGTCTCAGTCATGGACTGATGACATCAAAGATGAGATGGTCCCTCCTTTCCACCTCCCTACCACAACGGTACTAAATAAACTGTGATGGTGACCTTTATGTGTCACCTTGGCTGGGTCACAGTACCTGGATAATTGCTTAAGCATTCTTCTAGACATTTCTGTGAAGGTGTGTTTTAGGTGAAATTAACATTTAAGTCAGGAGACTTTGGGCAAAGCAGATTATCTTCCATAATGTGGGTGGGCCTCCTCCAAATCAGTTGAAGGCCTTAATAGACTAAAGTTCCCAGAAGAAAGGGAATTCTGCCAACAGACTTCTTTCAGATGCAAACTAGACTGTGTCTTGGGTCTCCATCCTGGCAGCCTACTCTGCAGATTTTGAACTTGCACCTCCATGATCATGTGAGCTGATTTCCAAAAATAAACATCTATGTATAGAGATAGATACACGTATATGTGTACACACACACACACACACACACACACACACACACACATCCTATTGTCCTATTAGTTCTGGGTTTTGTTTGTTTGTTTGTTTTTTGAGAGAGACCGTAAGTGGGGGACAGGGGCAGCGGGAGAGAGACAGAGAGAGAGAGAGAGAGAGAGAGAGAGAGAGAGAGAGAATCTCAAGCAAGGTCCATGCACAGCACAGAGCTCGAATTGGGGCTCAATCCCACAACCCTAGGATCATGACCTGAACTGAAATCAAGAGTTGGACGGTCAACCGACTGAGCCACCCAGGTTCCCCTGGTTCCGTTTCTTTGAGGAACCGTGACTAATGCATAGGCTGCCAGAGATTAGACAAAACTCAGGATAAAGCATACTTATATGATAGGGGAAAGAGACTAATTGATAGTAAGATCCTGTTACTTCTGGTAGAATGGAAGATTAAAATAGAATTAAGTTGTTATACAGAAAGAAAAATGAGCAATTTGTTTATACACTGAGGTGCGAGTCTGCTGCATCAATGAGAGGAGAGTCATGGAGGAAATGTGCTTTTATGCTTGCCTAAGAGAATCCAGTCCAGGACTGTCAAGTGCTGGTTATTGTTGCTTTTCTTCTGTAGCACTGACAGATTTCTCAGCAGCATTGTTTGCAAAAAAAAAAAAAAATTTAAATTTTTGTAATGTTTATTTATTTTTGAGAGAGAGAGAGACAGAGTGCAAGTGGGTGAGGGGCAGAGAGAGAGAGGGAGACCCAGAATCCCAAGCAGGCTCCAGGCTCTGAGCTGTCAGCACAGAGCCTGACATGGAGCTAAAACTTGAGAAGGGTGAGATCATGACCTGAGCCAAAGTCGGATGCTTAACTGACTGAGTCACCCAGGTGCCCCTGCAAAAACTATTTACATATCATTTTCATTAAAGTAAATATATAATGCAAAACTAATATGTAAGTTTCTAATAAAGCAAAAATTGTCTTTAATTGAATGTCAGAGTGACTACAGTACATCTCTATTCGTCTTAAAATACAAACCTTTAGAATGCATTGTTACCAGATACATGAGATCTGTTTTTGTTTTTTTGTTTTAGATCTGTTTTTGTTACTGAGGGATAAGCTAGTTATTACTTTGATGTGATAATTCGCATTGAAGAAGTTGCTTTATTTTTCCCACATGGCTGTTGACTCAGAACAAATGATATTTTGCCAACAATTTTTAATTCATCCATGCTTTATTTTTAGATTTGATATTACAAAAATCTTTCTATCTTTGCTTTGACTTGTTTGTTACCGTTATTTTCCTAATTAACTTTTGACACAACTCAGGAAATTTTTTCCAAAGTATGTTTTCAATTTATCTTAAAAATATTCTTTTACTAATAATTCAAAGACATTTACCCCAAATGCATGTTAAATTGTGTGTAGGTCATGTGTCTATCAGAAAATAGCTTATATTAGCTTTTAAAACAGAAGATATCTATATCAGCAATATATAGCCCAAGACAGATCTACTGTCATTTTGATATAATGCACCTGTTTACCACATCTATCTGGGAATAAACAGAGTGAATAGATTTGGCCTGTGGACCATCTGGGCAGTGAGTTACCTAAAGAAATAGGTCAATAGCATTGTGACAAAAGTCACAACCTGGAGTAAAAGAGGTTGTAAAGGGTCTCAGGGACCTCTCTGCCAGAGGTAATGCAATACATCTTAACACTTCAGAATTGTTGGATGAGATCCTTTTGAAATATTTTACTAGAAAAAACTTTAGGAAACATTTTCCTTTCATCTACTGAGAAAGGTGACAAGATAATATATTATCTCAGTGGTTGAATAACAGTAAAATTTTTAAAGCATTTTCATATGCTTTATACTTATGCCCACCTATCCTGATATCCAAAAATCTTTAGAGTGTGTTCCAAAAAAAAAAAAAAAGAAAGAAAGAAAACAATGATAATGACCTTAGCTTGAAAAGAAATGAAGGAAGATAATCTACCCCCATCTATATCTACAAAAATAATAAGTTTAGGTTTGACATCCATATGAAATAAGTGCTCGGTAATCAAATATGCAGTGAAAACGACAGGGTATTTCAAAAATGTTAATGGTTTTACTGTTTTATATTTTCAGAAAACTATTTTAGTCTTCTTTTTTAGTTATCTTTGTTCTATTTTACTTCCTTGAGGTCTAGAGCATTTCAATTCCATCACTGGATCAGCCACAGAAGCTCACAGATCCCTACCCCAGCCAGTCCTCTCTTAGGGGTCAAAACAATTCTCATCAGGTGTCTCTTCCCACTTAGAGTGGCTTGGAAGTTAAGTCCTAGTGCTGGAGTCTGGTGTGTGGAACCTCCTCTTAACAAAGCAAATTGTCTTTCCTTGATGCCCAAGACAAAAATGATGACCAAACCACCTAGTCTCAAAATAGAACCCATGTTTTGCTGTACTTTAACAGAAAGGGTGTGTTCATTAAGATACCATATACCACTATAGGGAGTGTCTGTGCTCCAGTCATGTCTGGTAGGTCCTGTATTTTTTTTCCCTCCCATTGGTAATATGCAGCCATATGAACACTCTGTTTCTATTTCAGTTGGGTTCCCGCCCCCCCCACCCCTGTCATCCTTAAGTGGCTTCAAAGAACTTGCCAAAGCCAGGTCTCCATGGCCCTTTGCTGAACTCTTTGCTTAATTGTTTCAGTCATATAAATGTTCAACAAAAGATCACTTCTATGAAATACTCATATTATTAGCCATGGGTACCTTCATCTAGAACATAGATAACAAAGTGAGGAAAGACAAGCTTAAATTGTAAACTAACCCATTAGGTAGCTGAGACCCACATAGGCCAGCACAAAAGGGGGTCTTCCTTCTCACTAGGAAGGGGATGGAGAGACGACTCAACCTTCCCAGCCTATTTATTCAATGACTATGAGAGCCATTGAAGAAGGAGAAAGAAAGAATTGGTTTAAAATAAATAACATTTGGAGAGTCTCAGCCTGTCTTCACATATCTTTCCTATTACTCTGGCTCTTATCATAACATGTCTTCATCCTTACCCCCTCATCCTAAGGCAAGTCTGGAAGGCTAATACAGATTAGAAGTCCTCTCCTTCACCTCCAGCATGCAGAGGAGGACTCATCAGGGTCAGAGGGGATGGGGCAGAACTTTGGCCAGTCACTTCCCTCCAGCTGCATCCTAAAACTAATCCCACATCGAGAAGGAAAGTAGTGAGTTGGATATATGACAAGGTTACTGGAGGAGGGAATAAGGGAAGAAAGTGTTTTCAGATTTGAGAACTGAGTTCAGGTTGTGATGCTCATTCAGTCATTGGCTCCCATTCTGAAGACAAAACACTAAGACCAGATCAAATTACTAAATGTGAACTTTAGGCACCTCAGGATGCTTACACTGAACTTGCTGCAATTGTCTAGATGTGCTTGCAAACTTGGAAGTAGAGCTGTGTGTCCGTCCAGTGCAGTTTTGGGCATCATTTTACCAATGGAAACAACTATTAACATGTGTTTTGTAAGGGCACAACTGTGACTGTGTGACACACACTAAAATCAGAAACTGAATAATTTAAATTAATTAACCTCATTACATGATAAACACTGTTCAAGGAGCTGAGAAGGATGCAAAGAAATATGAGTGAAGATCTGTTCTTCACAAGATTAAAATTCTTAAGGAAATGAGCAAAATGTTCCAAAATGGGTAAACTTAATGATTCCACAGCACTGCTGTGGGGTTGAGGTGATGGTACCGAAGGCAATGGATGCATCTGAAAATGCAATGGTAGAGGAAGAAACAAATCATTCCTAATAGCGCATAAGACATTTTCAGGACATATTCAATTTGGAAACAATTCCTTTTCTGCCAAAAAGCATAAATACACATAAAGTTTCTCACCAGATTTACAGATATCTATAGCATGTATTTTAAGAGAGCATATTGGGAGAGGATGAGACTTATTTAATTTTTTAAATCAGCCAAGATACATGTGTAACAGCTTACTCACTGAGAATTAGTGTCTCAGATGTGTTTTTTTTTTGGGGGGGGGGGAGGTCTTAAATATTGTTTTATCAATCACTTCATTTATTTTTCTATCATCAGTTTATTTATTTTAAGTCTTAGTGCTATTTAAAATTTACTCCCTGCTTTGGGTCTCCAATATTAGATTTTTCATTTTCCTGTGGGAACACAATGCCTTTGTTATGGAAAGGGCTGTTAGAGTGTCGTCTTGTAATTGTAAGGACAAAAGGTAAGCCTTTGTCCTTTGTGGTGCTGTGGGAATGGGATTTTTTTTTCTCCATGTTCCCTTCAGATACAGAGCATCCCTGAAGCAGATGGACCCTTGAACTCTCCTGTCCCCAAAGCCTGGTTGTGGCTCTGAAAGCAGGCTCGGGAACTCTCCTGAGGTCAGCATTTGCAAACAGTGGATGTGCTGGCCCAGCTGAGTCCTCCTACTCTCGAACCACAAAGAAGACTGATTCTTGGACTGGAGTAGGCAAACCTTGTGGATCTTGGAAATTTGGGCAATGGGAAGCCCTCTGGTATTAAAAATTGCTTGTACTTTTAACGATAAAGGAAATAAGGTCTTGTCGCGTACTCTAAGCTAGTAAAAGAGAACATACTGGCTATGGTTTTACATGTATCAGAGTTGATTGCAAAACAATTTGGAACATGAAATAGTAGTAGTAACTATCATGCATGTGATGCTTGGCTAAAGCAAGCCTGCCTTCTAAATTTTTTATATTTGTTTCTGAATATATGCTTAGGGAAATTTCTGAAAGCTTGTCACTAAGATATTAAAGCTGGTTATGTCTGGGAGGTAGGCTATAGGGTGATTTTTAGTCATAGCAAAATCACACACAGTTTATGCAAGTAGAAATGAGAACCATTGTAAGTCTATAAAGCAGTTTGTTATTATGTTTAGTACTACAAAAATGAAGATTCCACATATATAAAGTATAAATATTTCTATATATGATATATGTGATGATTCTCAGTTGATTGGACCTACCCTTTATTTACCTATATATGTTTACTCAATCCTCACAATAGTATGACATGAAAAAAACATGGCACAAAAGAGACACAAAGGTCTCATGTACTTGATGACTGTTTGTCTCTCCCAGGTGACTAACCCTGTCCCTGATTGCTATCTTGCTTGCTATGGATGAAAGGTCAGGAGTCACACCAAGAAATGAAGGAAGGTAGACTAGTTGCAGAACAGAAACCTTAAAATGCCTTAAAATGGATTAAGCATATCTCTTCATGTGACTGGCTCTATAACATCATTATTAGTTAGAAACAGCATGTGTTCAGCTAAGAGAAGTTGGCACTATATTTGCACTTCCTTTTCCCCATAAGCTGTATAAGTTAGGTTTGCAAATATATTCAAAGTTTAGTCTTTGTCATATCCAGGGTTTTGTTTAATTTAGAGGGATAAATAATCAAATGCTGACAGAAATGAGCAATGCTCCATTCAAAAAATCTAATCTTTCTGGCCTTTGTTAAAGAAACATCAGGGGGGGCGCCTGGGTGGCGCAGTCGGTTAAGCATCCGACTTCAGCCAGGTCACGATCTCGCGGTCCGTGAGTTCGAGCCCCGCGTCGGGCTCTGGGCTGATGGCTCAGAGCCTGGAGCCTGTTTCCGATTCTGTGTCTCCCTCTCTCTCTGCCCCTCGCCCGTTCATGCTCTGTCTCTCTCTGTCCCAAAAATAAATAAACATTGAAAAAAAAAAATAAACATCAGGGAAAATTGATGACCATGAAGATTTATATTTATTAATCTAAGGAGATTTCTTTCTAGCGTTGGAATCATAATAGTTATTTGAATTATGGCTGGATAATGGAGACTGTTGAATCATGGAGTCCCCTTATGGTTAACACTCATTAATCATTTTTATAATTAAAAATATATTCCTCAACTCAATCTACTTTTCATATTTAAAGAATATCTATCAGAATGAACCTTTCCAGATACCCAATATGGGAAGTTGTTTTTTTTAAGTGACTAAAAAATGATAATAACAAAATATAATTTTTTTAATTAAAAAAAGAATGGTGGAGAGAAGGGAAGTCTAGTCAACTAAGCCTCATCACACATATATATAGAAGTATAATGTCTTATATATGTGGAAATCTTTTATTTCATAATACTGAACAATTTACATAAATTGTGTGTACTTATTAAAAAACTCAAATGCAAAGTACTGTGAAGTAAAAATCACTCTACATCCTACCTCCCAGACATAACTGAGTTTAATATCTTAGTGACTGGCTTGAGAAATTTCCCCAGGCATACACTCGGAAACAAATCTTGCTCACAGAAACACTCACAAAATTTCCATACTAATATGCTATTGTGGAAATAATCGAAGACTACCTAAATGAGACCAAACAGTGGTTATTTATTCAGAACTCACAAGAGCAAGGGATTCAACCACCATCACTTGCATTTGGCAGAGACTCAAAGGCAGAGATGGGGGGATAATGCCTTACGGTGGGAAGAAGAAAGTTTCAGATGTGCTCTTCTGGGTGATGATGACTGGCATGAGGAAGGTGGAGGGACTTCTAGAGCCCCCTTCTGTAGGCTAACTAGAGGAAGGGCATGTTATGTGATTGGTTAGAGGAACATGTTTTGCTTTCTCTGGATGGTTCAGAGTTGGAGGTGGAGGTAAAAAACAGAATTTTGCAGTCATGGACCACGCCCTCCCTGTTCGGGGCTATTGGTTGCACAAGTGTGGTTTGGCTTCTCAGCTGGTGGAAGCTTCCTTTGATGCAGAGGTTGAAAGTCAGAATTCTTTTTTTTTTTTTTTTTTTTTATGTTTATTTATCTGTGAGAGACAGAGAGAGAGCATGAGCAGGGGAGGGGCAGAGAGAAAGGGAGACACAGAATCTGAAACAGGCCCCAAGCCGTCAGCACAGAGCCCGATGCGGGGCTCGAACCCACGAACCGTGAGATCATGACCTGAGCATAAGTTGGACGCTTAACCGTCTGAGCCACCCAGGCGCCCCAAAAGTCAGAATTCTATTATCACATATGGCCTGGCCATTGCCTATCCCTATATTTAGTTTCTTACTATTCGTGATTTGAATTTAACTTAAAATGTTCTCCTTTAATAATAGGTTCAATCAATACTTCCTGATAACATTATCATTAATAGCTAAATATTATTTCATTTCATAGATGTGCTATGCTTTCATACCTATCTTAGAGATATGCCATAATATAATATCAGCCCTCTTTTTAATGTCACTTGAATAATTTCAAATGGCCTGTATTTTAACAACAATGAAATAAACTTCCTTGAAGATAGTTATATTTGCCTTTGTCCATTTATATTTTAAATATAAATTTTCAGACATTTTCATGTATGGAATCTGAATACAGAGTACTAAACTGTTCTCTAATTAAAATGCTTATTAACTCCCTATGTGGATGGAAGTGACAGATATCACTAACACTGTCACTAAAAAAGATTGCTAATCCTACAGATGGCAAATGTTCATTTATTATGAGGTTGAATATCTCAAGTTTTTGTTGACCATTTGTATTTGTTCTTTTCTCAATTGTCAGCTCATGTTATTTGCCCACATTTTTATTGATACAATCTATTTTCCTTCTGATTTATGTGCTATTTTTCACGTTGTGAAATTTTTCCAACTTCTCATTAGTCTTTTAATTTTTAAATGGTGTTGTGCTTTGTTTTTACTATGCAAAGTGCTTACACTAATGGCATTTGGAAAGTTGCTAAGATTTTATGCCTACATATTATGGGTGATGGCCAGATGGCATTGTTGTCTTTAGAGATAGTGAGGACCATCAGATCTAAAATGCTGACCTTTATTTTTATTGTTGTGATTAGAAAATAAACTCATTAAAAAACACAAGAAGAATAGTTTCCAAATTACTCCACAGGGAGTAACCAAATACTTTATTTTAATAATAAATATCCGAATACTTAGGCTATGCTATATCACCTGCTTACACAGATTATATATTCTTTGTTATACTCAACTTCTGGCATTTTCTCAGTTTAATCTATAATCCTTAATTTACAATTATATAATCCAGGTGAACAGTAACCCCTCAGGCTTTCTTCCACTCTTGCTGAGAGGATCTTAATTAGCTAGTTGACTTATGCAAGTATAGACAGTTGAACAGCTTTCCATTAATGAGCTCTGAGTGAGCAGGGCCAGTGGTTCTTTTTCCGATGGGGAGGTCTCCAGCAGAGTTTGAGTGTCCTTATTCTCCATCCACAATGGACCCACTCTAAATTCTCTTCAATCTGGTAACTAACAACTCCCCCCAAGTGTCAGCAGTTTTAATATTGGCTATAAATTTGAATTATCTATGGAGTATACAAAAATTTTTCATCTCTCATTCCATTACCAGAAACACTAATTTAATTGATCTAAAGAGACCCCAGCATCAGTACATTTAAAAAAATCTCTCCAGGTGATTCAAATGTTCATCCTGCACTAAAACTCATATTAACTCATTTTCCCCTTACCTTTTATTAATATGCCTTATATATTATACAATTTATCTTCCACAACATACTTGCCAATTTAAAATTATTGAAGCATGAGTTAGCTCTCTAACTGCATCAACTTTTTAAAATATTTGCTTCTCTTTTGAGTGATTTTAAATATAAATGAAAATAGCTTATAGTGATTAAGCAAAAAAAGTTTTCCTTCAATATTTAAGTCATCTAGTGGGACTTGATTAACTTAACATTCATGTTCTTATATTCAGAAAGATTCATAAATATTGTATCTAAAAGGGATCCTAGAGATCATCTAATTATACTATTATACTTTATCTATAAGGTATCTGAGACCCAGAATTAATAAAGTGAATTTTCATAATGCTGAGCGGTTGTTAAGTGTTAGATTTTGGTCTATAATAATCAATATTTTGGTATATTAGTTCTCAAACACAGTATAAGAAATCAGTCCAAAACTTAGCAACAACAGCAACAAAACCAACACACATTTACAACCTCATACATGTCATATAGTGTCTTTGGGTCATGAATTCAGGAGTGGCTGACCTAGTTATTTCTGGCGCACTGCACTTCATGAGGTTGCCATCAAGATGTTGCTCAGGGCTACAGTCATTTGAACACTTAACCAGGGCTGGAGAACCTGCTCCCAAGCTCACTCACATGGCTACTGCCAGTTAGTTCCTTGTCACAAGGATCTTTCTTTCATAGTGCTGTTTTAGTATCCTTGTGACGTGACAACTGACTTACCACCAGAGTTCTTGAGCTAAGAGAATAAAATAGGAGCTACAACCTATCAATGAAATAGCTTTGAAAGCCATACTCCATCAAATTTGCAATTTCCTATTAGTGACACAAGACATTTTTATTCACTGTAGGAAGGGAGTACACAAGGGTGTGAATGCCAAGAAGTAAGACTCCATTGAAAGCCATCTTGGAAGCTGTGTACCACAGGTATCTTCACATATCATACAATTTTAGCTCATAAGTAAATCATAAATTTTAGGTCTTTGGCAGTGCATTACAATTCATTAAGTTTTTACCACCACTAATATATTTCATGTCTGATCATCACTTGATATTTCATTATTTGACAATGTGTCATCTAGTAACAAGTTCAAAAATGTAGCTTAAAAAATATAGTTTCAATACTTTGTGATGCTATCTGCTTTGATCAATTGATATTTTTTGACATTTACCTTAAAAAGATGTTTTTTTTCAGAGACCTGAGAATTTTAAATTTCAAATTTTTATTTTTCCAATTTAAAAGAATTTTTAAAAGTTTATCTCCTCAGAAGACATATGCAGTCTTTTCTATCCACAAAAAGTAAGATTATTTTTCTCAATGATCAGTATACATGATCTATATCAACACATAACCTACATCCTAGAGATGAATCAATTCTCATGTTTGAGATTGCCATGAACTTTAGGAATGAAACAAGATGTGTATTATCAGGGGTTTTTTTAATGTTAAAAAGAATGTTAACATTTTATAACTTGGGGGTAGAAAAACAATTTTTAGTTAAAATTTACTTTAAAGAAAAAAAGTGATATTTAAAATCAGTCCTTAAGTAATGTATAATTTCAAGAAAGATGAAATCTACAATACTGATAGAATGATTCCTTTCTCTTATCTCCTACCACTAAAAATATCTGCTATGCCCTGAAAAATAAATGTAAGGAATTACATGATGTGAATGTCTTATTACTTATATAATCACTAATAGCTTATTGAAATAGGACCTTAATAACTACTCTGGCAATTTTAAGGTATATTAAACTACTCAAGTAATTGTAAGCTAATGGTAATAGACATTATGTTATTACTAAAAGTAAGACAGAAGTAAGGACTCTCCAGTTCTTGAGCCAAAATCTACCCTCTGATGAGTTTAACATAGTTTATTATGAGTTTAATATAGCTTATTCTTTTCGCATAATACTAAAATGAAGCATAGCTTTAAATGACTTTAATGGCAAAATCCTTAAAAATTCCAAGGTTAGTCTATCTTTATAAGGAAGAATGATGCAGGCGTGTCTGTCTGTGAAATGTGTCTCAGTGTATTTTCATCTGAGTTTCGAAGGCCCTATGAAGACTTGGCATGCCTCTCTTCATGGAATACTTTCAGCTATTCATTAGTTAATTAAGTCCATTTCATCCCCAAAAGTGCCTAAAGTAACTCTGGCATTTGTACGTAGGGTTTGTATGGATTTATATATGGGGTGGAGGGCTCTATGTGTGTGTCTTTGATGAGTTTGCCTCTGTTCTTGGTCTACATTTCTCTAGGTCCGCCTGTGTCTTTCTGAGTTAAACAATTTATTTTTATGCATCAGTATTATACCTCATCTCATCCCAAAGAAGAGTGAAGCAGCTGCATTGCCCTATATGCACAACTTTCTGTATGTCATGTATGTCTCTACCTCTGTATCTCTGCTTTTGTCTTTCCCTCTCTTCTTCCTGCCTCATTCCAAGACACAAATAACCCTACATTTAATCATTGGTTCTTCTTTTCATAAACTTTATTTTAAAAACGTTATCTCATTATTCATCATATGAACTTCCGCAAAGTCTTATCATCAGTTCTGCCATCTGTTTCCAAAAATACGGCTACCCTTTTAGTGACTGCAGGGCACTTTAGCACCACCCTCCACTGAGTCTCAAATATATCACAACTAAACTTTGCAGAAGTATGCTTCTTAAATATCAGATCACAGCTCTGGTCTCCCCAAGCTATTCAGAGATCTATTGCTGAAACTGAGGGCTAAGTCTATTTCTAAAGCAGACCTCCTAGTGGTGCTGTTGGGTTATGGGTCATGCCCTTCCTCATTACCTTTTAATGAGTATAGGGAAAAATGGGTAATCGACACAGTTGCTAGTTAGATTGACCAAAACCCTCTTTCATAAGCTACGGAAATAAGATTTCTGAAAATAAAAGATGGGGGGAGAGGAAGTGGTTAATATTTTTAAAGACGTCTTGGGCTCCAGTCTCCTACCCCTACTGAATTACTCGTGTTTATGGGTAGCATTTTGTAACTGATTAAAAATAGCAATGAATTTTTTGGCGACTCTTTCATGGAAAAGTAGATTCTAAATCTCTTCTCCTTCAATCTGGCTTGGCCTTAGTGACTAGCTGGGCCAGAAGAATGCATTAGAAGTAAAAGGATGAGATTTCTGAGGCTAAGATACAAATAGCCCTTCAGTTTCCTTTTTTTTTTTTTTTTTTGAATATTGTCTCTGAAATATTTTACATGGGTCATCGTGTAAAAAGTTAGACCAATTTCCCTGAGTCCACCATGTTGGAGAGGCCATGCTCTGGAAAACCATCCCAGCTAAGCCTTGCTTTTCAGTCTCCCTACCAAGATTCAGGATATGTGAATTAAGCCATATTGGGACCAACAGTCTAGCCCATTTACCAGTTGGAATACTAATGAGCAATATCCATAAATTGATGTGCATAAAATAGAACAATCAGCCAACTAAGCATGCCTAAATTCCTGACACAGATATGAGATACAATATAATGGTTGTTTTAAGCCAACTAAATTTTGTGGTTATTTTATAGAAGTATGTTGCTGGAGCACCTTACTATCCTACATTCTACAGGTTCTCTCAGTCCCTGACTTGCAAGTAAAATTTCAAATCCTTTCTTGATTTCCAAACAACACAAGCATCCAACACTCACACGTCTAATTTTCCTTCCTATGTACAATCCTGGTACAAGGGTGAGGCAGGGAGGGAGAGAGAATGAAGATAGTTATCAATTCCTGACATAGTTTATATGTATGACTTTTTTCAACACCAAATTCTATGAAAAATCTACTTGTTTCTACTGAGATATTTGGAAGCTACATTTAACCTATTGGTCTCTCTATGACTATATCTCTTTATGATCAATTCTTGTTGCTTTTGGCCTACACGTTAACTAGGTTCCTTCTGGTTATCAAGTAAAAATTCTATACTTAAGCCAACTGAAAAAGAAATTACTATACTGAGTTTCATATAATACAGACAATAAATAGTTGTTTATTGATTGAATCTTTAACTCAAAGGTCTCTTTCAGTAAATCTTTATATATTTTTGTCTGTGCTTCAGGAGTAGAGCAACAGAACATAAGGATAGTTGTGATAAATGAAAAAAGGAGGGTTCTGCCATTTTCCACTACCAGAGATTTCTCGTGGTTACTGAAACCTTATATAGAATTCCCCAGAGGTTACTTTTCAAACATGGCTATTTTTGTTAAATTATGAACAACAGAAAGAAAAATAGCTTAGAGGCATAGTGCATTCCATGGGACAAATCTCTTCACATCTAATAAACCCCAATGGAAAATATATGCATTTCTCTAGGAATGTATATATGTACATATCATGGAAAATTATTTTCCACTCAGAGCCTCATATTACCAGGACACTTTAATGGGTACCTCCAGGAGTACCATTCACATGTATTATTTCATGGAGCTGTGCTCCAGACAGTGGCATTCACACAGACATTAAATGGAGCCCCCAAGCCAGAAGTACTTCCTTGAGTTACCTTCTCCCTATGTGTCTTACTCCTTCCTATCCTCTTCCATCTATGCCTTCTCATCACCTTCTGAGATAATAGTCCTTAGCTTGTGCTCAGAAAAAGTACTTTCATTCTCTGCTTTGGCAAACCCTGTTTTGGAGTAGACTGGGATAATTTTTCTTATCAAAAGCACTGATAGACTCAATATTTTGGGAAATGCACTTTTCAGTGTAAAGCATTTCAGCTACCCTTTACCTAGTGCAGACTGAGAGTCAGGGGGATTCCAGAGCTGCTAGCTTTAGGAATTACTTCAGCTGGTTGACTTGAGCAACGCATGATTTCCATTTTTTTTTTTTTTTTTTTTTTTGGTCTGTGAAGCTTACCTCCAATGAGAAATTTTTAAGCAAAGGTTATACATGTGGAGGCATTCTTTTGGATAAAAAGAAATACTGGAGTCAACATTCCCCATGTTGTTAGTGTGATCCAAATGTCACCAAACTGTTATCTCTGAATTACCTGCATTTTATGGCACTTTTCCATCTCAAATTTGGGATTAGCAAGAAACATAAGTCATCTGGTAACTTAATTAATATTGAGATAATACATTAGAGGATTCTATTTAACCATTACTAAAACTTGGCTCATAATGAACCTACCTCTCAGTTGTACGATGCCAAAGTGAAATGCCAGAAACAACTACCTTCTATTCAGGACTGGGAGCCTCCCACTAACAGCAACTAGTTGACTGTTGGGAGTGCCTCAAAGTCATCAGACTCTGAACTTGACTTCTAAAAGTATAAGAAGATGGTGAGGTAGGTAGAAGGTAAGATATCACACACACACAAACACATACACACACACACACACACACACACACACGCATATGCACACAATATACACACACATGCATGTACCGGGTTTGTTCTATTTGTCTCATTCCTTCCTCAGGCAACTAAAGTCTACACTGAATGTACTTAAGATCAAAGAGTAACGTTCATTTTGTACAGGACACTTTACTAAGCAGTACAATATCCTACAACATCCTAATTTCCTCTAGCTCCACACTAAATTTTATTTAATTTTTTTAATGTTTATTTATTTTTGAGGGAGAAAGAGACAGAGCATGAGTAGGGGAGGGGCAGACAGAGAGGGAGACATCAAATCTGAAGCAGGTTCCAGGCTCTGAGCTGTCAGCACAGAGCCCAACACGGGGCTTGAACCCACAAGCCACAAGATCATGACCTGAGCCAAAGTCACTTAACCAAATGAGTCACTCAGGCTCCCCTCCACACTAAATTTTAATGCCTGTGGAGTCACCCTAATGACATTGCTGGGAAGTTCTATTCCTTAATCACATACTACAGCTCAAAACTGGGCTATTTCCTTTCTCCATTTTTCTGCCTCTACCTAAGATAATGACTGACCTGGTGACCTACAAGCATTCTGGGTGTGGCCTCAGAGTGTTGACCATATCTCCAAGGACATTTGCCCTACACATTTGGAGTATCAAATTACCTTAACCTCTTTCACAGGGCATATTTTATTGACTTGACAATAGGATAGACAAGAAAAGTAGATCTACATGCTAATTCCCGTCACTGTAAATAATACTTAAACCACAGTCTGCCTATGCAGATATTCATCATGAGGCATTGGTGAAAACATTTATTGTCAGATTTCCCAAGATGGTCTTTTTCTAGGTCCACCACCGGAGCCCTGTGCATGTAGTAGCTATCCCCCTCTTTCCCCAGGATGAGTGCCTGAGTTTTGAGTATTCTCTCCCTCTGTCACTATTTTCTCTCCCTGGTTTTTGGCCTCATAATGTCTTCATTTCTCAAACAAACAAAAATCATTCTCTCATCTCAATTTTATAATGCAATATAATGCTACATTAAAGCTACATTTTTATCAGAAAAAAAAAAGGAAAAAGTCTATCAGAATCATTAAAGTCTGTAGGTCTGGGAGAGTTTACTGCTTAAATATTTCCTGAGGGTAAATATTTTTATACCTTACAGGGAATTTAGAAGAGGCAAAGTGAGTCCAATATGAGAAAGAAAAAGAGAAGCCAAACAGCTAATTTCTCCTAATATGTTGGCTGAAGTTCTTAACAACTGTACCTCTGAATATGACATATATCAGAAGTCTAAACTCCATTTACCTGTGCCAAAAATTATGCTTATTTTTCCCTTTGTTACTGAACAAAGGGTCCATTATGGGCTAAATTATACTTCCTAAAATTCATGTTGAACCCCTCCTACCACAGAATGTGACTATTTGGAGATAGGGCCTTTAAGAGGTAATTAAGTTAAAATGTGGTTATTACAGTTGGCCTTCTTCCAATCTGACTGGTATCCTTATAAGAGGAGGAGATTAGGACACCAGAGACGTCAAGAATGCATAGTCACAAAGATAAGGTCACATAAGGGCACAACAAGAATATATCCATGGAAACCAAAGAGGGAGAGGCCTCAGGAGAAACTAACCTCAGGAGAAACCTGCCAACATGTTAATCTTGGACTTCTAGCCCCAGAACTGAGAGAAAATAAATTTATGTTGCATAAGACACCCTGTCTGTGGTATTTTGTTATGACAGCCAAGCAAATTACACAGGGTCCAGGGGAAAATACTCTTTCTAAAGTCTAGGTCTCATAGATGTCTAATATTTAAAAAACAAAAGAGAGAGAAGAAGAATACAGCAGAAATTTTACATTTTTGGTCCCAGTTAACCAGTTCCAAGAGACAGAACAATTTCCTCATTAAGAGGAAAAGTTTCTTCTTCAGGAAACTACAGCAAGGTCATGGCGATGAGTCATAAATGCAATGTTGTTCTTTTACTTCTCTTTCCTCTCCTGGAAGGAACATTTACGTACACATTTTCTTCCTTTGATAAAATTCATCTAAAACACTTTATACCCCAAACTTACACCCATAGCAGAAGGCTTCTCTAAGAGTGCAGATTCTTGAGCAATTCTTACCCAACCTCTTACCCTAGTATCCTGTTAAACCTTAGGAAAGCTTTTCAAAATTTACCAGCACTGCTCAGGTAACAAAATTTAATGATGTAAAATAGATGATAAAATGTTAAACTTGAATTCAGGAATTCAAGGTTGACTTAGAGTCTAGTCAATCTCCCCAGTAATCATTAAACCTTGGCTTTGTACAGAATTTCTCTACGGCAGCAATTTAAAAAGTTTTATTAAGTTTAGATGAATCCTAAAAGCCTCTTGTGTTTTCATAATTCCACATTCCTTAGCCATTGCATTATTACATTTAGTTTTTTTATCAATGTTCATAATGTTCATTCTTCTGTTAGTATTTGCCTTGTAGCGATGTGTACATATTTTTCTTTGATGAATCTTTAAATACAAAAAGGAAAGCGTCTCTTTACAACTGCTCTAACATAGCAGTTTATTCTTAGAATATCTTAAAAGCACGAGCTGCTGTTATCAACTTCCTCCAGTTAATGTCACCTTTGCCAGTCATACACCACCTCTACAAAAACTGAGCATGTAATCGTCACGCCCATATCTGTTGAGAGGACAGGGATGCTGGAATATCTGTCCCTGGGATTATAAGCTGCTTTTAGTTTTCCATTTTTAGCAGAACGAATGGTGAACTTTGAATGATCTCATATACCTCCCCTGAGAACTAGACTTTAAATTGGCTCATCGTTAATATAACCCTTTGATAAGAAAGCATATGATAAATTTGAGTTTATGTATACTAGCTAACAACTGATATGTATTGCCCTACCATTTCTTTCTCTCAGTAGGGAATCCCATGCTTAACACTAAGCTTAGTTTTATCAACATAACCAGTAAACGAAGGAGAGAGTGAAAAGTCTAGATGATAATCCGAGTCCTTACAGAGAATGATGTGCAGAATTGGGCACCTGTGGAGTATCTTCTGGCCTGCGAGGTGCTAAGAAGGCCCCAGTTGCTGCTGACCTGACTGTCTGCAGCTTCCTTTCAGAGGGTCATTGCTTTGTAGGTGGGAGGCCTTTTTAAAATCCTATGTTAAGCACTATCAGCAGTACCACTTCACCATCTAATTAGCCAAGTAATGTTTTCCAAGGAAGTAGAAGAGTGGGAGAACAGCGAAAGTTGTTTCATAGCCTTGGGGGAGGGAGAAGCACAACATGTAGCAATCATGGGGACAGCTTGAGAGAGGAGAATGCCTCTTGTTATGATCCCAACAGAAAAAGAGAGACTCTTAAGGAACAGGTAAGAAGACACAATTCAAATAGTTTCCAAGAGTAGACACTGCTTGTGAAGTTTATAGTCAAATAATCAACATGCTATGATACCACTACAATCTGCTTTTTTTTATATTGCTCAATCCATTATTCCATTTTTCTAAGTTCAGTGGCAGACTTGTCAAGAGTGGGGTTTCTGCAGCCTTCCTCATGAGAATATGAGGAGCTTTTTTTTTTTTTTTTAGGAGCTTTTAACATCGTGTGATTATCCCTGATGTAATAGCCAGGCTCTAAACATTATGTCATTCTTATTATTATACTCTGAAATACCCTATTAAATGCCTCCTTTCTTGTCTCAATATTTATAGCTTCCAAATAATTGCAGATTATCATGCTCTCCCAAGTAGCCTAAAGTAACTACTCAGCTCTGATTTAATACCTTTCAGTAGTTGAGTGTAAATCACATTCTTTGTCCGTTAACTTTGAACAGGTTTGGAAAACTATGAACTTATGCAAGGCATAAAATGAAAGAAATAGTCTGACATACCTAATTGGTCAGACATCTGTCTTTCAGTTTTAGTCTCTTTGCTTCTGGTAAAACTGAGGAGGAATTCACAGCCACCTGGTGATCCTAGCCCTTCTAAATGAAGAATTAAGACTTTATTTCCTTCAGTCAACTCATTAAAGACTTGTAGAGATTGATTTGGTAGCAAAGTGGCCCCTCTTTGAAATGTTACATATTTTGTCTTCCCAAGGATCACACAAAACTCGACTTGCCAAGAGGGCAGCTGCAGTGTTCAAGTGATGCCATCCCACTTACCTTGGTCACAGCTGGGACTCTCATAGAAACTGTCAAAGTAGCAAGTTGTCAAGATAGTTGGAGAAGCTCCCTGCTGCTGCCATGTGTCCTTCTGCTCTAGTTTTCTAGCACAATGAAAATGTCAGCAATTCCTTTTACACCTGAAAGAGTAAGCTTCAAATTATTCTTTTCTCTTGTTTATTTTTTGTCACCAAGAGGACAAAGACCTGGTAGTCTAATAGAAGAGTCTTAGATTTATTCTATTTGAAAGATTCTTGGAATCTATTGGCTATTTTAATTGTGTCTGAGCAATGAGGCTTGTGAAGGAGATTGTGAGGAACATCCCTGTCCTTCCCAGATTCATACTAGAACTGGACCAGAAGGGAACCCAGTGAATAGTGGCACCTGGTAGCTATGGCCGCGCCACTGCAGGTAGCAAAGAAATGCTCATGCCACTCAAATGTGTGTTCCAGCTTTTCTCTCCTGTTTTCTTAGAGGACATATGAGCTATGCAACAATTGAGTTAATAGCTGCCAACCTCATCACTTCTTTGCCTAGAAACAGCAGCACAACTAGTACCATTTACTTTAGTTGACTAAAATAACTTTAGAAATTATTGCATCCAACTCTTTCACTTTATGGAATGACAAAACTGAAAGTAAGAAGGTATTTACTGAAGTTACATCATAAATTTGTGCTAGACATGGGGATAAAAGACTAGTTTCTTTTTCCCCAAAATCCATACTTGATTTTCTTACATAACTGAGTGACTCTATCCACAAAGAAAACAAAAACAAAAACAAAAAAAAACCTCTCTATTACAGCACCAAAGAACTGTATAGCTTCTGTGTTGTTGGGGGTTTTCTCCTCCTCCTCCCCCGCCTCCGCCGCCGGCCCCCTCCCCCCTCCTCCTCCTTCCCTTCCTCTCTTTCTTCTTCTTCATCTTCTTCTTCTTCTTCTTCTTCTTCGTCGTCGTCATCGTCTTCGTCTTCTTCGTCTTCTTCATCTTCTTTGTCTTCGTCTTTGTCTTCTTCTGTGTTACAGGAGAGAAAATAATGCAAAAACATTTTTTCAACATATCTCTCTAGACTCACCAAAAAGAAAAGATGAGTTACTATCAAGAATGAAGAATACCTTTGTCTCCCAAGGAAGTGTCTCAGGCTTGGGAGTTTGGCAGGTTTTATGAGTATAGAAGGAGAGATTAGGTGGGTTAGTATTACTTTGGCTTCTTCCAGTGGAAGGAATTTCTGGTAGATCCAAACAGTATAAGACAGAGAGGAAAGTTGTAGGTATCATAATTGGGAAAATTGCCAAATGCCTCATAGCCATTTGTGAAACTGCTGCAGTAGATCTTATGATAACTAATCATGTTAACTTCTCCTATAGTGTATTATATACAGGAGAAGAAGCAGTTAAAATTTCTCTCTGCTATGGAACTTAGGTTTAAGTGAATTGTGCGTGAAATTGGCTACTTAAGGCTCAAGTGGCAAATAGAGCTTTCAATCTAGAACCTGACATAAAAGAAGTCATTAGTTCTTTCATTATTGCTTCTTCTGTATTTCATTTCTCTTTAATTGTAAATATTTTCAGACTTAAATAATAAGCACAAGATAGATCCAATAAAGCATTCATGAATCCAAAGGGTCTACTCTCCCAATATCCCATTCATTCTGTAATTGATCTCAAAATTTAGAGTGTTAAGTGCTTCCACCTCAGAGTATGTATTATCAATATTGAAAGCCAATTCATTTTTCCTCTAGGGCTTACACTAGTAAAAAGACATTTTGAAACTTAAAAGGAACAATGTGAACCATATGCATCTGAGATCCAAACATCTATAACGACAATCTTGAATGTTTTGAAGGTAGAAAATCCTTTAGTCGGACAAGAATGAACCAAAGTTTGGTAAGCTAATAGCCAAATTGTTTTCCTCCCTCGGATGTTGCAGAGCTGAGAAGGAACCAGGTTTTAGAAGCGTGTGTATCAGATATAGAGCAATATAGCAAAAGCTGTTTTGTTTCATTCACAACTGAATGGTTACTACACATATGTTGAAAGTCATCCCAAGATATACTTAACTTGTTTGGTCTCCTCATTTGTAAGCCATCAGTGGAAATTCCTGTTTGAAGAGCCCCACAATCTGTTTTTACAGGAAAAATTTGCTTGGTAAAAATATTCCTTATATCCTCCATAGAACTTTTTCTTAGGTAGGGGGAATGAAAAGTTAGACTTTGGCTTCCCACAGCGAACTACTTCTCATGATTTCCAAGCACATAAAGTATTCTCTTTAGCCAGTCTAAGAGAGAAAGATTGTCACATCTTCTAAAAGAAACTTGCTATTTCTAGTCTACCTTTTGTGTACCTATGTAATTTAGGACTCCTGAAGCATGTGGGTTGACCCTAGCATTTTGACCCTGAGTACATTTTGATCCTGAAGATGTTCTTATTCTAGTAGGCATTTGAAAACTTTGTCTGCTGACTCTCTGACATTGTGTGTGTGTGTGTATGTCTCTTAATCATCTTCAATGTCTTCTTGACTTTCTCTTTGTCTTTGCTTCTATCTCTCTTTCAGATTGTGTTTCACAACATCACTTACAATTTTTTCCTGACCGAGCTGACTTCAGTCATTTGTGAAAAGGCATAGTAAATAGGCCTGGTAGAAATAACCATAATAAAATAGAATTAATATGGCTAAAACTGTGCAGGGTTAAATGTGTTGGACAAATTAAATCTTCATGGAAAATATGCATCTTCAAATTTTAATCCAGGGATTATGGGCTTAGTAGAAATAATGACTAGAAAGTTATACTTGATAAAATTAAAATTAGTGTATTTGATTGGTAAAATGAGAAACTGTAATGAACTGGATCATTGTAAGATATAAATAAAAATGAACTTTTCAAAATGAAGGAAATTTCAGTAAAATGAAGGAAATTTCTGTATCTGTCCATAGCTTCCAGCGGCTTAGTGGCTGTCTTCGGTATTCCTTGACTTGTAGAAGCATCATCAGGATCTCTACTTTCACATTTACATGGCACTCTCCCCATAGGTGTGTCTGTGTCCACATTTCCCCTTTTTATAAGGACTCAGTCATATTAGAGTAGGGGTATACCCTACTACAGTATGACATCATCTTAATTTAACTAATTATACCTGCAATGACTATTTTCAAATAAGGTCATATTCTGAGGTATTAGGAGTTAAGACTTCAACATATGGATTTTGGGAGGAAACCATTGAACTCATAACAATGTACTTAAAAATATGTTACCATCAAAAATTTATCACACATATATATTTTCTTTTTTATTGTATTTTCTTTTTTATTGTATTTTATGTATATATATACATAGGTGTGTATATATATGTGTATATATGCATATATATGCACACATATATGCATATAATATACTTATATGTTTATACATGTATCTATATTATATGTATATATATAAGATATATATAGTTAAGTATATACTCAATTGGCAATTGTCAAAAGGAAAATAGATACAAATGAGAGTTGTAAAAATAAATTATAAAACTTCCTTTAAAATAGCCTTTTGAGGGGCACCTGGGTGGCTCAGTCCATTAAGCATCCAACTTCAGCTCAGGTAATAATCGCATGGTTCATGAGTTCGAGAGCCATGTCAGGCTCTGTGCTGACAGCTCAGAGCCTGGAGCCTGCTCTGGATTCTGTCTCCCTCTTGCTCTGCCCCTCCCCTGCTCATGCTCTGTCTCTCTCTGAAAAATAAATAAACATTAAAAAAATGTTTTAAAAAATAAAGAATAAAATAGCCTTTTGAACATTAATAATAAGTAAATACATGAAAATTAAAATAATTATGATATATTATTTTCACCTACCAAATTAAAAAACATTTTTAACAATAATGATACCAGTATTGATAGGATGTGAGAAAAATGTGCCCTTGTAGAAACTGCTAGATGGATGTAAATTGATATAAACTTCTCTGAAGACAACTGGGCAATTGTCTTCAAAAATGCTTAAAGCATAACTGGTCTTCTTTTGAGAATTTATTCTAAAAAATAAAATAAAGAATTTATTGTAAGCAAGTGTGTCTCAAAAGTCTTATTTACTGGATATTTATATTATTGAAAGGTTAGATTATTTCCAAAGTACAGGAATATAGAAATTGTTAAACAAAGCATGAACATATGTATATACCAAAAGGTAAACGCCATTATATATCGTGGGTCACTTTGTAATTTTTGTTTTCTATTTCATAACTGAGTTTTCCGGGTCCCACAGAAAATGGATAGTGGAGCTGTGGTTTGAAGGATCAAGTTCCTAATATCTCTGCTATAATTTTTCTAGGTTCTTAATGTTATTTTATTTATCACCTAAAAGAAAGTTGGTGGGGGGGGGGGGGCGGGCGCTTGGGTAGCTCAGTCGGTTAGGCATCTGAATTTGTCTCAGGTCATGATCTCGTGGTTGGTGAGTTCAAGCCCTGGCTCAGGCTCTGTGCTGACAGCTCAGAGCCTGGAGCCTGCTTCAGATTCTGTGTCTCCTTCTCTCTCTGCCCCTCCCCCACTCACGCTCTATCTCTGTTTCTGTCTCTCTCTCTCTTGTCTCTCTGTCTCTCAAAAATAAATAAAAAATTTAAAAAAGAAAGAAAGTTATACTTTTTTTTTCTGGAATCAGAATGAAAAGATGATCTGTGTGGTCCTTGAGAGACCACAAGTTCATGTGTCCAGGGAGGGGGACAGTATTTCCCACCGTCTTGAGCCTTCAATGTTGTACCTCTGGGATTAGTCCTTTAATTTTCTTGTTTTGTTTTTTTTTTCTTCCCCCTCAAATTTTCTTTCTTTTTTGTAGTTTCTACTTTGGGAACATTTACTCAACTTCATCTTTCTTCACACTTTTTTTTTTTTTTATGTTAGCTTGCAGTTTTAATTTTGAATGGCTGTTTCTTATTCTCTGATTATTCCTGTGGATAGCATCCAGCTCTTATTTAATGGATGCAGTGTCTTCTCTTACCACTGGGATAGTTGACAAATTATAGAACTTTAGCTTAATTTAGGTCTTTCTCTGTTTCCTGAATTGTCTGTTTCATTTTTTTTCTCTTGTTTTATTTGGGCCCTCTCTCAGGTTGAAGACTTTTCTCAAATATATGTGGAACATTGCTCTAATATTCACACAAAGAGGAAAGCCTGGACATGAGAGCTCTCATCTGGTTCCCACACCAGCCCCCCGCCCCCCACCCCTTGTGCACCTCAGGCCACCTCAGGTCAGAATTCAGCTGTTGGTAGCCACTTAAGAAAGTTCCATGATCCTTTATGAGTTTCTTTTGCTCTTTCCGTCTCTGTATAAATAGTCCATTCTGGGAAGTCTTTTCAATTATCTCCATGGCTATGTTTCCTGCCCTGCCACATTAGCCAGTAAAAAAGTAAATCCTATCTTTTCCATAGTTTCCATACTCAGTACACTATAAATATAGTTTGAATAAATCAGTTAATTCACAAGGCAAATTTCCTTTGGCACAGGTTATTTTACCTGTAGCCCTAGGACCCATAGTGCATATGTGCATTTTTCTAGAAAGAGGACCCATAGCTCCCATCAGGATCTCAAAGAATTTATAATCTAAATACAGTTAGAAATGATTCTCTTTAGCATTGTTTTTGTCTTCCAGAGATGTTATGTCTGACATTCTGGTAGCTGATACCTGGAGGCAAAAACGTAGTGAGTAAATTAAACTATCATAACTCTTCTCTAGAAGGTGCTGATTTTATTTTAGAGATAAAAAAAAGAGGTGGTGACTTTGATATGTTTTCTTATAACTGTTATGCTCAAAAATAGTTTTTAAGTAAATTTCTTGCATAATAATAATCAGTATCATCGCTAAGTAAAATTTAATTGGACTAAAATGTCAGTAAACTTTATTATGTACATCTAGTATACAATTCCAAAATAACATTATGCATGTTGCCAAGTATTTTATTCTTTGTTATAAACTGCATCTCCTTTCCAAAGGCCTACATGCCTATAATTTTATGTGTATGTAGAAATTTTAATGAGAACACAAAGCTTTTATGTTTAAATCACAGGTTTTCTTGATAATTGCTTTACCATTTTTAATTATTTTAAAACATATAAAAATATTTCAGTAATTATATCTGAAAATTTATAAATCATTGGCAGAATGTAACAAGTCAAAAGAAAAATATGGAAGGGCTAAGTTATTACCCAGGATAATCAGAATAGCATCTCACTATACAAAACAGCATGAAACAAAATTCAAAACTAATGGACTAAGTCTCACAAGCATATTGTGTTTAATAATTGAACAGGAAAACAGATATTCAAGATTTTTCAAAGTGACATTAGTAAAAGTTAGGGAAAGGCAATATTTCCTTTTGCAGAACTGACTTAATCTTCTTCCTGTCTTGCTGTGCCTAATATCTTCCATAATTGTTGAAGACAGGCAATTTATACTGAGTGATGGGTAACTTAAATATTCAAATAAAGGCAGATTCCTTCCACTTAAACTTGCAAAGATAAGAACAAAATAGAGAATTAGATGTTTCTGGGTATGTAGAAACTAATCATTCAAGAATATATAGTATCCTTTATTATTTATTTTTTTTAATTGCATGTAAAAATATTTTACAGTTTTAGCTGCTAGAGTCATCATCTATTTGCGGCTTGGACTGAAGCACCAACCACGTTGCAGTGGCTTTATTTTGCCACCCAAGATTTTATGAAGACGCACTTCTAGTAATTCTTTTCCCTGCAGTCTTCCCATAGCTCTGTATCTACTTTCTCTTCCCTACTCCCCTTAAAATGCATAGGTTTTGCTGCTTTCATCATTCATCTGTTACCTTTATCAAACACCTATCTGGTGATAAAGTCATCACTTGTGATGATGGTGAAGCCAGGACCTGGTAAAGAGGATGTTAAAGGAGAGAGCCTATTATTTCATTTATATGGACATTTCATCATGGAATCAAGCCCACCTCTTAATGACCTTAGGATTTAGACATGTCCCTGGATTTCTTTGAATCGCTAATTAGTGAGGGAGGAGGAGGACCATACCTGAACTTTTTACCTTTGGATTTGTGAAGGTTAAATGAGGAAGTGAAAAAACATTTTAAAATTGTTAAGTGCCTCTGTTATTTAAGGCATGCTTTTTTTTTTAATTTTTTTTTAGCTTTTTAATTTATTTTTCAGAGAGAGAGAGAGAGAGTGCAAGCAGGGGAGGGACAGAGAGAGGGAGATACAGGATCTGAAGCAGGCTCCAGGCTCTGAGCTCTCAGCACAGAGCCCGATGCAGGGCTCAAACACACAAGCCAAGAGATCATGACTTGAGCTAAAGTTGGACGTTTAACTGACTGAGCCACCCAGGCACCCCGAGGCATTCTTTTTTAATGTAGAAGTAATAACAGTTAATATATATGTTATGAACACATGTTGTATTCCATATTAAATCCTTTATACTCAATGTCTTATTCAATCATCAGAAAACCCTATAGAGTGAGGACTATTATTATCTCTATGCTACAAAGAGCCTGAGGTATATAGACGTTAAGCAATATACTCAACAATCACACCGTTAATAAGTGATAGCATCAGGCTATGAACCCAGGCAGCCTGGCACCTGAGGCCATCATGCTGTGCTGAATTCTGCTACATTACTTTCCATAAGGTTAAGTTAAAAAAAAAAAAAGTCCTCCTGAGGAAGCACCATGTTTTTATTATTTTTTTTTCAATATATGAAATTTATTGTCAAATTGGTTAGCACCATGTTTTTAGATGAGCAATTCTACTATCATAATTCTGGAAAATCATCCCCTCCATACCCATCATGGTACATTCTACAGATTCTCTCTTTGTTTTCTCCCTGCTCCTAACTCCCTAAGAATTCATTAAATTAGGACTGTCATGTTAAAGTGAATCAACAAAGGAATGTTATGTTTAACTGTCATTCTAATTGATGGTATGAATTCTTACAGCATATGTGGAAAATGTAAACTTTAAGAACTTATTGCAGATGTATATATAAATATCAAACTTACAAACATGAGACAAATAGAAGAAGTCATGTCTTTAGTTTTTAATTTTGTTTAAAGTTTATTTATTTATGACAGAGAGAGAGAGAGACACAGAGTGTGAATGGGGAAGGACAGAAAGAGAGGGAGACAGAATCCAAAGCAGGCTCCAGTCTCTGAACTGTCAGCACAAAACTAACGCGGGGCTCTAACCCACAAACCGTGAGATCATGACTTGAGCGGAAGTCAGATGCTTAACTGACTGAACCACCCAAGTGCTCCAAGAAGCCATATTCAAAATGAACTTACACTTTACTGGCTTTTCTTTATCTCTCCTATGCAAATTTTTTTAGTTAGTTTTTTTTTTTTTTTTAAGTTTATTTATCTTGAGAAATAGAAGGAGAGAGAGAGAGAGAGAGCAGTGGAGGGACAGAGAGAGAGAGAGGGACAGAGAATCCCAAGTAGGCTCTGCACTGTCAGCACACAGCCCAATGTGGGGCTCCAGCTCCTGAACCGTGAGATCATGACCTGAGCCTATACCAAGAATTGGGGGCACCTGGGTGGCTTAGTTGGTTAAGCATCCAAATTTGGCTAGGTCATGATATCACGGTTTGTGAGTTCGAGCCCCACGTCGGGCTTTGTGCTGACAGCTCAGAGCCTGGAGCCTGCATCAGATTCTGTGTCTCCTTCTTTCTCTGCCCCTACTTGTGCTCTGCCTCTCTCTATCAAAAATAAATAAATGTAAAAAAGTTATTTTTAATTAGAATTGGAAGCCACCCCAGTGCCCCAGTGTTTTAGTTTCTTAAGATTATCGATATTTGAGAATTCCATAATCTCCAAGGTAAACTTGTGAGAAAAGTAACTTGTGACAGGGTGTCTAACAGATTGATAATTTTGTTGAACATAATTTGAGTTGATCAGTTAACTTCAAAGGGGAATAATAATAGTTAACATTTGACTGAGTGATCACTAAGTATCAGATGTATGCATTATCTCATTTAAAATCTCAAAATTATGCCATGAGGTAGACATTGCTCTTATCACCACTGCGTATGGAGAAGAATAAGGCTCAGAGGTGTTAAATCATGCCCATTAGGAGGGACAGGATTTGGTCCCAGTCCTGAATCAACAGGTACTTTAACCACAAAGTTTCCCAAAGAGGGGCCACATTTCCCCAACTAGATAAGTCCCCATATTTTCCTAACTAGCCTTCTAGCTGAGTAATTCTTTGCCATACTATGTGAATATGCCATTACAAATTTGGAACTACTCATATTTGTTGATGATTTTCCATGGATCTATAGCACTCCTTTGCAGCACAGGAGAACATTAACAAGCTGTTAGAGCTGATTCAACATATGTAAAGTTGCAAATTATATTTAGAATAATTAGTGACATAGGACCAAAGGCTATGTCTGTGTCTCATTCTCAAGATCTCACTTTAAATATAATTATCTGATTTCAAGGAAAAGTGATTTCTGTGAAGAATATTTAGATGTTATGCATGGTGAAAATCAGGATTCCTTTTTTGTAACTATCTGTTAAGGACATTATTACCACTTTCTTTTCACAACCAGGAGTGGTAAGCCTCCTCAGTCAAGAGGCAGATCTTATTTCTGTTCTCCCTCTGCCACATTGAACTGCTTATCTCTCAACTAACTCATGTGCCTCCCTTCTGAGCCTAGGTTTTCAAACCTACAAAATAGAATTAGTCTTACATAGTCTATCTTCTAAGAAGAGATTTAAAGATCAAATTAAAATGTATCTGCAATGTTGGGTGGAAATAAGTAGCTAGTAATTTACAAGTATAAAAAAAGTTCCTTCCTGGGACGCCTGAGTGGCTCAGTTGGTTAGGCGTCCAACTTCGACTCAGGTCATGATCTTGTGGTTCTTGAGTTTGAACCCAATGTCGGGCTCTGTACTGACAGCTCAGAGGCTGGAGCCTGCTTCAGATTCTGTGCCTCCCTCTCTCTGCCCCTCCCCTGTTCGTGCTCTGTCTCTCTCTCTCTCAAAAATAAATAAACATAATTTTTTTTAAAGTTCCTTCCTAAAACCAGAAGCTCAGAGCAATAACAACATTCTTATAATCTGCCAAACCCACCCTGTCTCTGTCAAGAAATGAACCAAGCTCCTTTTAAGAAACATCAAGTCTTGCTTGTTTTTAAGGCGATTGAATTTAAATCTTTTTCACATGCTGTTGTTAATCTGCTTTTCCAATTTTCTGTAATCTTCTTTGGCTTTTACTACAAGCACAGGAACTTGCTTATAATTTAAAATATAAGCTGTATGAAAGCAGGAATATGTTTTTGTTTTTTGTTTGCTGATGTATCTGTAGCAATTAGAGAAGTGTCTGCTACATGAGTAGCTCAAAAATATTGCTGAAGAAACTGAATAAATGTAATACAATTCAGTGCCAATTTCCAAACACAAGAAAGTACATGCATACATTGAGCTATATGCTAGATACAGCACTGCGTGATTTTGTACCGTACTTCCGTAAGTATTATGAAATCCTGAGGGGAAGGTAACTTTCAGGAGAAAAAAATCCCTGACTCCATGTTTTGTAACTTCCAAAGTCACTTTTTAATAGCCGAAGTAATGAATACTTATATAACAGCTGCCATTTATGGAACATTCCAAACTAACTGTGTTTTGTTCATCCTTACAGTAAACATACCAAGAAGACATTATTCTTATTTTAAAGATGAGGAAATCAAGACACAGTGAATAGGAGCTCAAAGCTGATGACCAATAAATCCCTATCGTTCATTCCCTGGCATCAATCTAGCACTTTCTGAACCCCTCGGGGCTACAGTCAACCTCTTCCATCTGCCATAATGATCTCTTCAAGTCCACGTGAGGTCTGGGAATGGATAGGAACTTGCTGAATATTTTTGAATGAAGAAATGCTTTTATCCAATATGTGAGAAGCTGGAAATAACTAAGATTATGAACCTTGTCATTCAAGTGGCGTAAGATCATTAAAGAGTGTTCAGGACTTCCCCCAAGTATTGGAAAGCTTATAAAAGAAAGTGGCCTGTGATCAAACAAATTTCAAAGACAATGAGAAAACAACTTTATTTATAAGCAGGACCTTTCAGCACCTTTATTTAATATGCAATATAATTTTTATGAAAACATATCTTAACCAAATTTTCTCCAGATTTGCTTCACGAGAGAGCCTACTTTGAGAGTAGTTATTATGTAGGTTAGTAAATGATGGATACCAGTGTCTACTGTATTTGTTTTTAGTGTTTTTTTTAATATAAAAAAAAGTTTTTCCCCCATAAAATATATTAGCAAAGCACTGTGTCATAAAATTGGAGGGAGCCATGTTACCTCTCTGGTATTTGGATAGCATGGGTCTAAATCACTGCATATTTTAAAAATGTCTCCTGTGGATATAAAGTTTTCCTAAATATAAAACTTAATGGAAAATAAGCTTTTGATCTTAGCACCATGGGAAATAATTGTCTGATTAGGACCTGACTCTAATCTCTGTAAAAATTATCTCCTTGTAAACACTTGCATCGCTAATAAATTTCTTACTTAAAACCTGAATTAAATATATAAATGTAATATGTTCCTGCTGAAAAATAATTTCCTAATGAGCAACTAAGTCATACAACCTATTTAGCAGAGTTATTATAGTTATTACTAATAAAATTGGCCTCCCATTTAAATGTGGAGAAGCTGCAATGGTTCCAATACCAATTATACATTATCCCTAAATTACATATTGAAACTTAGTGGAATTATGCCAAGATGTAATCAGAAGGAATCATGAGGTGAGCAATTTTCAGAGCTCAATTTAATTCAACATCTTTTTAACTGTATCTTCCAAGATTATAATTACACTGAGAAATTGGTTTGATTGAAGGGGGAAAAAAATCATACTGCTTCATTGACCACCATTTTACATACTTGTTTGAATGGTATTGCACGTGATATAATTTGTAATAAGTTCAATTATGAGGAGAGCAGCAACACAGATTTTTTTTTTTTAACTCTAGTGGAAGTAACATAAGTCAAAGAGCCTTCTTTCTAAAACTCAGTGTCACAGGTTACATCTATTTCTCCCAATTTTTCATGGCAATTCATGTATTGGTTGATCACAGAGACTGTGGGCTGTTGAGTAGAACGAAGGTTGAATTTCTGAATTTGTCCCTTACAGTCTCTGGGATGTTCGGCAAGGCGCGAAGCAGATACTGCTTCTTTGCATCTAAAGTGAGAATTATGAGCTCCCTTTATAGAATTGTTGGGAGAACGGTATACATATACATGCTACACACACACACATGCCACATACACTGTATACATGGCTGTAATATATACTGTTAGGAGACAGTTTTCCATGGGTCTGCCAAATTTTTACATGCCTGTGACGGTTTTTATTCCACATAATCTTTTCCAGAATATTTGTAGAGCAAACAGCTTTGAAAATTGGCGGTAGTAATTCCCTCTGGAATAGAGGACAGATTTGTCTCCCGATGAGCATCATAAAGATACAGTCTCCCTTGGTGTTACAGGATGGACGAGACTGTTAGCAGCCCTCTTGCGACACCGGGAGTCTCCTAATCTCGGTATTCTTCAGTGTGACACAGACTGCGCAGCATCCACCCGCATCTATTCAATATCACCTCCGTCTGTGGAACTGGAGGACAAGGGAAACCCAAGTGAATGTTATGCTCATGTTGCCTCCTGTGCCGTGAGTAACGAAGACCTTTGTCTCTCACCCAGCAGTCCCACATTCTGCCGACATCTATGAAACACGGGTGAACTTGTCACACTGTAAGAAGGATAACTGTGCCCTTCACAGTTCTTGACACCCAGCATGAATCCAGGCACTTACCACTCTTCCTGACCATTGTGAAATATGTCATGTTTAAAATACTGGCACGTAAAAAGTAAAAATATCAATGGTCATACTTTATGTGTGAACTGCGTACTGTCAGGGAAGCATTTGTTAAATGAAATGCTGCTGCCACACATATGCTTACTAAACCTTGCCCAGTATCTTATTTCCTCCTTACACCTTTACTTCCATCAAAAAAAATTGGAGAGGAGACCCAGGCACTTGACTTAACCAGGAATCTGGGTCATTTTATATTGGTGTCAAGCAAGAAAATTAGGGGGTTGAAACCTAGTCACCACACATCTAGCATGCAAAACATGCAAATCTGTCTCTTTTTTTATTTATTTTATTTTATTTTATTTTTTATTTTATTTTTTTTAATCTTTTTTTTCAACATTTATTTACTTTTGGGAAAGAGAGAGACAGAGCATGAATGGGGGAGGGGCAGAGAGAGAGGGAGACACAGAATCGGAA
>NW_024412470.1:74257-105447 GCF_014898765.1 Herpailurus yagouaroundi
GCATGAATGGGGGAGGGGCAGAGAGAGAGGGAGACACAGAATCGGAAGCAGGCTCCAGGCTCTGGGCCATCATCCCAGAGCCCGACGTGGGGCTCGAACTCACGGACCTCGAGATCGTGACTAAAGCCGGATGCTTAACCGACTGAGCCACCCAGGCGCCCCTGTCTTTTTTTTTAAATATTTAATTATTTATTTAAAGGGAGACAGAGACTGTGAGTGATGTGCATGGGGAAGGGGCAGAGAGAGACAGAGAGAGAATCTCAAGCAGGTTCCATGCCATCAGCACAGATCCACAGAGTGGATCCCACTAACATGAGATCATGGACTGAGCTGAAATCAACAGTCAGAAGCTCAACCTACTGAGCCACCCAGTCCTCCTGCAAGTCTGTCTTTAAATAGCTATTGTAATAGAAGGAATACAATGTTTTTGGTAGCTTTTTCTTTAAAGAGAATCAGGAAAATAATTTCCATTTAAAAACAATACATGAATAATAGGCAAAATATTTTAACTAGGTCCTTCTTTCAGTAATTTATGCAATTATTGATGGAATCCTTCATTTCATGACCATATTATAATTATCAATATCACCTCTACCATTTTTAAATAAATTTTTAAAAAATTAGTTCACACATGACTCTCCTTCAGATAATTCTCCTTTTTCTTGTGTGTGTGTTTCTTGTTTAAAAATAACAAATAGCAGAATCCCCCTCTTCCTTCCTTCAGGGGACTGAAGAACTTCTCTCTGTTTCTCCGCCTGGAGCAGAGATTCACATCAAGAGTGCAGCAATTCTTGCATTAAAGCATTAAAGCGTAAATCTCCTTTTTCCATTAAGGGATGCCTTTGGCAGAAAACAGAACCGGATTTGGCCATACCGGAGTAGGTTTTAAAGGAGCAGCAAACACGCACTGCTGCCTGTCACTGTCGACCTGAAATATAAAGCTGCCTCTTTAATACCTAAATTCTTACCTACTGCTCTTCCCCCTAAGCGTTAGAAAAGTGATTATGATATCCAAAGATGAGTATGGATTATTTTGAAGATAACGTTTTGAGGTTCAATGGGAAGATAAGGCCCAAAATGTACTGCAGCAACCATCTTTATTTTTCTCCAAATTAAAGTTGAGAGAGCTCAAGAATGAAACTTAAAAAAAAAACAAAAAAAAAAGCAAATCACACGTTCAGCGCCAGCCTGAACCTTCTTTCATTAGTACCTCTGGGATGGTTTGCACAATAACATTTGTATGCACATTTATTACAGAGTCTTTATAACCATCGTTCAAATTTGATTTTACCTTTCCAAAGGACCTTTTATTTTTCTTCACTGGAACAAAGGACAAACTAATGAGGTAACAGAACTAGCAAACCTTATATTGAAAGGGAGTTGCTCTGAAAAGCAGCAAATAATACCAAACGAGTTTGACTCTTCAACAATCTTTCTCTCCAAGCATTGTTCTAAACGGTCACAGTAATCTCATTTGTTCTTCTTGCCAAGATATGGTTTAGAAATGAACGTTTTGACCAATAAGAAGGAATATGCAGGGGAGATTTCCAAGGATGGGTTCCTTGTTTGTAAATGAAGAAGTAAATAGACATTGAGAAAAGATCTCTTTTTCCTTTTGGCTGTAGTCATGTCTGCGTGTGATGCTGAGCATGGCTGAAGAATCTTGAGATCATGAGCCAGAGTAAGATCCACAGAGGATGGCAAAGCAGAGAGATGGGAAAAGAATGGGTCCTCACATCAGTCAAACTGATTGAACAGTGGACTTTTCAGAATGTGGTATGTTTTGTTTTGTTTTGTTTTGTTTTGTTTTGTTTTGTTTTGTTTTGTTTTGTTTAAGCTAGTTTGAGTCTTCCAGTTGAAAATATCATTGTCAATATGCCATCCAAGATCCCCTTAATGTCTGATTGTGCAGACTCAGCTGTCCTACAAGACTTTCAATAATGTTATGGAAAGACTTAGATGGAAGTGGATTAGATAATATTACAGGTTTATTTCAATCTTAAGATTCTCTTCTTATAATTCTATGTGTGTCACTATTTTTAATGAGTGGAGTTGACTGTAAAAGAAAAAAGAAAATTACCCTGTTGAATATAAACCATACACTAGGAACTTAATATCTACTCTCTTATTTAATTTTCATAAAAATTGCATTAGGTAAATTTTATTGATCCCCATTTATGGATTAGGAAAGAGGTTAAAAAATTCAACCTACATGCCCAAGATTACATAACTGAGTAGGTAATAAAGGCAGAATTTAACCACAGTTGGTCTTTCTCCAACATTTTTGTTTTTTTCCAAGATAATATCTAAAGATATTATATATTTACAATATTTGCAAAGCTAGATGCATGAATGAGGGGAATGAGGTAATAAGCAAAGCTATATAAATGAAATGATGAACCAGTAGTTTTTGCTTTGCATAATTGATTTTGCCTCAATAGTGTTTGACCTCAATCTGAACTCTTGTGAAAATGGAATAATAACTTATTTTCTAGTGTTAAGTGGTATTTATACACATATTTGAAGATAAACTACTGTGGGTATGGAGCAACATAACATTGCATGTCAGTTCTAGACAGAAGTTAAAATAATTCAAACTTTTAATATCTCAGTAATTTGCCTTATTATTGATGGGACTAAACGAGGATGTGGGTGTGGGCATCTGATTTAATGCTTTTGATTCTTTACTGAAACATCAGAGTGTGCCAATAAACTGTACATTGTTTTTGCCATTTGCCTTGATACTGGGACTGGAGCTGTGGAGTTACAAAGTGTTTACTGATCTTGTCCATTAAATCATGAGGAAAGAAACATATCCTACCTCTGACAGTCATTTCTGCATAATGTTATTGCAATGTCTGGAGAGTGAAGAGAGAGTACCCCCAGAGGAGACATATGAGCACCACCCATCTCTGCCTCCTGCCAGATCTCTCCAATCCTCAACCTACACCAAGGCCACAAAATGGTTGAGAAACCTCAAAAGGATGACTAACACTGGGGTGGAGGGTTATATAATGTAAGAAAAAATAATTAGAGCAAATAAAATATCACCTTCAGTGCTGATTTTTATTATCACTATAACCAGCCTACAGGGGAAAATTAAATCTAAATATTAGTAAGTTTGATGAAGATTTCTCTGAAATATATTGTCCATATATTATATGAGGTAACTTCTCCATGGAGGTATTTAAAAAGAAACATGTTAATTATTCTGTAATTCAAAATTATAAGTAGAAAAGAGTTATGTATTCAAAACCACATTTTACACTTTGTGAACACTTTGTGTTCATTAGAATTCAAAGAAAAAAATGATGCATTTTAAGTGTTTTATTTAAAGAAAATTAGAGGCAGACAGTCTGTAGAGCAGAAGTGGTCTACCTGGATATTGACTTTGCGTTGTGTCTCTTGTCACTGTGAGTGCTACTACATTATGCATTGTGATGCTTGGTTGTATTGTGTCCTCAATTGTGTATGTCTTGATTTGCAAAAATTATCAGTTATTTGGTGGTAGTCAATGGGCCATGTAATTAAAAAAAAAAAACCCCAAAACCTCTCAGACTAACACAGAAGAAACTCAACAACACTAAAACGATCCAGCACTCTACTAAATGTTTCATTATAGTTATGTTTCAGTTTAATGCTAACCTATATTTTCTAGAATTCCAGGCAAAGACAACATAGTTGGCTAAAGTCAAATTAAACCAAAGAGTCAATTACTGATACTTACTCATATTTCCCTTGCAGTGCATATTTTTTTAACATGAATACTGGAGGCTAGTGGACAAAAGCAAACATTATCAATCAATCAATCAATCAATCAGAGGTGTATTAGTTGAGTATCTGCTATGTTTTCAGCACTGAGTAGATACTCAATATCCCTCTGATCAATTGATTGGTTTTTTTCTCTCCACTACCCTCAGTAATTGATTCTTGTTTTTATTTCAATTTTTTTCTAATAAGGAAATAATGACAATTCATCTTAAAACATTGCTTAAATTTAATACAGGTATAAAATATGATAAAGTACTGATGGTTAAGTTTAACTTCTATTTTTGAAAATTGTCATCAAAACTGGTGTGAATACATGTTTTAGCTGTGAAACAGCTAATTGATGTAGAAAATACTCCAATAGGCTTCATCTTACTTGTTTTGTGTTATATGTGCTATAATAGGGTCAAAGTTTAACTACATTTGAATATTTGTGCCTCAAAAATTCAATTCATGAAGTTCATAAATTCATAAAATTCATAACATAAGAGCTATTCAATGTGAAGTCATTAACATTTAAATTTGGGGGAATAGTGGCCGAATCTTTCCTTTTTCATGATTATGAAAACTACTGAGCTAATCATTTTAAAGTACATTTTAAAATTCACAAATTGGCATATTTTCATGTTAAAAGCTAGTGAACCAGAGCTCATAGCATCTACCAAAGACAGAAGGATGGGGCTTTTGTAAGAGTCTGTGATGTCTTAGAAACACCTAGACTAGTGTGCTAACAACCTGATGCACAGCCCAAAGAAAAAACTGATTAAAGAAGAGGAAGAAAAGGAGAAGGAGGAGACTTGTATGTTAATAAGCTGCCTCTAGGTGAATGTGGAAAGGTCCTGGGGACTAATTTTGCTGTGTTGGCCCTCCCTGATGGCCATGCTTTTACCTACAGTCTGGACAGGGGACAGGCAACTGGGAGGGGCTGACAAATGGGCCAACCACATTTTTATAACAATATTTAAATGTTTCTGAATAGTTTCCAAAATACAACCTCCCTTTATTTTTCTGAATTACAGCACTAAACAAGCAAATAACTGTAATCTGGCCTCAAAATGTAACCCTGAAAATATTTAACGGCAGGAAATTTGTCATTAATGTGAAAATTTTAAGCATGTGGGGGAAAGAAAGCTGTTTGATTAAATATAAGTAAATTCATACTGTAAAATATTTTGTTGATCTTTCCCAAAAAATCAGAATATTTTTAGTACAAAGTTACACAGCTTTTTATTATTATAACTTGATTTTAAAGATTCAAAAATTGTTTTACAAGTTTACCTATGTGCTCAAATGCCATTTGTGTATGTTATGATTAGTTTACCTGCAAAATGCATTTCAAATAAGTTCTTGTTAAAGGGGATATATGACACAAAGGTGTTAAGCTGAGAAAGCTCTGTTTCTATTTTGAAAGGATATTAACAGTAAAGTTCCCCCCCCTTTTAAGAAACCCAAAGAATAACTATTCAACAATCCCAAACAAATGATTCTTTTGGTCTTTACAAATTTTTAAAAATGATATGAGATCTGATGCCAGGTACTTTTTATGAAAAGCTGCCACCCAGTGGACATTTTATGCAAAGCTAGCTACTTGCTTAATACCTGGATGGACACGATGTTTAAAAGTTGTCTTTAACGTATCTGAACAATTACATTGTAAATGGCAATCTAGTAATAATGGCTAAAGACAAAGTGGCAGGAAAAAAGCTTAAAGGCTTCTTAAAATCTGCACGTAAAATAGTGCCGTGATCACGAATGTTTGTATATTTTACAATTTGGCAACCAGTTCAGTGTTAACAATTATATTGTAAGCAAAATGTCACTATATAAAAGTTAATGTAAAATCTGTGTCCTTACCTATCAATTCCCTTATTCATAAAATAGAGACAGTATTAGTAATATCTACTCCACAGGGCTGTTGTGAGGAATAAAGGGGACAATAGAAGTGAAGCTCTTAGAACTGCAGTCAGCAATGAATTGCTGTACTGTCACTGGTCCTATTATTAGATCAATGATTTCCAACAGGGTGAGACAAGGCCCTCCTTGGGCCTTATCAGATTTGCTTGAGGAACCTTCAAATTAAAGCCATTTCCTCCCTTCAAGGCCCTCCTTGGTACCCATGGGTCATGCTCCCATCACCCATCCTTTCTTCTCCTATACTCACCTATACTGATTGAACCCTCCCAAACCTCTCTCCTGATAGCAAACAGGCTGATACATGTCTATCGCTGGAAACAAATTGTTCAGAATCTTGATCTAGATAATAAAAAAACCAACTGGGTGGCTCAGTCAGTTAAGTGACCAACTCTTGATGTCGGCTCAATCTTAGGATTGAGCGCCCACATCAGGCTCTGTTCTGACAGTGAGAAGCCTGCTTGGGATTCTCTCTCTCCCTCCTCTGCCCCTCCCTCCCCTCAAAATAAATAAGTAAACTTAAAAAAAAAACCAATTGATCTCACTTGTGGAAGCATTAAAATAAAAGGTGAGACAATTTGTAAATGCTTCAAAAAGGATGTGTAAGTTTCGTATTACTGCTATAACCAATTACCATAAACTCAGTGGGTTAAAACAACACAAACTTATAAATCTGGAGATCAGAAGTCTAAAATAGGTCTCATGGGGCTAAACTCAAGATGTCAGCCGAAATGTGTTTCTTCTAGAGGCTCCAGGAGAAAACTGGTTTCCTTGCCTTTTCCAGCTTCTAGAAGCAGCCTGCATTACCTGGTTTGTGGCTCTTTCTTCCATCTTCAAAGTTGCGTCACTCTGACCTCTGCTTCTGTCTTCATATCTTCTCTGATTTCTCTTGTCTTCCTTTTTCAATTATAAGGACTCTTGTATTACATTTGCCCCACCCAGATTCTCTAGGATAATCTCCTCATCTCAAAATCCTTAATTCAACCATACAAAAATCTCATTTGCCATGTAAGGTAACGTGTTCTGGATGTGGACACATTTGAGGGGTCATTACACCCATCCCATTGAGGTAAACTATTTCCACAGGCAGCAGGAAGAACAATTAGCAATCTAAACTCCTGCGAAACAGAAATCAACATGATTTCATGAAGGACTCAGTGAAACCATAAATAGTTGAAAACAGCTCAATCACCTGCAAACGGAGTGAAAGGGAAATTATAATACACAATTTATGTTCAAAACATGACAATTGAGAACTTATTTCAAAACATTCTGTAAACCAGTTCTACCACTTTCTAGCTGTGTGACCTTGGGAAATTTACTTAAAGCCTCTTTGAACTTTGGTTTTCCTCACCTGTAAAAAAGTGTAGAAATACTATGTGTAGAATAAGCCTATCTTATTGCCCGACAGACTCACCCAAATAAACTGCTTGGTAATAATTGAATTCAAAATGGTTTCAAGTTGATTTTTCAATGCTATTGATAGAAATTGCTATACATTCCAGGGAGCAGTGTGAGTCGATATTAAAATCTTTATTCTTATCAGGTCCTTAGTTTGCATTTGTACTAGTCTTTGTCCCTATAATTGCAAGGCAGTGCCACAGGGTAAAGTGAGCCCAGGGTAATTCCCAGTAGCAATAATAAGTCTATCAATAGCTAACAAGCAGCAAGTGTTCAACATTAAGCCAGACATTGCTCTAAATGTTTTACAGATTTCATCTCTTTTAATCCTCACAATGACCCTATCAACATATAGTTGGTGATTGTCATTATTTTGACAGGACCCTTCTCATGTTAAGACTACTGATTCACTGGCATGTTACTCATAACTGGTTTGTTAATCAAAAGGAAAAAAAAAATAGAGTGAAATGGAATGCCATACTGCTTCAGGAAGTGTCTGAAATCATTTTGCCTAAAATGAGTCTCTGAGAAAGGGTGCCTTATATAAATCCACTTGCCTGCATGATCCACTTTCCAGTATATTTTATTTTCTTAAACCTCTTAAAATGTTTGCAGGCAAAAGCCCCAAAGGCAGAATGATAACTTAAATTTCAGCCTTCAAACCAATGGTATGTGTTCAAAGCAGGTTTGGTAATCTTTCTCTCTTACTCGCACCTAGACTTTGGAAGTTTGCATCTGTTTGGTAGATAGAACCCCCCAGTGGCTTCCAAATGAGTCATCCTGCCCAAGTGCTGCTTCACGTGAACTGACTTAAACAGAGACCAGGACTGGATATGCTGTGGTCTGACACGTGGACGAGAGTTAGGGAAAACACCCGCAGTAGAAATGCCATCGATAGGGATGATCCCCATGAGTGTCTAAGACACCTTTTACAACATGGACTAGAAGTTCTGACCCTTATTGTATATCAATGAACAAATGAAAGAAAGAAAAAAATGAAAATATGTACTTTCTCCTCAGAGAGCGCTTAAACCAAAGTGAAGAGTAGCAATATGTATGGTGTTCTGAAGGCCAGTAATTGTGATAATTTTTAAAGGAATTCCTGTCACCGCAAAGGACACAGAAAATGGCCATAGTATTACAAACTTTCTTTTTCATTAATCTGATAAAAAAAAAAAGCTTGAAGCATGGTGGTATTTTAAGAAATATTATTTAGTATGAATTAAAATGAACCCTCATATGGCGCACTTGGGTGGCCATATATAGGTTAAGCGTCTGACTTCAGGTCGTGATCTCACGGTTCGTGGGTTCAAGTCCCATTTCGGGCTCTGTGCTGACAGCTCAGAGCCTGGAGCCTGCTTTGGATTCTATGTCTCCCTCTCTCTCTGCCCCTTCCCTGTTTGTGCTGTCTATCTCTCTCTCTCTCAAAAAATAAACACTAAAAAAAAAAAAATTAAATAAAATGAACCCTCATAAATTCTAAACAAAAATATTATCAAAAAGATTGTGAGCACCTTTATATCAATTATAAAACATAGTTGGGAGAGTCATCCAAATGTGCAGGCAAAGTAAATAATAGACTGAGGTATGAGTTGAGTATCATGGAATGACCAAACCGAATAAAATTTAGTCCTAGAAGTAGCTGTGATATAGAAAACCACATCCACATGGTTAGTTCTTTGAAAGCCTTCCGGGAACATGTGCATATTTACTGGATTAAAACTAACATTTTTTTATATCTTCACCTACTACCACTTGGCAAAGGGCATTCTTTAAGGAATGAGAAAACAAAACAGGTATGATTTTATAGGGAACAGAGTAAGAAAGCTCTAAGGAAATGGACAGTGTGAGAAATGGACTGCACATTGGCTCCTAAAATTGAAAGTTCTTAGTTGAAATGTTTGATTTGCTCACCTTAATTATTTAGCATAGCACTTAAAAGACTCAATAATGTTTATGAAAGTGAATAGCAATCATGATGATGGTGATGATGCTGATAATGGTTAACATGTGAATACTTATTATGTGTCAGACATTATTTGCAGTGCTTTCTACTTTTTGAATCCTGTCAATATGTTGAGCTACCCTGTTAGGTTAAGTATTGAGGTATATAGGGAAGTTCAAGAACTTGTCCACCAAGGTTATGCAACAAGAAGGTATGAGAGCCAGAATTCAAAAGGAGGCACTTGGACTCCAGCTCTGGTTAGAAAGGAGGGAAGGCAAAAGGATGGAAAGAGGAGGAAAAGGAATGCGGGGAGAGCAGGACTGAAAGAAAAAAACAAACATAAAAGGGAAAAAGAGACAATAAAAAGAGAGAGTGGGAGTTTTGCCAATTCTGTTTGCCTCTGATAGCCCCCAATCAGCATTGAAGCAGTGTTTCCTCATTGGAAAACTGAGAATCACCTAAATAGGCAGATGGAATTTGGAAGATAAAGGAAGCAAAATAGGCAGGAGATACCTAGGCAGATACCCTACAACCAGAGTTTAAAAGCTCAACAACTGAAGGGTACTTAACTCTGTCTTAGAACTGGTCAGGCTCAGCATCGCCTCTCCTGCCCTCCAGGTGGGAAAGGAGGTAGGAGGTTGAAAGCAGCAGTGCAATTCCTCAGGGAAAGGAATGTCTCCCATTTGACTGACAATCAAGTAAACTATTGAATCAGAAACACTTACTTAGAAGGTAAGGGGTATAGTTCTGTTTTCTTATGAGCAACATTTTATGTCTCGTCACAACGGAAGGTGGTTGAACCCTTAGAATTTTACTCCATTTTCTTCTTCCAGTTCTTTTCAAAGACTTTTCTGATATGTATTGCAATCTAAGATCATCCTGGGGATGATTTCAAATTAATTGTGCTGTCTCTCACCCGTTCATAATTTTGCATATTTAACATAATTAGCTTAAATGCTCTTTCCCGTGTTGCCAAACACTGGGACATGATATAAGTAGGTAGAGTAGAAGACTGCCTTTCTAACTATGAAACCGCAATTGTTAAAGCAATCTGACCCTCCAAAAAGCTCTTCCATCCACTTGCTGAAATTTGAAATTTTCTCTTTAGCAGAAAAAAAGCCATTTGTTCCTATGCAAAATAACACAGTATAAAGTGTAAGTCCCACCAAAAGAGGCAAACCATGGACTTAAAATGATACTAAGTGTAAACAACTGACACTAGCTTCCTTTGGGGTTTGCACATTTTGAGTGTGACAGACAGAGCAAAAGAGCCGTGGGGCTGCAGGAGTGACAAGGGCACGGGTAATGGGTGGAGATGAATAGGTCAAAACAGAGACGCTGCAAGTAGGGCAAATATCACCTACTGCCCACCTTTTCCTAAACTAGATTTGCACCCAGATTAATACCATCTCCCATTCATCAGATGGAAAATGCATGCAGAATATAATATGTGGTTAAGAACTTGAACTATGATCTGAAACACCTGGATTGAAAACCCTGTTCTGTCAACCAGCTTTGTGAGGTGAGGCGGGTTCCCCTCTCTGTTTCAGTTTCCTCACTTGAAAAGTAGGTTAATAATAGCAGTACAGTAAAACCCTAGATAGAGAGTAACTTGCTCTGCCAGTGTTCCACAAGATGAGCAAACATTTCTAATAAATTTTAACTTGATAAACAAGTGGTGTCTTATGATAAGAGTAGTACCTGACGCCAAACATCACATGATCACAACGGAGACAATGGTTCTTCTCCCCCCCCCCCCCCCCGGGATTGTGGGTGATCATCTCCCATGCCCAAATGCTCAGTCTCAGGCCATGATGTTTGGCAGATATCAGTGATTTTTCAGAACATCGCAAGGTGCCCACAACTGGCACTGGTGTATTTTTTGTCACTTCAAAGCACCTGTGGACAGTCCTTTGCTTTTCCATACAAGAGTGAACTTGGGAATGCTTTGCTTCATTCTAGGTCGTTAGATAGGTTCCTTGTTAAAGTTGCACAAAAAGAAAAAGATTCCATTGAGCCAATGGATAGCAGTGATTCCATTAGTGATAGTGAAAGTCGTCCTATGCAACAACCCTCCTCTCTCTTGTCTCCCGCACACCAGCCATGAAGGTTTTCAAAGGTAAGTTCAGGTTAATTTTTCTTTGTATTTTGTATTTTCTTTATTGTATTACAGTACAGTACTGTAATAATTTTTATATGAATACTTTTGGGTGATGGAGCAAATCATCTGAGTTTCCATTATTTCTTATGGGGAAATTCACTTTGATATTCGAGTGTTTTGGATTACAAGCATGTTTCCAGAATGAATTACATTTGCAAACCAAGGTTTTACTATATTTCAAAGGGTTGCTGAGAGGATTAAAATAAACACATTTAGCATCGATAAAAGTGCCAGCATATACTAGGTGCTTGACTAGAATTAGCTATTACTATTGCTGTTATTACTTAACACAACAGGAATTATTTAGAGAGAATTATTATTATCTTGATTTTGTAAGTATGTCTGATGAATAAATGGAAGAGCTTCTCATAGGTAACATTTCACTAAGTATTTCTTTTGGTCTCATTAAATCAAATAGTACTAGTACTAATAAGCACAAAATAGAAAAAGTAAGATTGTTTTTCTTTAAATATTTGTTCTACTGGCTGGCAAGTTTATGTCAAGTACACTTAGAGGATATTTACTGATCAAAATATGTTAATTTAATCACAGATTTTTCTGAAGCTAGAAAATAAATAATGACTCTATGTCACCAGGCATTTTTAAAATTATTTAGTAGAAGTTACAATTATTGATACATGAGTCCTTAAAAAATAGAACTTTTGTCTTTTTTAGGTAATGCCTTTCTCTAATTTGGCTAATGTAAATGATAATCTGCAACTCAATTTTGTCCTGCTTGCATCATTCATTCTGACACGATTGAATGTTAAAAGAAAATATGAAAATGAATTATAGAATGAATGCAAGACCACTGACTTTAGAGCTACATGGGACCTTGGAAGTCAAATAGACTTCAATCCAGAGAAGCCCAGGGTCTTGAGCAAGGTGCCACATCTCCAGGAAAAGGAAGTAGTTACATATGACATTGTCTTTTTACACACACAACCTTACATGTCTAGGAAATTTCTTAGAAAATGTATTTCTGCAAGCCCAGGTAGCAAATGTCCCCCTTCTGGATTTTCTTCTAGAGTAAACAGAAGTCACAACACATACATGGAACCATGCTCTGTTGCTACTCAAACGTTAGCTATTTAAAAAGTCCATTCTGTCTATCTAAAATTCACCACTGACACCACCACTGCAACCCCACATTGGTTTTCACCCCCTTAACCTGCTTAGTTCTTCTTCAAAGCACATTAATGATACAAAAATATTATTGTTGTTGTTGTTGGAAATTGGGTGGCTGACTGGTTACTTTATTTCTCATTGCTCCCAGGAGAATGTAAACCTCAGGAGGTCAAGGGCTTTATTTCTCTTGTTCCCAGGTGCCAGGACAATACCTGGCATATCTTAGATGCTCAGAACACTAATCCCACCTTGGCCAGCATCCTGAGTAGGGATATATAACCTACACTTCAGTGTATAGCCCAGACCGTTGATTTGGGGACTCTAGAGGAGAGAGAGAGAAAGAGAGAGAGAGAGAGAGAGAGAGAGAGAGAGAGAATATCTTTCTCTGAATCCATAAATTACAGGAATTATACAGGCAGAGGGCTGTCTGTGGCCAGTTCTTCTCCAGCTCGGGGGGAAAATGTGAGATAGTTTCCAAGAAAAGTTCAGAGCCCCTTAGGTTGTCAGTTGACACTCTTTAACAAAAAGATTGATCAGAGGAAAACAAGCAGTTTATTAATGTGTGCAGTGCACATCCGGTGGGAGAAACCTTAAGGAAAGGAGCTCAAAATGGTGGCTTGGGTTCCATCTTATGCAGCATCTTCAACAGAGAACAACACATTATAGAGAAACAACAGAACAAAGCACAGAGTCATAGGCTTCCAAGTATGGCAGACCCAGGGAAGGTAAACACAGGTGACCCTTGAACAACACTGGTTTGAACTGCATGAAACCACTTACACTGGGATTATTTTTATACATATAAATATAGTACACAGTACTATGAACGTATTTTCTCTTATGATTTTCTTAATAATGTTTTATATTCTCTAACTTACTTCATGATAAGAATAGTATTTAATACATATAATATACAAAATATGTGTTAATTGACAGTGTATGATATCAGTAAGCCTTCCATCAACAGTTAAGGTTTAGGGGAGTCAAAAGTTACATGCAAACTGGGGGGGAGGTTGGTGACCCTAACCCTGTGCTGTTCAAGTGTCAGTGTGTATGGGAGAGAATTAATAAAGTTAAGTTTTATTTGCAGATTCCTCTGGAGGATCTCTGGGCTGATCCGAGTGTCACCAATAAAAGGAATATTTATTTCCCATCGTGAGGTAGAAAGGGGAAGTTTTTGTGAGTTTGCTGCTTCTTAATTGCTTTCACCTCAAAATAATTTTTATGTCAAAGAGGCATACTTTGGGGTGACATATTCTGGTTTCCTTTACTTATATCTGATCTAACCAGACCTAGATTCATTCACAGTTTCACAGGCCCTAAGATTTCTTCATTTGCTTATTTCCTTTAAATCCTGTTCCTGTCATTTGCAACTGAAAAGATCTCAACAGTAGAAATTATACAAAGAACAATTATGGTGCCTCAGCCCTGGTTTGTGTTCTTACTGTGATATTTTGTCTGATGTAGTTTTGAGTTTTCTCTTAATTGACTTCAGGTTTATTTTAATTATAAGGGAACAAAATCAAAAGAAGGAACACTTATTAATCACCAGGATGAATTATTTATTACGGAGGCAATGTCTGGAAAAATCAATTTACTGAAAATGTTTCCCACAGGTTTGCAGATTTTAGCAATTTACAAAAGCTACTATAATTCACACAAGGAGAACATTCATTGTATTTCCAATAACTCATTTTGATAAATTTGGCCCTGATTGTGTCAAATTTTGTAGATAAGTATGAGTTTAAAACTCACATAGTGCACAGGCCCTATTTCTGATGATGACCCATTGATATAAAAGCTGACAATATATGGCATCTAGAGGCTGTATGGGCAACAATGTTGTGTGTGTGTGTGTGTGTGTGTGTGTGCGCGCGCGCGCAAAATTGAGATATGTTTGGGAGTTCAGTTCTTGCTACTTAAACAACAGGATAAGGATATTGGAAAACAAGCAGCAGATATTGTAGGAAATGAAGAAGTTAAAAAACAAAGAACCTGCCACTCCTACACCAGGAGGCATTGGCCATGTGAAGTTAGATCTGAAATCCATACAGTGTACATCAGAAAATAACTTAAGGTTATAAAATACAATATTCTACTTTTTTAATATTGAAGTTTTGCAAAAGGTTCAGTGTATTTATTTTTCAAGGTGTTGATTCAATATGGTGACCCAGTCCTGGTATCAGAGGGAATTTCTTACAAATATTCCTACAAATATCATCTTATTTTGGCAGAAGGCGGTAATGAGACAATATCATTGTGTTATAAACCCAAGAGATAGTTTCTGTGTACAGATTTCTGTGTGTATACAAGAATATGCATGTGCGTATAGGTATGTGAAGTTGTGTATGACAGATTCATGAAGAAGATAAGGTGCTTCTTGTGTTTACTCTAAGAAGTCAGTTTCTAGATTTATAATTTATAATTCAAGGGAAATTTAAAACATATTTCTGATTGACCTAATCTATTAAAAATTTGTATCATAAAAACTCTTCCAATTTCAAGCTGCTTTTAAGATCCATTTTGGGCTTTTATTCCCTCAACTAAGAATAGTTTTCTAAAAACAAAGAAAATTTAGAAAGTTCCGTCTAAACTGTATCTCTGAAGCTCTTGGCAGTTCTTACTTTGGAACAATGTCCTTTTCTTCCTCACTAAATATGAATGGTTTAGAGGATCTATTTTAATTTGGAAAGGCCTCTTTTTCCTTATTTGAGGGCTAGCCACTTGACTAACGAGAGTTTGACTGGATACTTATGTTGCACCATAGAAAATAGTACTGAACACAGCACAGAGAAGAGAGGCACAAATATGGAAAGGGACGGGAGAAGGGCCAGGTGGCAGACCTATACACACCCTGTCCACATTTAGGCAGATGAGTATTGGCTAAACATTAACGAGTGTCTGCAAAAACTTCATCAAATATAAGGTAAAGATTTAAAAAATAATCAGAAGCAACCATATGCTAGCTCATAATTAGTGCTGTATAAGCATTGAATTCCACTAAGTTTGTCTCAGAGTACTGGTGAAAATGCTTCACAGGAACAGATGTTTGAGTCTACAACGGAAGGGCAAAGTTAACATACTGACAGAATATCCTCTTATAGTTCATCCACTGGCGCTGTCCTGGGTCACACCTCCATCTCTTACCTGCTATGATGTAACAGCCTCCTAGCAATATACCTACCATCAATCTCTCTTCTAACTAATCTTTTCTATATTCTGGTGCCATACTGATTTTTCTAGCATTCACATTTCATCTTACTATGCCTCTATTTAAAAATCTTTTAATGATTGCTACAATCTATAACATTATGTCAAAATATCCAGCTTGGCATACACGACTCTTATAATACGCCTCCTACTTATTTATCCATTTTTCATTTTTACCATTCCCAGAGCCACCCCACTCTGGATCATCACCATGTATGAGATAATAGGAAAAAAAAATATATATATATATATATATACATATACACACACATATATATATAGGTCTCTGCCCCTAATTCCTACCACAGAAGTTCTAAAACCCTTCTAATTTCCCAGGTCACAGGAATGTCTTTTGTTATAATGAGGGGACTCTTGATGGGCTCCTGGATGATTTCTGAATAAGGGTCGTCACCAGAAAGACAAAGCCATTATTAGAAGCTTTGAAATTTAGCCCCACCCCACACTCTTGTGAGAAGGGAAAGGGGCCAGCAATAGAATTAAAGATTGATCGGACCTTCGTGATGAAGCCTCCATAAAAATCCGAGAGCTTCCAGGTTGGTGAACATATCCACATACCAGGAAGGTGATACACTCCAACTCCACAGGGATGGAAGCTCCTGTGTTCAGTACCCTCCCAGACCTCACCCTGTGTATCCATTCATCTAACTGTCCATCTGTATCCTTTATCCTATCCTTTAATAAACTGGTAAATGTATTTCTCTAAGTTCCGTCAGCTGACCTAGCCAATTAATTGAATCCAAGGAAGGGATTGTGGGGAACTCTGATTTATGGCCAAGTTTGACAGAAGTTGTAGGTCACCTGGGGAACTATTACTTGTTCTTGATATCTGAAGGTGGGGCAGTCTTGTGGGACTGAGCCCACAACCTGTGGGAACTGACACTATCTTCAGGTAAGTTGTGTCAGAATTGTAGGACACCCAGCTGATGTCATAGAGAATTGCATGGTGTGGAAATCCCACATACACATATTTGGTGACCAAAAGTGTCAGAAGTGAAGTGCTCTGTATGAGTAGTAAAGACTCCTAGGAAAAAAACCAAAAAACAAAAAACTGATTCTGGGGGAAGGGTTGAAGCAAAAGCTCTATGCCTTGCAAGGGGGTAGGACATCCCCTTAGGCTCAGTATCTTCCACAGTTACAAAGCAAAAGCCTGTTAACAGGGATAGAGGCAGGGGACGGGAGGGGGTGGTCAGGAAACTCCTGCTCAAAACCTTGCGTAGGAAGAAAGCCCTACCCCCAAAGTACAGGAGTATAAGACTACTGTGAGACTGAGGATCAATCAAAGCAAATGAGAATTCCTTGCCTTTACAAGCCTACCAGGATTAACAGCAATCTACTGCTGAGGAAGGACAAGAGCACAGACAGAGGCTCCCTCTAAGTTCAGACATGCCGGGATTGCTAAAAGGCAGAGGTAGAGAAAACCTAAGGAAAAAACTTTGGCAGCCCAGGTCATATTGTGACCTGAATCAGGAGCTAGAGAAAGCCCCAGGAGTAGCCAAATGTTGTAGAGAGCTGTACCCCGGAGAAAATGCACTGGCTGAGCAGTGGGAGAAAAAATGGTGGGCTTTCTGGGAATCTGCTCCTTCATCCTGAAATGTCTCTCTAGTGCCCTCTATTGAGAAAATTTAGTTTTATGCCAGCTGGTGCAGGGTGAAGATCTATTTTCATGAATGAGACAATGAAGTATAAATTTGGAACTAAGAGGTTATAAATCAATAACTGGCACACATGGTATATCTCTTTTACCTTTTTATTTTTATTTTATTTATATATTTCTATTTAAGTGGATTTCTTATAGACAGAATATTCTTGGGTCTTGATTTTTTTTTTAATTTTTTTTTTAACGTTTATTTGTTTTTGAGACAGAGAGAGACAGAGCATGAATGGGAGAGGGTCAGACAGAGAGGGAGACACAGAATCCGAAACAGGCTCCAGGCTCTGAGCGGTCAGCACAGAGCCCGACGCGGGGCTCGAACTCACGGACCGCGAGATCACGACCTGAGCTGAAGTCGGACGCTCAACCGACTGAACCACCCAGGCGCCCCTAGGTCTTGATTTTTAAAAATGGAATCTGACAATCTCTGAATTTTAATTGAGTTATTAGACCATTTATAGTTTATGTAATTATTGATATGGTTAGATCCAACCCTATTTTGTGTGCTGTTTTCTAGAAAATTATTTTTTATTAGTTGTTTAGTTGTTTTTTTGTTATTGTTGTTGTTGTTGTTCCTTTTTCCCCTTTCTCCTGCCTTTTATTGGATTAAATTTTATATGATTCAGTAAATGTCTTTATTTATTTATTTATTTATTTATTTATTTATTTATTTATTTATGTCAATTTAAAAATATGAACTGGGTAACTATTGAAGTATTCTATAACAATTCAATCAAAATGATTACAAAGTTCTCATATTTTATCCTCCTAAAAACGAAAAATTATGGAACTGGAGAAATGTTTATATTCTGTACTAACAATCCTATTCCAAAGAAATGGTCAGACAAAGGTTTGTGTCAGTAAACTGTATATCACTTTGGCTCATCTAGATATATTTCTTTTGATGAAATTTTGGGACTGACTGATGGCTAGTGTTTCAAAAAACACTTGGGACTTGTTTTCTCCAGGGAGTAAAGATTATATTTCTGGTATTCTGCAAGTTCTATCTAAAGGCCACCTGCATAACCTAGAGAAAAGAAGATGCACAACACCCTAATGACTTAATTTGCAAGTAATCAATTATAGGTATTACTCTATTCACAGTGTGTAGACCGTGATTACCCCTGGCTATTTTTTAGACAGCATAAGAGAATTGCCACCAATGTATGAGATAAGGGAGATGATATTGAACACCAGAGATCTACATTCTGTGTGACCATAAATCAAGATGATATGTTGCTAAAATAGCTGTCTGCGTATGATGGAAAGCAGGTTATGGCCAACTGCCCAGAAGTTAGCTGTGTCCGGAAATCAGCTGGGGAAAACAACAAATCTCTAATTGAATAGTTAATTGAATAATGTTTCTGATGGAACACCATTCCTTATAATAATGCTGGTGATGAGATTATTCCCTCACTCAGGAAAAATGGTTGGATATTTTAATTCACCATTGAATTTTCTGTCTTTAAAAGTCAGTGGCCAGGTTTGGTAGAAATCAAACTAAAGAAATGTTTGTATGTAAACTATGATGAACATCATATATGATATAATGCATGACTGGCTGGTGAGGCCTTTAGTGATGTTCTCTAATGAACCAACTGCCAGAGATATAAAGATAATTTATCTTCCCTGAGGTATTATCTGTTGGTATTGGACAGATAAAGGAATGTCATCCCTATAGAAGTAGATGGACAATATTACATAATGATACCTGGAACTCGATATCTGTAAAATCTTTACTACAATAGCTGGTATATGGTTCTGTCTACAAACCAGATGTAATGCAGAATTCACTGAACAATAGTGGCCTTTCGTCACCACCTAGGACAATGGAGATTGTAGTATGTCAGAAAGGTCATTTCTGTTGAGAAGGAGTGGAGAATCACAGTATAATCTAAACTGTTTTGATGTGTTACTATTTTCATCTCTGCCAAAGCTATACAGTAAACATAGAATTATTATTTCATTGACTGAATTAAATGAATATCAGACTTATGTAAACAATGATCCCTATGATAAGAAAATATTATGCAGGTTAAAATCTACCACTTACTAACACTCATAGAAAATTTTTGGATAAATTTCTTTATATGTTCTCTGCAAAATGGCTTTTTAATGGCTTTTAGAAACCTCAAAAGAGGAGAGTTCTCATATCATAATAGTTCTTATATCATAATAAATTGTTATAAAGTAGTATTAAGCCTAAACAATTTGGTCAACCAAAAAAGAATAATTAGGATGTGCTAGGTGGAGAAAGGTTTGAAGTAATACTCTTCTCCATACCTAATGGTGCTCAAAATAATGGTTATGGTAAAATATGATGAAATTTTTCCTAGACCAATCTTTCAGATTCTATGGAAACTTTTGATATTCAAATTGTATTTAGCATAATATATTTATTCATTTAAATAGTCTATATATAATACTTTGATATATTGACAAAAATCTTGTTTGTTTTACTCACTTTTTCTTTTCATCATGTATACTCAGTCTGGAACTTGAAGAAAGAAATTTCTGATTGAAAAAAGGAGATCAGAGTTCTAAGCTACTGTGATATTATTTCGTATTTAAACCTAGGAGTTATGAAGTACTTTCTCAAAATTCATGTACAATTGTATAGATTTCTTGGTCCACATATTTTCTACCATATTGTACAAGTAAGTACAATAAGGTGGTACTTTTTTTTAAATAGTCCTCATCACAGAAGCCAATTTTGGTTAAAAGTCTTACTGAAATGAAGTCCCTCAAGTTAGTCTGCTTTCTTTTTATTAAGACTTTCACTATAGTAAGACTCTCAAACTGTTAGCAGACATATTAAGAAAATACAGTACTTTTGAAATAATAAAACTTGTTAATATTTTTCCAAGAATGTAAGGCAGAACTAATGCCCTCTTAAATGATAAACGGTATTGATTATAGAGGAAATGTTTCTATATTTTGGGCTTTTGCAGAAACAAACTATATCAGTATAATATCATAATTTGAACACATGAAGAATTGTTCTGATTAATTCCCTCTTATTTCAAACCTTGCGATGATGGGATGGGATTTGGATTTATGGTTTTCAAAGCCCTTTTATATAATGATTTATTAACTTTTAATGAAAACTCAATATATATTGACTAATGGTTACGGGAGGCTTTTACTCATTAATAATATATGATTTTTTGAAATACTCTACTGAATATATTAATCAATATCATCATCCGAGAAATTGTTCTGAAATAGAAATATTCGTGTAGCCACAGTAGTCTGTTTTTGCTCTTTCTACACTTTACAGAACTGTTGGTACACAATTTTGTGTAAATAAGAATCATATATGTACATCTGGTTGTATTTAAGGTTTGAAACTTTATGAGAAATCCCATATTTCAATTTCAGTAACTAACCCCATTTCTGATTTAAAGTTGCACAACATCAGGGGTAAATAGGAAAGACAACTCAAGCTCTGGGAGTTTCCTCTGGATGAGATGAAAGAAAATCATTATACTGCTTTCTTTCTACTTATGGTGACAAAATGGGGAGAGAGTCCTGCCTAAAAATTTCATCGCAGGCCAAAAAGAAAAAAAATAATAATAATCCCAAGTCGTCTGCCAGTTATTTGTCTAAAGGCAATGATTGCTCTGTTCTTTGGAAAGTTACAGTAATGGGCCTGATCTATTAACTATCAGTAGGCACTAGGCATGACCTAGGTTGAAAAACTTTCTTTATAAAAGTCCAGAGAGCAAGTATCATAGGTTTCAAAGGCCATATGGTCTCTGTCATGACTGCTCACCTCTGCCATTGTAGTGCAAAAACATCCACAAACATGGCCATGTTCCAGTAAAACTATGCTTCCATAAAACTTTATTTAAAAAGACAGATAATAAGCCAGATCTGACTTATGGGCCATAGTTTACCAATGACTGGTCCAGAAATAAGAAGATAATAAAAGGAAAACTGAAATAGTTCTGCTTAGTAATTGTGGATTCTTCCATTGTGGATCTGGGAAAATTTAGCAGAATATATTATTATTGTTAGGAGTATTATTGCTTAGAACATCTTGTTTTACCTTAGGGATGTGTGTGTGTGTGTGTGTGTGTGTGTGTGTGAGAGAGAGAGAGAGAGAGAGAGAGAGAGAAAGGGGAGGAGGGGGATGGAAAGATATTAACTAAATAGGGTTAAAGGTACTCTTTAGGGAGGTGTGGGCAGATTTCAGGGATCCAGGAAGGGATGGTAAAATACCCAATGATTAGGAACAACAGGAAGCTATTTTCCCCTTTTTAAGGGAAGACATGGTTTACAGGGGACCTAACCAGAGTTAAACCTCTGAAAGAGGAATATCTTACATGAAGCGTGACCAGAGAAAAACACAAACACTTCCAGAACTATGCAGAAACAGGGGAAAATAAATGTCCTGGCCATTGTCTCGCTATGCCCTGAATCTCCAGCTTGTACCTCCCATTGGCTAGCACCAACTGGAAGTCAGCAGGCAAGGGAGCCCAGGTGATGCAGTCCCTAATTTAAGTGTCTCATAGCACATAGGAAAAAAGAAAAAGGAAAACAAAATTGTGGAATGCGACAGTGGCTTAGTAGTATTTCCCGGAGTTACCACAGATGATTAGAACACGGCAGAATCCATGAGGAAACATTATTTTTCACAATGCATTTGAGGTATAACTAAAATACAATAAACTGCACTTATTTAAGGTGTACAGTTTATTAAGTTTCAGTAGATGTGTACATACAGAAAATCATCACCACTATCAAAATAATGAAATAACCATCACCCAAAAAGTTTCCTTGTACCTCTTTGTAATATTCCCCACCAAATACCTTTCCATCTCTCCTCCCCAGAAAACCACTGATCTATCCATTTTCTGTGATTAAACACTGCTTTACATTTTCTAGAATTTTATATAAATGGAATCATGCAGTACATACACTTTTTTTTTTGGTTTGGCTTCTTATATTTATATTTTCACTCATTTAATTATTTTTACACTCATCCAGGTTTTTATGTATAGTACTTCATTCACTTTCATTGTTGAGAAGTATACCATTGCAAGGAATGGAATTTGTTTAGCCTTTTGCCTGATGATGAACAGTTGGATTGTTTCTAGCTTTTGGCCATTACAAATAAAGTTGATACAGATATCTGTGTAATAGTTTTTGGAAAAACATGTAAATAGTGGTTCCCAAAAGATATGTCTAAGCCCTAATCCCTGATACCTATAAATGTGAGTTTATTTGGAAATAAAATTTTTGCAGATGTAATTAAGTTGGGGATCTTGAGATGAGATCATCCTGGATTTAGAGTGAGCCGTAAATTCAATGACTGGTACCCTTATAAAAGAAATGAAAGGGAGATTTGACACACAGAGACACATGCATTTCCAGGGAAAACCCCACCTCATTGTGGATATATTATTAATTTGCATTTTGGGGGGGTTTCTATTTGCTTATATTTTGTTAAACATTTATTCATCTAGGTTCATGAGGGAAATTGGTCTGTAGTTTACTTGTATCTCTTTCTGATTTTGGTATCAGGGATGCTGTCCTCAGAGAATGAGTTGGAAATTCTTTCCCAATTCTTATGTTTTGTGGAAGGGTTATAGAGAATTGACATTATTTCCTCCTTAAATATAAGCAGAATTCACCAGTGAAGCCATCTGTTCCTGGAATTTTCTTTGTGGGAAGATTTTTTTAAGTGTACTTATTTATTTTGAGAGAGAGAAAGGGAGAGAATGTGAGTGGGTGAGAGGCAGAGAGAGAGAATCCCAGGCAGACTCCATGCTGTCAGCATGGAGCCCAATGTAGGGCTTGAATTCACAAACCATGAGATCATGACCTGAGCCCAAACCAAGATGCTTAACAGACTCAGACACCCAGGTGCCCCTTTGTGAGAGGATTCTAAACTACAAATTACAATTCTTCCCTAGAAATAGAGCTTTCCAGGTAGTCTATTTCTTCTTAAGTCTTGGTAGTTTGTGATTTTTGAAGAATTTGTCCATGTCATGTAAGCATACTTTGTGGGCATCCTTGTTCATAACATCCCCTTATTTCCCTTTAATATTCCCTTTAATAGTGTGATCAGTAGTGTTACCACCTCTCCCATGCCTGAGATACATTATTTGTATCTTCTTTCTTTTTTTCCAAATTCGTCTGGCTAGAGGTTCATCAATTTAATTAATCTCCTCAAAGAACCAGATTTTGGCTATGTTGTTTTTCTCTTTTCTATTTCATTGATTTCTACTTTGATATTTATTATTTCCTTTCTTCTGCTCACTTTGATTTTACTTTGCTATTCTTTTCCTAGTTTCTTAAGGTTGACTCTGATGTCATTATTTTCTAAGTATTGCTTTAGCAGGATCCTGTACATTTAGATATTCAGTTTCAAAACACCTTTATTTTGAACAATTTTTAATTTCCTTATAACCTATACATTATTTAGCACTGTGTTATGCTGTTTCCAAATATTTGGGGATATTCCAGATATCCTTCTTTCTTTCTTATTTATTTCTTACATAATTGCATTGCAGCCAGAGACCATAATCTGTATAACTTGAATCTTTCTAAATTTACTGAGAATTGTGTTATGGTCCAGAATATGGTCTATCTTGGTAAAAGTTCTGTGAGCACTTGAACATCATGTGCATTTTGCTCTTGTTGAGTGGAATGTTCTACAAATATCAACAAGTTATTTTAGTTGATGTTGTTCAAATCTTCTTTGTCCTTACTGATTTTTTCATCTACTAGTTCAACCAATTATTGCAATAAAAATACTGAAACACCTGTCGATAATTATGCACTTCCTTATTTCTCTTGGCATTCTATCAGCTTTTTCTTCCTGTATTTTTAAGTTCAGTTACTAGGTACATAAATATTTTCAATTGTTATGTTGTCTTAATGACACAGCTCCTTTATCATTTTGAAATGATCTTCTTTATCCCTGGTAATATTCTTTGTTCTGAAATCTACTTTGTCTAATGTTGATATATCTGTTCCAGCTTTCTCTTGACTAGTATCAGTATGGAGTCTTAGTTTGGGCTGCTATAACAAACTACCATAGACTGGGTGGCTTATAAACAACAGAAATTTCTCATGTTGGAATGCTGGAGGCTGGGAGTCTGAGATAAGGATGCCAGTATTTGTGGGGTTCCGGTGATGCTTTCTTCTGTGTTTCAGAGTGCCATCTTCTTACTGTATCCTCACATGACAGAAAGAGGGCAAGAGAGCTCTTTGCCATCCCTTTTTTAATGGTACTATTCCCATTCATGAGGGCTCCACCTTCATGACCTAATTTCTTCCTAAAGCTCCCTCTCCCCATACTACCATATTGGGGGTTAGAACTTTAGCATATGAATTTGGGAGGGGATCCAAACATTCAGTCCATTGCATATGGCTTATTTTTCACCTTTTTTTTTTTCATTCTTTTATTTTCAACTCATTTGTGATCTTATATCTTAAAAGGTTCTCTTTTAGGTGGTATATTGTTAGGTCTTGCTTTTTTTTTAAATCTAGTCTGGAAAACCTTGCCTTTTAGTTGGAGTGTTTAAACCATTTATATTTAATGTGATTATTGATAATGGCTGGGTTTAAATCTACTGTGATGCGGGGCACCTGGGTGGCGCAGTCGGTTAAGCGTCCGACTTCAGCCAGGTCACGATCTCGCGGTCCATGAGTTCGAGCCCCGCGTCGGGCTCTGGGCTGATGGCTCAGTGTCTGGAGCCTGTTTCCGATTCTGTGTCTCCCTCTCTCTCTGCCCCTCCCCCGTTCATGCTCTGTCTCTCTCTGTCCCAAAAATAAATAAATGTTGAAAAAAAAAATCTACCGTGATGCTAATTGTTTTCTACTTCTGTCATCTATTCTTTTTCTTGCCTTGCTATTTTTATGCCTTCTTTTGGATTAGTTGAGTATATTTTTTATGGTTCTATTTTGTTTCTCTTGTTGTGTTAGAAGAACAAACATCTCTCTGATAAGGTGATATTTAAGCAGAGTCCTGGAGAAGTGAGGCATTTGTCTGTCTCAAGGAAAAAGTTTAAGCAGAGGGAAAAGCAAGGTGTACAACCCTGAAGCTGGGGCATATTTGACATTTTGGAATAATAATAAGGTGGCCAGTGTACCCTGAATGGAGTAGCGAGGTAAGAAGGAACATGGGAAGAAGATAGCAGAGGGAGACTGAATGCCAATAGGAGATATGTGAGATCATCTCAGACCTTGTAGACCTTGAGAGACTTTAAAAAGGCTTTAAAGAAATAGTTTTCTGGGAGTGTTCATTGAACTTTCTTTGCTTCAGACAAAGGCCTTTGTTGTCATCCACACCCCAAAATTAAACAAAACCTTCTCTGAATCACAACCACAATCTGCCTAAGGGAACCTCAGGACTAATCTGTTCATACCAATTTTCGCATTTTATATTGTTCTGCACAAAAGTCCAGCACTCACAGATCATATCTCATTCTCCACTCTTCTCCCCCAAAATACAACCCTTCCAATGTGTGCTTTAGAATTTATGGTCCCTTATAAGGAAAATAACCTTCACCCTCACCGTCTTTTCTAAATGTTCTTGGCACAGACTAAAAGTGGACTCTCCCCTATGGACACTGATTCCCTTGCTTCCTTCTCAACTCTAGTCTATTTTCTTTCCCATAATCCTCATACCATGGGCCTGGAGGGTAGATGTCATTCTGGCCCTTCACCAATCTTTCCAAATTATTGTCCTACATCTTCCCTTAAACCACAACGTCTTTGATGAGTGTGGCATCAGACTAGGAATATGTTTTGTTTGATCAGGTCTGAGGGATAGGATCCAGTGAACCTCTGAGACCTTTTCCCTTTTTCTATGGCTTGCCTTTAGATATTGACAGTTCTGTGGAGAAAGTTTTTCCAATTACTGTCAGTAATCTCAAGCCAATGGTTTTAAAATCTGGTACACAGAGTATATCATTAAAGACATACCCAAATAATGGGTGTATCTACACTTAGAGTGGCTCAGAAGATAACAGTAATAACAATGGCAACGGCAAACAGCGGACAAATTACCTATCCTCTTTTTGGCTCAGTTTATCTTTACTCGTTGGATACATGTGGTCTTCCTTCATCTACTTAAAGACATAACTTTAATCATTATCTTCTTTCTGCCTCTCTTGACTTACCAGTTTTTGCTCTCTACTAAATGGTTTCTCTCAGTATATGGTTATTTATTTTACCATATTTACAAAGTTCTTTCTTGACCTTACTTTCTCTGCTTATTAGTATCCGTTTCTTTACTTTTCTTTACAGCAAAACCCCACCAATCGTGCCGTTTCTCTCCTTGCTGAACTAGAACTATTCTTACTTAAAAGGTCATCAATTTCCTTCGTGTTGCTAAACCCAATGGTCAATTCTTAGTTTTTTTATTTGGCCTATTATCTCACTGGACCCTCTGCTCCCTTGGTTTTCCGCCAGCTTGCCAGAATTCTTTTCTCCTTGGCTGAACCTTCTTCTTCTCCCAGTCTCCCAATGTTGTATAGTCAAGGGTTCCCTCCTGATCCCTATTTTTGTCTCATTCTACATTCTTATGATCTTATGATCTTATGACCTCAGGCAGTCCCATGGCTCTAAGAGCCATCCCAACACTGCTAATTACCAAAGTGTTTTTTGTTTTGTTTTGTTTTGTTTTGTTTTTGTTTTTGTTTTTTTGAGAGACAGTAGGGCAGAGAGAGAGGAAGAGGGAGAGAATGCCAGGCAGGCTCCATACTGGCAGCATGCAGTATGCGGGGCTCAAACCCATGAATCTGTGAGATCATGACCTGAGCTGAAACCAAGAGTCAGAAGCTTAACCCACTGAGCCACCCAGGTGCCCTCTCCACCAAAGTTTTAGTTCAGCAAAGTTTAAGAGTATTTTCAGTTTGAATCTCTCTTCCAACTCCTATATTCAACTGCCTACTCAACATCTCACTTGAATGCCTACTAAGGGATTCTGCACACAATTCCACTGTAGAAAAAGGAGGGGTTTTCTACCACCATCAAGCAATTCTCTGTACATCAGTTGGGGGGCCAAAACTCAAATCTGACACTATCTACCTGGAGGTCGTATCAGATTCCACAGGTTATTAAGGGCTCAGTCCTCTAAGAGTGTCCTCCACTTCAGATGCCAATCATAAGCACAGTTTGTTACCTATGCTTCTGACTTACTGGCTGCAGATTAGAGGTTTCTCCAACTCACTCTTTGGACTTTAGACACCAGTTCCAACTCCAGGTTGTTACCAATGCTTCTAAATGACTGGCTACAAATCATAGGTTCCCACAAAACCCCTCATTGGGTTTGATTAACTTGCTAGAACAGCTCACAGCAGTCAAGAAACCCATTTACTCACTGGATCGTTTGTGTATTACAAAAGGATATATCTCAGGAAGAGCCAGGTGGAAGAGGTCCAAAGAGCAAGATATGGGGAAAGGGTACAGAGCTTTGATGCCCTATCAGAGTGCCACTCTCCCTGAATCTTTATGTGTTCACCAACCTGGGAGCTCTCTAAACCCTGTTTTTTGGGGTTTTACAAAGTCTCTGTTGATTAAATCACTGGCCATCGGTAATTGATTCTTCCTAGAGGTGGGAGCTGGGGGTGGTGGGACTGAAATTTGCAACCCAGTAATCACAGGGTTGGGTCGTCTAGCAACCAGCCCCTAAACTTTTGGTTACCTAAGGGCTTTCCAAAAGTCACTTCATTAACATAACAAAAGGAACATTTATTGCTCTCATCACTTAGGAAATTACAATGGTTTTTAGGAGTTCTGTCCCAGAACAGAGGATGAAGACCAAATATATATTTCTTATTATAAATCGCAATATCACAGGCCTTAGTCTAACTCTAAGTTGCCTCTTGAATTCACTGAAGGCAAAAATCTTCTTTGTTAGTATGCTTTTACATTCTTTCAAGTTATGGGCCTAGGAAAAACTAAATGGCCTTTTTACCACCTAATTCTATACTGCCAATTTGAAAGCAAAACTTTAGATCCTAATAGAAATGGACATTATCAGTTGGAGCAAAGATAGCTAACTAACACTGTTTAAAGTATGAGAGATTCTTAGTGTGCTGCTCCTTAATCTAAACTGTTACTCACCTCAGTATAAAGTGAAGGTTTAGGTTACAGAGAGAGGCCCTGAAATTCAACTGCCCGCCTACAAATTCCTGCTATGCCCCTTGCCAGCTATGTAATTTTGAGCAAGTTTCCTGATCATTTTAACTCTCAGATTTTTTTATTTTTAAAATAGTGATAATAGTTGTAAAGAAAAAGAATGACAAAAAATATGTAAACCATCTAGGATGTGGAAAATTGGTAATAAATAATGTCAAAAAGAAAACCACAGGCCCCAAATGGTATCACTTAGGCCAAGTTTAAGTGCCAGCTGGGCAGGCTGAATACCTAACCTGACTGCAGTTTCAACCTCCCCCAGAAATGTAAGTTTTAACCAGGCAGTCAGGAATTTTCTGATAGCACCAATGAAATAATCTGTCACATGGGCCTTCTCCATCCTCCAAAAGATGAAGTAATCTGAGTAAGACCCCTTTCTCTGTCCCTCCTTGCAAGGGAAGGTGATCTTGCCAGAAACAATTCTTTCTTGTCTTTTGCTGATAACTCTCTTACCCCATCTTCCTTCCTGTAAAAACCGTGCATTTCGTACAATTCCTTAGACCTCTCCTCTACTTGCTGGATGGGATGCTGCCCGATTCATGACTTGTTTAATATAGCCAATTAGATCTTCAAATCTACTCAGTTGAATTTTGTTTTTTAACAATACAAATTAGCTATTATTATTATCATTGTTAACTGGGGTAAATAATATGTATCATATAAATACTGCTAGCCTCTTTTAAATCAAATTTGGATAAAGTCATCATTATCACTGGTATATTTTCCAGCAGAGTGTTTTATTTTTTTAATTATTATGACAATGAAAATAAAACCATAACATCATGTAGGTCTTCAGTTTGAATCCCTCTGGTAAAACTATTTTTAAAAACACAATTCATGCTAAGAATTGTTAAAATCCAACTGAGTAAATTGGAAGATCTCATTGGTTTTATTCAACAATTCATGAATGGGGTAGCTTCTGACAGTGGTACAAAAAAACAGTTTTAGAGGCAAAAGGAGGGTGGAATGGGGAGATTTAAAGACTCAATTATTCCAGGTAGGGTTACCTTTCCTTAGGGAAAGACAAGGGGGCTTATCTGGCAAGTTTCCTCACTAATGCTGATTGGGAAATTCCAGACTAATTGCTTTATTATTTATTTATTTTTTAATTTAGTTTATTTTGAGAGAGAGAGAGAGAGAGAGAGAGAGAGAGAGAGAGAGAATGCAAACAGGGTAGGGGCAGAGAGAGAGGGAGAGAGAGAATCCCAAGCAAACTCTGCAAGCACAGAGCTCAATGCAGGGCTTGAACTCATGGAACCATGAGATCATGACCTAAGCCCGAAATCAAGAGTTGGTGGCTTAACCGACTGAGTCACCCAGGCACCCCCAGACTAATTGTTTTAAATTTCCAGTCCTAGAAGAGGCTTAAGCTGCAATTAGGTTAGACATTAAGTTTTTTTTTTTTTTTTTTTTTTTTTTTTTTTAAGATTTTATTTCTAAGTAATCTCTATACCCAAGGTGGGGGTTGAACTCACGGCCCTTCCACATGAGCCAGCAAGGTGCCCCAGATTAGGCACTAAGTCTTGATGGGGTTTAGCAAAAGTGACTCCATCTTGAGTCTTTCTTTTTAACAGAGTTTAGTACCACAGACTAATAATGAACTCTGAAACATGTTAGCTAACATCAGGTATTATAGTGTTATGATTTTAAAAATATACTTTAGGGGGCTCCTGGGTGGCTTAGTCAATTAAGTGTGGGACTTTTGATTTCAGCTGGGTCAGGATGGGGGTAGGTGTGGTGGGATGGAGACCCCATCAGCTCAGCACTGAGTGTGGAGCCTGCTTGGGATTCTTTCTCTCTCTGCCTCCATGCTCGTTCTGAAATTTAAAAAAAAATTAAAAATTATGTGTATATATAATTATATACATACATACACATACACTTTAGTAGCGGCTAAGTTTTCAGATTCCAATATATATTTAAAGTAAACAATTCTTAAAGTGTGTATTTGTGTGTGTCTAACACTGAATGCTTACTGTATTCCAGAAACACATTGCCCTACACATGCTAGGGGTTGTTTTTGTCCCTTTGTTTCCTTCCCGGTTTAACAAAACAAATAACAAAACTGCTTGGGGGACTAGGGTTGAGACTGAAGAGGGTAATACAGTAATGAATTTGCTGAGATAAACGCTATTTTAAAAAGTTACAAAATCCCCAAATTTTCACTGTATTTGTATTTTTTACATTTAGGCAGCAACTACTACCTCCAGGAAATTTCCCCTTCACCTCCCAAATCGGCGTGAAGGGAGACAATAAAGTTGCTTAGGACAGTCTGCCCAGACTTGCCCCCAATGTGGGGAATCTGACTACTGGAAAACCTTAAATGTAAAACGGAACGGGCTGGGATCGCGCGGGGGGGTGGGGGGCGGTTGGAAAGACCTGGAAACCCGCGCCTACGGGCGGCGGCCCAGGAGCACATTCCCTTAACTCCCTCAGTGCCAGCCCCGCTGGGTTGGGAAGCTCCTCCCCCGCCCTTCCTTCCTCCTCCTCCTCCCCCCCCTCCCCCGCAGCGGCGGGCGAAGCGGTGAGCGCTGCGGTATTTTGTCCCCAGCGGCGACCCCTTCTCCCAGGCAGGTTGCGGCTGCAGCGGCCGCCTTGGCGGTGGCGGCAGCGGTGGCGGCGGGAGCCGAGCACTAGGAGAGGCCGGGGCCGGCCCTGCGGCCTGGAGGCCGCGAGAGGTGGAGGCCGGGCCGCCCTCCCGCGCCGCGGGAGCGGAGGGGAAGAGGCGGCCGCGAGAGAGCTCGGCCCGGCCGCCGGGAAGGTGGGGGACGCTCCGGGCACCTCCCGCCCTCTGGCCGCCGCCGCCCTGCTGGCCCTGCCGCAGCCGCCGCCCCCGC
>NW_024412470.1:105847-219093 GCF_014898765.1 Herpailurus yagouaroundi
GGGGACGGCGGGCGGCGTGCGCGCCCGGAGCCTCCGGAGATGGCGGGAGGGCACTGCGGCAGCTTCGCCGCGGCGGCGGCTGGCAGTGGCGAGATCGTGCAGCTGAACGTCGGGGGGACCAGGTGAGTCCGCGGAGAAGGGCCTCGGAGCGGGCATGCGGCGGACGGCCTGCAGGGGGACGGCGAGGCCAAGGTTGGACTTGGGCGAATGTGGGAGCCGAGCCCGGTGGGTGACGCGGGGGCCCTCCCGGCGGGAAGAATGTCGGCGGCTCTCGAGTTGAAGTCCCTGCTCCGGGGACGGAGAGGCAGGAGGGCCTCTTGGAATTAGAGCGAGCCGGGCCCATGTGCCCGTGGCTGCCTTCCTAGAATGCCAACCTTTGTCCCTCCCCCTTTCTAAACTATCAGGCCAAGTGGAACATTAAAAAGCCTTCCTTACCTAACTTTAGAGTGTATTTGAGGAATTTATTTTGTAGAAGCCTGGCCTTGTGGTTTGGCTTTTGCAGATGGACCTGCTTCCCTTTTCGGTCAACAAGGTGTCGGTGGGCGTGGGTAAGAAAGAGTACTGTGCTCTTTTCCCCTTCTAATTAAGGAGTGTTTGCAGTCTCGAAGGATTTCGGTGGATGGAGTACAGTAGAGTTGCAGTACGTTGTTATTTATTTTCAGAGTTTCTGGGTGTACAGCTTTGAAGGATCTGTTCGACCTGCAGGGCAGTGGGTCCAGGAACCGCAATTTTAACAGTTGGTTCTGAGAAGCTTTGGATATTGGCACTGTCTACTCAGAGTAGACAGACTGAAAGTTCTTTATCCTCTCTCTTGCCTTTCACTCCCTGTCTGTGACTTCTATTAAGCTTTCTTGGGGGAAAATCATTTGTGGATTCGGTATGGCTTATGAGTCACTCTTCTCAAAAATGGGACTTTGCCAGCTCTGTTTGAAGGAAGGGGTGGTTGAGTTTTAAGCTTGGTAGGAGATGAACGATAGAGTGCTCGAGAACATGAAAGGATTTCAACATCCCGGACGTAACTAATATTTTTAAAAATACAAAACGACATTGTGAACCATACGGATAAAAATGTATCGTACTTTAATCCTAAACGTTTAATTCTAAGTGTACTATTCAACACAAGAAGCAGTAATTCTTCATTCTTTCCCTGTCGCCCCCTCCCCCCATGCAAAACCGTTCAACAGTGTGAGGTAGATTATTGCGCTGCATAGATACTGGTCTTCTGGAGAAGGCATGTGTCCTAATGTAAGAAATGGATTTTTTCCCTTAAAATCACATGGAAATTTTGCGGGTTTGATAACGTATGGATGCAAAGGAGTACCCCCTCTAGAGTCGACCTGCAGTGTGTGTTCATGCTGAGGAATAGCACTATAGTCATTGAATATACCTGCACTGGTTCCTAATTGCTATAGATTGTGGATGATGTTTCTTTTCAGGCATTCTAAAGTATTACGATATTACTATTACGATAAAAATTAAATGTAGTGTTATTTACTGCATGCTGAAAGTGGATGGTTTAATAATGAGTGAACTCTTGGTAATGACTGTAGAATTGAGTTTAAATTTTTTAATCATAAAAGGCAGCCATCTTGGAGCTGAAACACTTTATTTTGTTTCACTGTTTATGAAACTTGATTTTATCAGGGTGTAAGTTTTTCTAAGTGATGATATTAGCAAAGAATACAAAAATAAGATAAATATATTATTGGGTCGAACAGTTTAGAAGACATACGAAAGTTGTTAGATAGGAATGAGAATTTAAAAAAAACAGCATAAACTTTATAGATTTGGTAGGATAACATGGTTTATAAAATAAGTAATGACATGGCCTATAGAAAATAGGACATCCAACTTCAAGTGTTCTAAGGCTATTTTCTTGAGTTACTTTGAATCATAGACTCTTGCAGCAGTTTAGAGCTAGAAGGGATCCAGAAGTCATCTGTATCTTGTACAAAACAGATTAACACAGTCACCTTAGCCATTGTGAAGAAAAAAAAAAAATCCTGATTTGATTCTCAATAAAGTTGAGGAATTGCCCCTGGGAGAACTACCTGTGGCAAGAAGGGAGGTAGGCTCCAAGGTGATAGAGTAAAACTCAAAAGGAGGGTATACTGTGAGCAGAGAAGCATATGTTATATAGGTGAGGTCCTTCAAACCCCCGAAGAGAGGAAGGATATGAAATTGGACATATTCAAAGGAATTATAGAAATGAGCAATTTTTGTGATTTATTTAACACGGTGTGGGTAATTCAGGAAGTAGAGAAGATAGGGGTTCACTTAGAATTAACATTATTTACCAACCCCCCCCAAAAAAAAAAAAACTAAAGAAGTGAAAGAAACCCAATATGACTCAATTTGTGATTAATTCTGTTATGAATGAGTACAATTTGAGGCCTCACAAGAGAGGTCTGGGATCTGCTAGTGGGGAACTTATGGACAAAGGACTTTGGAATCATGCAGATACAGATTCCAGTTCCCAGGCTTTCCCTGTAACTACTCAGCAGCCTAGGGCAAATTATTTTTTAGTGCTTAGTTTTCCTAAAATGCAAAGTGATGATAATAGTACCAGCCTTACAGGTTTGATAAAGGAATTTGAAGTAAAAATGGGAAATGTAGGGGTTGGTGGCATAGTAACATTGAAGGATGAATAATTTTAATTAGATTGCTTCCAATTTAGAGGGAGGCAAAGAGCAAGAACTATAAGTGTAGATATTATGCTAATATCTTCAGTAACATTTCTGCTGAGACCAGATTGGACATGGCCCTTTTCTTGGCACACTGTGGATAGGAGCTAAAAACCATTAGATAAGGCTTTCATATATATTGCAGAAAATTATGCTGTCACATGTAACTTTATTTTTTTCTTTGAAGTTTAGCTAATTTATTTTTTCTTTAAAGTTTATTTTTGGGAGAGACTATATGCACACCTGCACGAACAGGGGAGGAGCAGAGAGAGAGGGAGCGAGAGAATCCCAAACGGACTTCAAGCTGTCAGTGCAGAGCCCAGTGTAGAGCTAGATCTACAAACAGTGAGATCATGACTGAGGTGAAGCACAAAAGTTGTACGCGAAACTGACTGAGCCACCCAGGCACCGCATGTAATTTTTATGTCATTTTTATGACGTCATATTTGAAACCTAGTTTTTATGTTCTGTGGGGTTCCCCCCCCCCTCCCCCGCCATTTGTCTTCCTCTTGTTTGAAAAGTGGAAAATTGGTGGGGGAGAGGATCTAATCCTTTTGCCCATAAATTTCAGATTATTAACCCTACCCCAAACTGCTGATTTTAATTGAAATTGCTAATGTAACCTTAAGCAGACCTGTGTAATTTTCTAAGTGACACAAAATTTGAGTTCTCTGGCAGTCTGCTGAATAATGAGTGAGCATGAAGGATCACAAGTTATAAGTGATCATTATTTGGAGTTAATTTGATAGCCTCAAGAACATAGTGATTTTGTGTGTGTGGGGGGGGGGGCAGTGGGTCCTTGTATCCTTCAGTTTGCCATTTACTGAATTTGCTTTTATTTACTTGGCCAAGTCAGTTTCCTTTGACTAGCCGTAATCTGCTACTCATGTTTTCTTAAGATTTTGCTAAGATATACACTTGCAAAATTTGCCGTGGTTTCTTGAATGAACTCCCTGGATCCTTTCTTAATCTGATTAATGGGCACAGGGACTGCTTTAAAACAGTCATAATGCTAGACAAGGAATGTGGAGAAAAGCAGAAGTCTGTTTGGCTGTCTTCTGTGTGAGGACACATGGTGATGGCAACAGAAAGTAAAAAAAATATATATAGGTAGAGTAGATACCCAATGAGAGAGTAAGCATGAATTGTCCAGGAGTATTGAAGTACTATCTTATTAGATGGGAATACACTTGTGTTGGAGAGATGGAATGGGACTTGAAGGTAATTATAAATGCTGAGAATTTTGGACTTGTTGTGATGGCCTTGTTGTTGATTTTTCAGCAGATGGCATGCTGGAAAGTGGTATTTTAAGAAGCATTATATGTTAGCGAATTAGTTATTTGATTTTGGGAGCACCTGGGTGACTCAATCTGTTGAGCGTCTCACTCTTGATTTTGGCTCAGGTCACCAAGACTGGATCCCAGGGTGATCCGTGCATCGGACTCCCTGCTGAGCATGGAGCCTGCTTGGGATTCTCCCTCCCTCCCCCTCTCCTTTTGCCCCCGCCCCCCCTCCCAGGTTGTATACACACTCTCTCTCTAAAATAAAAAATAAAAAAAATTCTGTGATTTTTGTTGCGTTTTCTTTGAATAATCTTAGCTCTGAATTGAAACTGGCACGATTTTAAAATAATAAATGTACATAATTGATGTAGCTATAGCTGTGCAACAACTTGTAAATTATTATATGAAAGCAGGTTAACTAACTGAGATTTCAAATCATGTCCTCATTTGTAATACCAGATTATTTTTAATTGCAGATTTAGTACCTCAAGACAAACCCTTATGTGGATTCCAGATTCTTTTTTTTCCAGGTATTTTATATAATTCTTTAGTACCATTTTTTTAAAAAACTTGATTATTAAAGTAATAAAAATTTTTATTTTTCCGGTTAAATTAATGTTTTCATTTTTTGGGTAAAAATCTTCACTTTTAAAATAGATTTAAAATTTTTGATTTTATTTTGAAGATATGATGATTCATTTGTATTGGTCTTGGACATTTGATAAAAAATGAGGGCATTCTACTCATACTCAGATTTTAGGAACTAACTGCTTATTGATCATGTCTCTTCTAGTTTGCTGAGTGGACGAATTTCAACACTGCGAGATGAAACTGGTGCTGTGAGTATAATATGCTGATATATATTTCTAACTTGAAATGTTTATTATTAATATAATTAATTATTAATATTAATGCTAATGATTGTTCCGTATTATATAGTGACTCTAAGAAGACAGAAAAGCTAATATTTTAATAACCACTAAATGAAAGTGATGTATATGTACTTAAAAAGTATTTCATTTCTTGTTACATATAGTGTTTCTGTAATTAATAGAACTCAAAATGGAATACTGCATATAGCAATTTAAGTATTTATGATTAGAGAGATTGGATGATATGAGCTTACATTGTCAGGAGAGGAAATACTTTTAATCAGTAATTAAACCATTAGCAATAATTAGATGAATATGAATACTAAAGAATTTTGATATTGAATTAGAATGGTAAGATATTGCAAATTAATTAAGTCCTACAATTTTTTTATTTTGGAGAAAAACCTTAGGAACCTGTACAGCAATGGCAAAATGAGGGAAGGAAAGAACTATCAGGGTGCAGTACAGAAATACTAGTTTATACATTTAAAAAACAGTTATAATGTGCACGACGGTATGTAAAGGAAATGGCTAATACTCACAAAAGCTAAAATAGCTTTCTGTTTGGAGGCAATAAAGTGACCAGACGTGCTTATTTGCTGTGATGGGATTTGCTGATGAAATTAGGCAGCAAAAGCACGTACGTCCATGTGAGATTATAGACATCAGTAGTAACAACATCTGCACCAATCTGTTGTGTTTCTCCAACTTCTCACTGGTCCTGATAAAAACAAAAGCAAGAGCTTATGTAGCTAGAACAACCTCATTTATTGTAAAAACATAATTAATCATAGTATAAAGAGGTTTACTGCTAGCTATCATTTTTCTGTCTAATTGAATAATGCAAGCTTTGAAAGGTGTTCATTTTTATGGTTAGAACTTTTATAATTGATTTAAAATTTGTATCCAAAGTGTTGGTATACATTCCTGTAGAAAGTTATCAATTACGTATTTCATATTTTCTAAAGCATTGTTTTTTTTCCCTGTATCTGGTGCAGTATTTGTTATTTAAGAAATGTGTTTTGTCATCATCCCCCACCCCTGGCTTTTGAGGAAACTGAGATAATGGAATGTAAAAATGCTATGAGAATAGTATTCGTTTCCAGTTTTTATAGTAATGTGCAGTATTTATTTTTCTTGATTACCCTGTGTGTTTTATTAAAGTACATTGTTTCATTAATTCACATGTGAATCACAATCATTGTCACCAGTAATTAGTGATAAGATAACATAAGAAGGTATTAATTTATGTATAATGGTTTTGAAGTATTTACTGATTTCTACAATATTTCAGATAAAAAGTATGTCACTTTTACCAAAAATATCAATAAATAGATGCCAGTATTCCTACATTTAAAATATTATCAATCTAATAATAGGTTTTTGGGTGAAGAGACAATACTACCTTAAATGCACACATTTAAAACTGCATTCTAACTTTAGAAACATTAAAATCTAAGAGTGGGATCAAGTAAATACGGTATTTAAATAATTTAGTGTTTGTCCCCTTAGTGCTACAGATTAATTAGTTGAATTTATAATTTGAAAATAAAACAATTCTTCATTTACAGATATTTATTGATCGAGATCCAGCAGCATTTGCACCCATTTTAAATTTTCTTCGGACAAAAGAACTAGATTTAAGGTAAGAAATGTATCTTTTTAAAGTAAATTCTTACTGATAGGTCTGTGTTTTTGGAATATTCTGTGGAACAAAAAAGTTCTCCCCCGCCCCCATCCCCAAATTATTTTTGCTTGAAAGTTTCCCCAGAATTAAACTCACAGGTAGAGGCCACCATCGTATCTATCGTCTCTTCCTTTAGACCACTCCAGTAGCTTCCCATTCAGTTTCCTGCCTGCATTCTTACATCCTTCCGATTAGTTTTCCACACTGTAGCCAAACTTATCTTCTAAAAATATAAATGTCATCTGGTTGCTACTCTACTTAAAACTCTTATTTAATATGTTCTTGGATTAATGGCTAGGGATTTGGGAGTTTATTGTTTCATAAGGCTCTCTACGATCTTGCCCCTGCTTAATTTCTCTTGTTGCAACAGTTTCACCTCTTTGTGGTGTTGGTCTTTTTTTTTTTTTTTTTAATTTTTTACTATTTATTTAGTTTTGAAAGAGAGAGAGACAGAGAACGAGTGGGGGAGGGGCAGAGGAAGACACAGAATCCAAAGCAGGTTCCAGGCTCTGAGCTGTCAGCATAGAACCTGATGCAGGGGTTGAACTCCCGGACCGTGAGATCATGACCTGCGCCAAAGCGGGACGCTTAACTGACTGAGCCATCCAGGCGCCCCTTTGTGGTCTTGGTCTTGGTCCTGGTCCTGGTCCTGACTTCAATGATGTCTGGTATGTCCAGTCAGTATAGGTCTTCCTAGTTTCCTGTCCTGCTATTACCACAACATTTCTTACACATTTTCCTTTTTTAGTAGTCTATCTTCCGTTTGACTTCAAATTCCAACAGGCTAAGCACTGTCCTATATAGTCCCAGGATCTAGCATTGTGTTTGGTACATGAGTTTTATGCGTCATGTCCAATACATGAGTTTTATAGATTGTAGATAAACGAATGACCGTTTAAACTGTTACTTTAACTTTGCCAACATCTGGATTCCTACTAAGAATTTACAGTCTAATTTGCCTTTATTATTCTTTTATTCCCTATATTCCTAGTGAACTTTCACTGAAGATCTCTTTATACTTTTTTAGACACAGCTTTTAAAATTCCAATTGTTTAGAGGTGCCTGGCTGGCTCAGTTGGTGAAGTATGTGCCTCTTGATCTGAGGGTTGTGAGTTCAAGCCCCATGTTGGGTATAGAGATTACTTAAAAATAAAATCTAAAAAATATTTTAAAAATTCTAGTTGTTTATTTGACCTGCTTCTTTATAATATTATGTAAGTTTTGGCTTATATTTACTGGAATATGAACTCCTTAAAGATGACAAAAATCTTTTGGTCTCTTGTTTCCTGTGATTTTTGCAGTGTTAAAACAGTGCATATAAAACAAAAAAGACTGCATATAGTCACTTTGTAGCTTTTCAGTAGATATTTACTGAATCAATAAAAGAGTTTGTTGGAGCTTTTTGGTTTTTTTTTTGGTCCGTGGAGGTGGCAAATAAGTTACTAACTACTTGAATAAAATTATATTGACTCATAGAATTTGATGAAAGAAGCCTAAATTTACTTGTGGTCGATTTCTTGTGACTAGTTCACAGCTAGATAACCCAGGAAAGGCAGAATTAGTAAGGATTAAATATCTGTATTTATTGATTGCGCTTCTTATAAATTGCTATGTTACTTCATTTAAAGAGGCCTATCAAATTAAAATTCTCTAAGTAGTAGTACCTTTCAAAAGATGATGGGAAGGAATTTAAAAAATACTGTATTCTAATTTTCTACCTTCCATAAAATTCTTCTGTTGCCCTTATCACACTGTGCTATAATTACCATATTTGTTTTCTTGTCCTCCCCAGGAGACTGGGTTCAAGAACTGTTGTGACCTGAGACACCTTGTAATTAGCCAGCACTATTGTGCTGTTAACACAGATGGTTTTGAAAAGAAAGGTTTAACTGTTTTTGTGTTAAACCAGTCACAACCAATTTGACCAACAAAAGCAATTTAACATTGCAGTTGTACGTGTTTATTAAACACAAGGAATTGTTTAAAAGACCTTTTTTGGAGCGGTTTTAGGTTTCCAACAAAATCAAGAGGAAGATACAGAGATCTCTCATGTACTCCTGTTCCTACACATGCATAGCCTACCCCATTATCAACATCACTTTCCAGAATGGTACTTTTTTTTTTTTCATGCCAAGGGTGAACCTCCATTGACACATCATAACCACGCGAAGTTCATAGTTTACATTATAGTTAACTCTAGGTCTTGTGTATTCTGTGGGTTTAGACAAATGTATAATGACACGTGTCCATCATTTTAATATCATAGAAAATATTTTCACTAACTTAATCTTTTGTGCTCTGACTGTTGATTTGCCCCCCCCCCCGCCCCCCTGCAACCATTGATCTTTTCATTATCTCCATAATTTTGCCTTTTCCAGAATGTCTTATGCTTGGAATAATACCATAGGTAGGCTCTTCAGATTGTCTTTTCTTTCGCTGGTATCACACTGTTTTGATTACTATAGCTTTATGGTAAATGTCATGGTTGAGTACTGGCAGTCCTCCAATTTTATTCTCCCTCAATATTGTGTTGACCATTCTGGGTCTTTTCACTCTCTATATAAACTCTAGAATCAGTTTGTCAATATCCATAAAATAACTTGCTAGAATTTTGATTAGGATTTAATTGAATTTCAGATGAAGTTGTAAAGAACTGACATGTTAACAAAACTGAATTTTCTAATCCATGAACATGGAATATCATTCCATTTACTTAGTTCTTTGATTTTGCTCATTAGAGTTATGTAGTTTGCTTCATATAGATCTTAACATATTTCTTGTTAGATTTATACCTAAATAATTGTTTTTGGTGGTACTAATGTAAATGGTATTATGTTTTTAATTTTAAATTCCACTATTCATTATTAGTACATAGCAATTGACTTTTATATACTAACCTTGTATCCTGCAACCTTACTATAATCGTTTATTAGTTCTAGGAGTTTTTTGTCTGTACTTTTGGATTTTCTACATAGATAACCATGTCATCTGTGAGTAACAGTTGTATGTTCTCTGTGTGCCTTTATTACAGTTCTTGCCTTATGGCATTATTGAGAATTTTTGCACCAATGTTCATGAGAGATACTGGTCTGTACTCTTCTTATAGTGTCTTAGTTTTGGTATTAGGGTAATACTGGCCTTATAAAATGAGTTAGGAAATATTCCTATTTCTAACTTCTGAAAGAGATTATAGAGAATTGGTATGATTTCTTAACTTAAATGTTTGGTAGAATTCACTAGTGAATCTTTCTGGGTCTGTTGCTTTCTGTTTTGATTCAATTCCTTTAGTAGGTATAGGCCCATATGGATTGTCTCTTTTTTTCTTATGTGAGTTTCAGCAAATGATACCTTTCAAAGAATTGGTCCATTTCATCTTGGTTATCAAATTTGTGGGAAAAGAATTGTTGACAGTATTCCTTTATTATCCTTTTAATTTTTAGTGATGCTGCTCTTTTTTCTTCCCAGGCAATATTTTTAAAGTAAGGACAAGTTATAACTGCAAGTCAAAATGAATCATTAGTATTGTAAGCTCTTAATCTTCTGTTCTTTTTACTTTTTATTTTCATATTATTTAATGGTCCTATAACATCTTCTAGTAAGCTTAGCCCTTTTTAAGGCTAGTCTTCCCCCCCCCCCCACTTTTTCTTTGTATTTTTATTTTTGGTTTCTGATGAGAAAAGTCATTTATCTGAATTTCTTTGTTCAACAAATATTTATTACATAATTATTATATACAGTCATTATGCAAGGTATATGAAAATGGATGGACCATGCGCTTGTAGGGATCTTAAGAAAGTTTTTTTTTAATGTTATTTATTTTGGAGAGAGAGAGAGAAAGAGGGAGAGCCAGGGAAGAGCAGAGAGAGAGAGGGAAACATAGAATCCTAAGCAGGCTCCTGGCTCTGAGCTGTCATCACAGAGCCAGACATGGGGCTCAAACTCAAACCAGGAGATGGTGACCTGAGCCAAAGTTGGACACTGAGCCACCCAGGCGCCTGGAGTAGGGATCTTTATAGTATAATTGGGGAGGTTAAAATATATATAGAAATAATTATGATAAAAATTTAAAAGCAATAAATGTCATACAAGAATGATTCTTACTCTTATTTGCCTTATTAGGTATTTCTTGATAATTTATTTGTATTAACCCTCTGAAGCCCTAATTTCTCAGTTACCCAATTTATCTACACGGGAATGGTTTTTAAGTAAAAAAATGTTTTCGTTGGCATGCATTTTGTTTTTTGTTTGTTTGTTTTGTTTTGTTTTATTTAGAGCTTTTAAAATGACTAAAGATATTAGGAGAAGAGTAAGTTTTAAAGCCTTATGACTTTGTTCACTAAGAATGTAGTACTTTTTCCCTCTGCTTCAGATTATCCAAGTTGCCAGTGTTGGAGGATTTATATCATTTGTTTGGTGTTTTGTTTTTTTTTTTTTGTAGGGGAGTAAGTATTAATGTTCTCAGGCATGAAGCAGAATTTTATGGAATCACTCCATTAGGTATGTGTTGTCCTAATAATTTTGTTTTTATGATTTGACTTTTCATGTAGTAAACTTGTCTAATGAAATATGTTTTATACCAGGTCCTGTTTTTTGATGACCTGGTTCAGTGTGCTTACTTTTTGTGGTTTTTCATAGTAAAAAGATGTTGTCAACTGATTTAACTTAAACATTTTCCTTTTTTTTCCTTATCCTCTTTAACTAGAGAAAATAAAAATGGAGTACTATTTTTCTGTTTGCATGTACTCTTGACAAGTTTGCTTTGAAATGTTTTTAGTAAGAAGGCTTCTCCTCTGCGAAGAACTGGAACGCTCATCTTGCGGCAGTGTCCTTTTTCATGGTTACTTGCCTCCACCAGGTACTTCTGCTTCGTTTAGCTAGTCTTTAAGAAAATTTGTTTTTTCATCGTTTGGCAAATACAGGCATGTAGAGAGGAAAATCTGTTTTCTTGATTATTGAGTTTCTTGTGTATAAATATACTAGGAATGCTGAGAACTTTAATTTTAACAGAAGTCTACTGTATGTTAGAGTGGGGATGTGCCAAGCTTTTTCTTTTCTGTAAAAAGCCAGACAGGCTTGTGGGCTAGAAGATCTGGATGGCAACTACTCAGCCCTGTCGTATGCTCTGCGGACATGAACGGATGCAACCAGTACAACTTTATTGATGTAAACAGCCATGGCCCATAGCCTGCCAGCCCGTGTTAGAGCACCGGCTGTCAGTGTCCTTTCTGTAGAACCCCGGGAGCTCTGCAGGCATAGGCCAGTGTACGAGAGAGAGGCCGTGAGGTGCCTGTTATCCCTGCCCCACCTCGGTCAGTTAGGAGACTTTTGCCTTTACCTTTGTTAAGCTGGGCTTCTGAGCAAGATTTCATTCCAAAACAGACTCTTCTGCCAAATAAAAGACATTTAGTAAAAGGGGCAGTTGAGCTGTAAAGCAGTTTCCGTGAGTGCCTTGTACCGAACACAAAGCAACTGGAAACACTGTAAACAGACAGCAAATGTGAACACTGGTGACAACTGAATTAATGATTGATTTCAGTAAGCTAGAGTTAGCTAAAATGGAATATAACGTGATTGATAAATAGAAATCTGTTGAAAGAATTTATTTCATTTTCATTTTGTTGTTTTTCACAGTAATTAAATTATTTGTAATAAATTGCTATATTGGAAGGCATGTTTTAGCTATGATGAAATTCACATTTGTATGTTTCTTTGTTACAGTGTGAAATTATAAATTTTTGGTAGGTGAATTTAGAAATAAATGTCCCTTATTATTTCTTTTTATAGGTATTCCTAGTCGTAAAATAAACAACACAACTAGATCCTCTGCTGGTTCTAGGAATGGATTAAATTCCACAGAAAGTGAAGCTCGGGGAAATGGTACCCAGCCTGCTCTCTCTGGAACTGGAGAAGAGACTGTTAGGCTAGGTAAACAAAGATTACAGAAGTAGACAGAAAAAAAAAAAATGCAAATGGTTTTAGTTCTGAGTGATACTGAGTAATTATTTTTTAAAGATGTGATCTTTGCCTTACCTGTCTTTTTAATGTAAATATATCATTTATATTTTTATATCTCATTTGACATATAATTTATTTAAAAAGTTTGTGATCATCTGTGTGCTCTAAATCTTTAGGAGTTGACAAACCTTTTTTTTAAACATTTCTTCATTATTGAGAGACAGAGAGAGACAGAGCACGAGCATGGGAGGAACAGAGAGAGGGGTAGAAACAGAATCTGAAGCAGGCTCCAGGCTCTGAGCTGTCAGCACAGAGCCCGACATGGGGCTCGAACCCACGAGCAGTGAGATCATGACCTGAGCTGAAGTCGGACGCCCAACCGACTGAGCGGTGCCCCGACAAACTTTTTATGTTAAAGAAACAGGTGCCCCAACACCCAGGTGCCCCGACAAACTTTTTATGTTAAAGAAACAGTAAACATTTTAGGCTCTGTCAGAACTGTTTGACTCTGCCATTGCAGCATTGAAAACAGCCAAGGGCAATATGTAAATAAATGTGCATGGCTGTGTTTCAGCCAAACTTTATTAATCAAAACAGGTAGAAGACTGGAATCAGCCCATGGGCCACAGTATACGCACCCCAGCTTTAGAAGATTAACCACTTCTTTTTCTAAAATCAACAGGGTTTCCTGTGGATCCACGAAAGGTGCTAATTGTGGCTGGCCATCACAACTGGATTGTAGCTGCATATGCTCATTTCGCTGTGTGTTACAGGTACTGTATAAGTAATAAAGGTTTGTTTTTGGAGAGGTGTAGTTCTTAATAATTGTGATTTTATATTTACAGACATAAGAGTTGTTAGTCATATTTTTTCCTGTGTATTTTGCCCACTTCTGTGTCTCTTGACTAGATTTCGTTTCATTTAAGTAATTAATTTGATAAATGTTCTGATAGCTTTTATATATCTTTCCCATTTAATATCAACTGCGATAGAATTGAGGTATCTTGAGGTTATTTCTTTTTGCTTATTCTGTCCAGCTCTTGAATCACTTTAACTATTAAGTGGCTAGGCAGAATTATTAATAGGAGTCTTGTGATTTTCTGTCTATAGTGATTTCAGTCTTTTGTACTCTGTAGGTGGGGGTAGTAAGACTTGGTCATGACTTTCAAAGAGTTGGGAGTGAGGTATTGAAGCAGGACAATTGTGGGCAACAGTGATATGGTTTAATGTCTGTAATCTGTGAGACTTACACAGAGGTGGTTTGGTTTTACTAATTCTTGCATTCTCAGAAACTAAGAGAGAATGAAAAAGAATGTAGTGGAGACCAGTGATTCTGCTTTTTTAAATTGGAGAAGGGGTAGGATTCTTTGTTCACAATCACTGTATGTAGTGTTACTCTGACAGAGTGGCATAGTAGCACATAGACGGTTGTGATTATTATCCCACTTAATTGTTAAAAAATAAAAGAATATATAAACATTTTGTCACCATTGAGTTTAGTTAAGAAAAAATAGCCACAATAGATTAAAAATGTGAAAAATAACTTATAGAGTTTACAGATATATTTTAAAGAATCCCAGATGTATTTGTTTAAATCTGAACTTATTGGTAGGTTAGCCATTTGGGTAAAAAAGCCTTTTGTAACAATAATCTCTATGTTATATTTTCATTGCAATAGAGAGTTAGTGCAAACTTTTCCTTCTGAGAGTATTCTGTTTTTTTATTTTAATTATTAAATAGTATGGAAATGACTTTTTGGGTGATTTCTTTGGGGGATGACTTTTATATGAAGCAAGACTGATTTGAAAAAAGGAATTTTTTTGAGGGGAGGTGTTTTGAACTTAAGGGCTGTGGCTCTAAGTTGAGAAAACTATTTTAGACTTTATTTTTTATTTGGTTAAATATTATGTATGTGTTTTTATTAATAAGGAATTCCAGAGGAGTTGTGAAATAATTATGTTACCCAGGTGTAACCTCTGTTATTGCACAGCAGTACTGAAGATTGCTACTTGCCACACAGAGACATGCAGTATTGCACAAAATTTCCCTCACTGAGTGACAAATATCAGAAGGATGCTGTTACATTTTCCATTTTTTGTGTTTGCTTTTGACCATGGCCTTTCTTTGCTTTCTCTGAGTGTTGTTGATGACAGACTAATTATGCATAGTGACGAAGGAAGAGAATTGAGGATGTATTGCATTTCCTCGTATATGGTTAAATCATTTAACACAGTGGCAATTAGAAGATTTCAAAATAAATACTCAAATGATTTCAATAGTGTAATCTTTTCCACAAGTTGTTTTTCCACAGCTTTTCATAAATTTAAAACCCTAAAAAATGAAATAGTACATTGAACCCCTGTATGTTCTCACCTAGAATTACTAATTTTCCACATTCTTAGGCTTTACTTTTTTTTTTTCCTTCAAATTTCTATTTAAATTCTAGTTAGTTAACACACAGTACAGTGTTGGTTTCAGGAGTAGTTCAGTGGTTCATCACTTACAACACCCAGTGCTCATCCCAGCAAGTGCCCTCCTTAGTGCCCATCGCCCATCTAGCCCTTCCCCCACTCACCTCTCTCCCTCAGCCCTCAGTTTGTTCACTGACCTTAAGAGTCTCTCATGGTTTGTTTCCCTCTCTCTTTTTTTTCCTCCCTCCCAGGCTTACCTGTTTACTTTTGTATATCTATGTTACTGAAGAGAGGTTGTGTAAATTGTTGCCCTCCGGGAGCTTTTCGATCTTTAATCCATTCGGAACTTGCTTTTGGTTTATGGTGTGAGATTTAGAGATCTATTTTCTTTTCTTCCAAGAGGGTAGTAGCTAATTATGTTCTGATTTTTTATCACATAAATTATCCTTTCCTCAGTGAATTTGCAAGCCCTCCTTTATCTTGCTTTATATTTGTATAGATATACTTAGATCTAATTTTAGACTCTCTTCTAAAATGACCTATTTGTTCCCATATAATCTGAGGTACTACATATTTGTAGTAAGTTGCACAATGTTGTCGGGGCATGACTCCTCCACTACATTTCTTTTGAGATTTTAATGTGGATGGTATTCATACTCTTTGCATAAGTCTCCTGATTTCATAGTGTTGGTTCACTGGGCAGGAGTAAGGAGGTAGAGTACCAATCAAAGCTCATCTGTCTTGTTTTACATATTAAAGTTTTGTGTCACTTGTGTGGAAGATGATAAAGCATATATGTTTTTCATCTTTGTATTTGATTTTAACTTAAAAACAATATCACCTATCATATTGAATTAAATTTTCTTTTTTGTTTAATCTTTAATCAGAATAATTGGTTTATTCTGAAAGAGAGAGAGAGCACATACATGTAGGAGGGACCAAGAGAGAGGGAATCCCAAGCAGGCTCTGTACTCGCAGTGCAGAACCCCATGTGGGCTCAGACTCATGAACTGCGAGATCATGATCTCAGCCGAAACCAGGATTTGGATGCTTAACTGACTGAGTCACCAGGTGCCTCGAGTTAAATTTTCTAATTGTTATAATCACTTTCAAATATGTTGTCCTGATTCTTTTACTCTTTTTTGGCATCCCTATTTTATAATAACCTAATTTCTGTAGAGAAAGGTAACTTATAGGTATGATTTCTGTAAAAGATGAGCTCATATACACTTACATTTCTATTTTTTTTTTTTTTTTAATTTATTTTTGGGACAGAGAGAGACAGAGCATGAACGGGGGAGGGGCAGAGAGAGAGGGAGACACAGAATCGGAAACAGGCTCCAGGCTCCGAGCCATCAGCCCAGAGCCTGACGCGGGGCTCGAACTCACGGACCGCGAGATCGTGACCTGGCTGAAGTCGGACACTTAATCGACTGCGCCACCCAGGCGCCCCTACACTTACATTTCTAAAGTAATGATCACAAAACTTACATCATTAAATTCTGCACAGGGCCTCTATTGAACACTGTCCTGAGCCTCGTATGTGTCTGTGTCTCCATCAGCAGCGTGTGGTCACTATTCTCAAGGTGCTGGCAAATCCCTGCATTGTGCCCAGTTTGACAGTTCCTAAGAGGGCCTATATGTCATATCTCAATGTTTGTACATGTTTAGATTTTACTAAATGATTTTTTTCTGTTTATATATCATAACACATGATCCCATCTGGTGGCTGAAGTGAGTAATTGCAGAACCATATAATGCTTAGGAAAAATTGTGCATTTTCTTAAAAAAATTGTGCATTTTCTGTATATTCTTTTGAAGTGAAGGAAATCATTAGTTCTTTGAAATGATAAGGCTGAATTGCATATTTTTGCGAGTTATGGTTGTATTACTTTAGCGTACTTCAAAAAAAATTTTTTTAAGTTTTATGTATTTATTTTGGGGGTAGGGGAGAAAATCCCAAGCAGGCTCTGTGTTGCCAGTGCAGAGCCCATTGTAGGCTTGAACCCACAAGCTGTGAGATCATGACCTGAGCTGAAATCGAGAGTCAGCTGCTCAACCGACTGAGCCCTCCAAGTGCATGTTAGCACACGTTATTAAACAAAATTGAAGTGAAAGTATTTCTACCCAGGTCCTCAGGTAACTGTCATGTATGAACACTGAAGGTTTTTTTGTGATTGTGTGTCAGGTAGTATATAAATGAGCATCGTTTTCTTCATGTTGTGTTTATCGTCATAGGTAAGGCAAATAAAAACTTTACAACTTTGTTTCCATCGGTGTGACTTCAGAAGCAGATATTCCATAGTTAAGGTTGAGGTCATTACTTGTGACTGCATAACTATAAGTTCTGAGTGTATGAAGGCTGGCTATATAATTATATGGAATACATGGCTGAAAGACCTAAGTTCAGGTAGGGCAGAAAAATTACTAAAAACTTACAGGTATGTTTATAAGTAATGAAATATTAAAGCATTTATATTCACTCAACTGCAGATCTGAACCGTGGTAGGCTTTATTTATTTGGAAGGAATAGGCTCATGAAATTTTTTCATTTAGAATGAAACCTTAATATCAGGCTTTTCCAAAGCCCTACATTTATTTCATTTGATTGTCCCAGTTTATTGGAATGCATAGTGGTATATACCAGATTATGCCTTCATCTTGGTTCACCTGGATAGACTATCAGCCCTGTCGCCCGAAGTACCAAAAAATAATAGGTTGATTGTAGGTAGTTACAGTTAATTACTGAATAACTGATTAATAATTGAAAGGAATAATATCCTGAAATTCTGATTTTTGTGACTGTTCTATCCATAGATAATGATAGTAGCACTTTTCTGAGTAGAAAAATGAAAGATACAATCTTTTTCTTTTTTTTTAAGTTGTTAAAGCTTTTCCAAAATCTGAGTGATTGTTCTAAACTTTCCTTTGGAGAAATATAAAACACTGGTCTCTTGTTATGTGGCTTATGTGTCCTATGTATGTAAATAGAAGATAGCTTAAGAATATTGTTCTGGCTTTGTAGAGGAAATACGTTGGTAGAATCTTGTATTTAATAAATATAGCTGTGATTAATTTTTTTGGAACATTCGTTTATATTGTTTGCTTAATTGCTGCTGAGTCTAACTTATATTTTATTTTTACTAACAGAATCAAAGAGTCTTCAGGATGGCAACAAGTGTTTACCAGTCCATATTTGGATTGGACTATTGAACGAGTAGCTTTAAATGCAAAAGTGGTTGGAGGTCCACATGGAGACAAAGACAAAATGGTTGCTGTTGCTTCAGAGAGTAGCATCATCTTATGGAGTGTCCAAGATGGAGGGAGCGGAAGTGAAATTGGTAGGGAAGTTCTTGTTTCTGCTGCATTTTGCTGGTATATGTAATATTGTGAAGTTTAAGAGGGTTCGCCCATCAGCATAAGAGCCAACCTGGACCATTACTTAGCTAGAGCTGCCGCATCATCTTTCCAGGGTTCAGTGGTAATAGAACTGCTCAGTGTGAGAGGAAAGATCTAGTAAAGATGGGGAAGTTTAGTGTTTTAGGAGAGAGGGGAGAGTTTTTTGTTGTTGTTGTTGTTTTGTTTTTTACCAGTTTGCTCCAGCTGAAAGCTGGCAGCTTTATGAGCATATATTTTTCCTGGATCCCAGTGAGTGGGACCACTTTCTCTCCAGTTCCGTATACTGTGGGCCTGAAGATGGGGTAAATAACTGTCTTTCTCGTCCTCGTTTGTTGCTTCTAGAGCAGAAATTCTCAAACTTTTTAATCTCAGAACTACTTTGTACTCTTAAAAAGTCATTCAAGACCATTAAGAGATTTTGCTAGTGTATATTATATCTATTGTTACTTATCATTAGGGGAATTAAGGCTGAAATTTTTATAAATGTTTATTAATTAGTTTCAAAATAGCAATAATAAACCCGTTGTATGGTGACATGAATAACATTTTAATGAAAACTAGCTTTGTTTTCCAGAAATGTTTGTGAGAAGAGTGGCATTGGTTTACAGTTTTGTGAATCTCTAATATTTTACTGAATTCCAGTGCCTGCCTGTTTGTGCATTTAGTCTGCTGCATTATGTGTTTTTGGTTGATCTACATGAAGGAAATTTGGCTTTATGCAGATATGTAGTTGGAAAAAAAACATTTTAATAGTCTTTCCAGGTAATTGTGGACATTGTTTTTTTGCTACTTTTCCTAAACATTTGAAATCGTATCAATGAACTTTGCATACTCTGTTAAACTAAAATTCATCAATCTGTCTTATTTATTTAGTTTTTAATTTTTTTAATGTTTATTTTTGAGAGAGAGAGACAGACAAAGCATGAGTGGGGGGGAGGGGCAGAGAAAGAGAGAGACACAGAATCTGAAGCAGGCTCCAGGCTCTGAGCTGTCAGCCCAGAGCCCGACGCGGGGCTCGAACCCACTAACCGTGAGATCATGACCTGAGCCAAAGTTGGACACTTAACCGACTGAGCTACCCAGGTGCCCCTCAGCAGTCTATTTTATACTTTGAATGGATGTTTTATCCATACGTGGTTTTGTGACATCATGCATTGGTCATTTGGAAAACGTTGGTTTACTGAGTTATGGAGATCTTCCAAATGTTGATATCTTTCATTGTACAATATCCAGGAAAAAAATCACTACTTATCACGTCTCTAAATTCTAATGTATTGGGACACCTTCACATTCCCTGTGGTAGATAAAAGTTTTCCACAATTCCAATTTTCACTTGAATCATTGAATTTTTATCATTGAAATAACAGGCTTATTTTGTTCTCTTTTGAGGGAAGTCTACTAAGTACTCAAATCTGAATTACAATGGTTTGTCACCCTTTCAGATAAAAATGACATTCTGTGAAAAGAGCTGCTAGGTTAGCTCTCAGCTCCAGCATTCGAGATGCTTTTCCTTGACTGACGTACACATAGTACTTAGTTACACGGAATATTAAGAACACATATACTCAAAATTGAGATTGAGTCAGTACAAAATGCTATATAAATTGCTTCATCAAAGACATTCTTAAACTGGCCTTTTTTTCTTTCCTTGCGAGAATGTGTGGCAGAGAATTGAATGACTGCTGGTACAGTTTGGTGCCCCTGCTTTAATTTGTGCTCAGGTGCCTGCCATTGTCACCCACGTTGCTTTGCATACCTACCGTCAGTGCAACTGTCAACACAGATGTTTAAGTTTTTAATGTTTCGAGTATTTCAACACCACATGCGTTTGTGGCCGTACATTCACGCAAAAGATCTTTAATGATTGATGGGTTCTGACACCAAATTAATAGAAGCAAAATACCAGGGTCAGCTACATCTGTATATGAATCTGTTTGCAGGACAAAAATGTAGTCTGGCTCACAGATACAAAAATGTAGTCTGTCTCTGCCAAGTCTTTAATTCAGGAACTTACTGTGTAATTGAAAAGTGGCAGCATTGTGATTTTTTTTACTGACTTTTCATCTAGTAGGCATTCGGCATTGTCATGCGTCCCAGGCTTTCTCAGCTGCTAGCAGTTGTGTGCGCCTCTCTAGCCAGTCCAGCACCATAATTACCCTGTAAAGTGCTTCAGTGCCTCTTTCATTTCTACTTTGAAATTTTATAACAGTTCTGGCTTTTGAAGACCTTTTCACATCTTCATTTAAGATATTTTTTCTAGGGGCACATGAGTGGCTCAGTTGGATGAGCGTCCGGCTCTTGATTTCGGCTCAGGTTAAGATCCCAGGGTCATGGAATCGAGCCCCATTTTGGGCTCCGTGCTGAGCATGGAGCCTGCTTGGAATTCTCTCTCCCTCTGCCCCCCTCCCCTGCTGGCACATGCTTGTTTTCTCTCTCTCTTTCTCTCTCTCTCTCAAATAAAAATAAGTTGGTTTTTTTTTTTTTTTTTTTAAGTTCATTTATTTTGAGAGAGACAGAGTGCGAACAGGGGAGGGAGGGGCAAAGAGAGGGAGAATCTCGAGTAGGCTCTGTGCTTTCAGTGCAGAACCCAGCACTAGGGTTGAACTCACAAATCTGTGAGATCACGACCTGGGCTGGAATGGAGTCAGATGCTCAACCAACTGAGCCACCCAAGTGTCTCAAAATACTTGTGTTTAAACTGAGTATGTGATCTCAGTGTGCCCACAACTGGCATTAGGGTAGTATTCAGAAATGTTCTGTTGGATAGGCACAATAAGGCAAGTTATCAACACCTATACATTTGAGGGAAATAATAATTTTTGTTAATTCTAATAGTTATTTCCTATTTTCCTATTTTGCTCCAGTCTCCCTTCCATGTCATGTCTATATTTGTCAGCACCTTTAGACTTAGATGGCACAGCTGTGGGTTTTGCAGCAGACAAATGTTTTAATTTTATCATTTTGAAGCCAAAGAACCATCAATAAGTAGATGAAAAATGTATTAGAATAAACTTATTTTAGAATAAAGTATTTCAAATAGTTTCAAATAAAATTTTAAAATTTGTAGAGGTTTCCAGAGCATTTTTAGTACTAATATTGCAAAACACAGCAAAGTACATATGTCTCAACTGTGTTTCTTTGTAGGCTCGAGGAAAGTTTGGGTTTTAAGGTAATTTTTTGGACAATAAAGAGGTTACAGAGGTTACAGCAGATAAAACTGAAGACAAACAGAACATAGTGGAAGTATTTCCAACAAACTAAGTTAATCTTGGGGGAACTTACAAAGTTAGTTATATCATACAGCTACCAATATAGACAATTCTAGGCAACATAAGAATAGATACATACATTCTGTTAGCTGTCATAGTGATGTCCCCATTATGTCAGGTAGCATCTGGAAGAGTCCTCTGTATATTCTTGAGATAACGACAGTAAACAAGGCAAATAATTCTTTAATATTACATAAAAATAGTCTTGACCTCTCAGACTTCTAGAATGTGTCTCAGAGACCCACAGAGACTCACATACCACACTTTGAGAATTATTGTTCTAGACCACTTGCCTTCCCTTCTCTCCAGCTTCCCACCTGACCTCCCCACATTTCAAATCTCCTGTGAGTCATCGGGACTTCTACTTGGTATGTCTTCACCTGGGTCATTATCCTTTAGTGCTTTGAAGTTACCAGCTCTAGTTCCCCAGCTCAGACATTCTTTCACTTCCCTGGGATCTTTACTTATCGCTTCCCTTGTATCAGGTTTGGAATCTGTCATCACATTCCCTCTGGCACAGAGCCTCAGTTTCCTCGCACTACTCCCTTTGCTGTTTTTCCCTGAAGAAACCCCAACCCTGGTGGGGGTGCCTGGGTGGCTCAGTTAAGCATCGTCTGACTTTGACTCAGGTCATGATCTCACGGTTTGTGGGTTCAAGCCCCACATCAGGCTTTGTGCTGACAGCTCAGAGCCTGGAGCCTGCTTCAGATTCTGGGTCTCCCTTTCTGCCTCTCCCCTGCTTGCACTCTGTCTCTCTCTGTCTCTTAAAAATAAATGTTAAAAAATTTTGTTTTTTAAAAAGAAGTCCCAACCCTGGCCAAGTCCACCTTTCTACCTGAATAAATATGACTTGGAAACAGAAATGCATGCATACAAAGCAATACTTCGTCTCCATTCATGACCTCTACTCTCAGGTGGGCCTTTAAAAGCTACCCAGAAATGCTCATGCGTTATCCTTGTCACTTTGCCACTCTCCTAAATGACTATTTCACACTGTTTTCCTTTTCTTTAGACTTCCAGCACTTTCTGCCATTCTCATTGAGAGAGAATATCAAGTCATATCTGTGTATCTGTGCTCGTATGTTGTCCCATGTGTTACCGTGACTAAGTTGTCCCTGCTTTAATCTAAGGCCAACTGCGTGCATTTTGTTGTATAACTAGATCCTGTTTGCTTTCACTTACAAGGAGCAAGGACATTGCTCCAGTAGCCGTTTGCTCTGTCTCCTGCGTCGTAAGGACTGCTCACCTCCTGCTCTTGGACCCTTTCCGCCAGCACACAGCCATGCTGTAATTCTGTGGTGAGAATAACAACAAAAACTACCATACATTCTCTTCCAGGTTTTGCTCCATTTTTCTGCTTTCCTAAAGCAGAAGATAGGAGTTACCTGAACTTGTTTCAACGTCCTCCTCTGTTCTTTCCTGAAGTTGCTCTAATCATTCTTTTGCCCCCACTGCTTCATGAAACTACTCTTGTTAGTATGACCTGTGGTCTGTACTCTGCTAAATCCTGTGATCAATTCCGAGTCTCCTCTTATTAAAACTTTAGAGCTGTCATTTCATACCATGATTCCTTTCCTTTGGAGGACTTTTCCTCTTTTGGCTTCCAGGATACTTTACAATCCTGATTTTTATCCGACCTCCTTGTGTCTTATCGGTTCCTTTTTGATAGTTCCTCCTCATTTGACTGATTTCAAATTGTTGGAGGGCCCCAGAGCTCATCTTTCCTTTGTATTTATTCTGTTAGTGATCTCATACACTCTAATGGTGCTGTGTGCTGATGATTCACATGTTTATGTGTCTATTGTTGGCCCCTCCTCTGAACTTCAGAATTGTGTTTGTGTGAGGGGTCCCAAAGACCACTTCCAGTTTCAGTGGTTTGCACTCACAGGATTCAGCAAGAGCTACTTAGGGTTATGATTTATTACAATGAAAACATACAAAGCAAAATCAGTAAAAAGACGCATGGGATGAAGTCTAGTGGAAATCAAGTATAAGGTTTCAAGAATTCTCTTCCAGTGGTGTCCCAAAGGACATGCTTAATTTCTCCAGCAATGGATTGTAACAATACCTGTGGAATGACTGCCAGAGAAGCTCATTAGACATTTGGTGCCCAGGATTTTTCCTGGAGGCTAGTCACAGAGGCAGCCTCTGCGTGGCACGTACTAGGGGTCCAGAGTTCCCAAAGGAAAGCAGGTGTTCACCATTAACCCCATTGTTTCCACAGTTTAGGTTGTCTGTCACCATGGATTACATTTCCTTTGTCTAGTTTCATGAGTGGAATTACTTAGTATGTATTCTTTTGTGTCTGGCTTCTTTCATTTAGCATAATGTTTCTGAGATTCATCTATATTGTTGTATGTATCAGTGGCCCGTTCCTTTTTATTGCTGAGTAGTAGTCCATTGAATGAGTATCCTAGAATTTGTTTATCCATTTATCTGTTGACGGACATTTGGTTTATTTCCAGTTCAGAGGTGTTATAAATTCAAGAAGTGGTCTTTCTCTGGGCATGTTTTCTTTTCTTTCTTCTCTTGTTTTGTTTTGTTTAGTGAATATGTTTTCTCAAGGTAAATCAAGGTAAATAACCTAGCAGTGGAATTTCTGGGTCATATAAAAAGTGTATGCTTAATGTTATAAGACACTTACAAACTGGTTTCCAGAGCAGTTGTATTATTTTACATTTCTGCTAGCAGTGTATGAGAGGAGTATTATACAGTGATTTTAATGGTGGTTTTAATTGCATTTCGCTGTGGATTAATGATACTGAGTATCTCTTTCATGTGCTTTATTGGCCATTTATATTATTTCTTTTGGGATGTGTCTTTAAATCATTTTCTCAGGGCACCCGGGTGGCTTGGTTGAGCATTCGATTCGGTTCACGTCAAGATCCCAGGGTTGTGGGATCCAGCCCCTCGTGGTTAGGCTCTGCACTAAGTGTAGAATATGCTTGGTGTTCTCTCTCCTCCCTCTGCCCCCCTTCCCCGCTTGTGCATGCACTCTCTGTCTCTCTCTCAAAAAATAAAATTAAATTAAAAAAAAATAATTGTTTGGGGCATCTGGGTGGCTCAGTCGGTTAAGCGGCTGACTTTCGCTCAGGTCATGATCTCACAGTTTCGTGAGTTCGAGCCCTGTGTCGCTTCTGTGCTGACAGCTCAGAGCCTGCTTGAGATTCTCCCTCTTTCTCTGCCCCTTGCCTGCTCATGCTCTCTGTGTCTCTCAAAATAAATAAACTAAAAAAAAAAAAAAAAAAAAAAAAAATCATTGTTCTCTTTTTATGAGGTTGTCATTCTATTATTGATTTGTGATAGTTCTTTATATATTCCGGATTAGAGGTTTGCAGCCAGGAATATTATCACCTAGGAGGCATGTGGAAATGTCTGGAGACATTTTTGATTGACACAGCTAAGGGAGTTCTTTGTGTGTATCCCTCTCTCTTCCTCCCTCCCTCCCTCCCTTCCCCTCTCCATTATCTCTTTCTCCTCTCCTTTTGTCTTCTTTTTGGAACTCAGCTTTGTATTAGACTACTTCATATTGGTCTAGAGATCACTGAAGCACTGTTAGTTTGTTTCATTTTTCTCCCCATTTTTAAAACAATTTAGATCAGTTTTTTTTATGCCTTTAATATTATTTACCCATTTTCTTCAGTTAAGCCCATCTAGTAAGTTTTTTATTTGCGATATTGGACTTTTAAGCTGCAAAATGACCTCTTTTGATTCCATTTTAGTTTGTTTTTCTGCTGAGATTTCTTAACCTTTTTACTTAATGATGTTCTACTTTTTATTAAATCCAGCATATTCATTATAGGTGTTTCGTTATTTTTTGACTTTAATTCCAGTATCTGGATCATCTCATATTTTTATTTCAGGCCCTATTCTACTTTGCACGTCTAGGAAGTTTTGACTGTATTCAGGGCATGTGCATGATACATCATATAGGGGATATGATTATGTTCTCTCTTAGAAGATGTGAGGTTAGTCCTGGTAGACAGTTAAATTACTGGAGGATCTTCTTGATCCTGCTGGCCTTGTTTTTGTGCTCTGTTAAGGGTAGTTAGCCTCGCTCTGCTTGATTTTTTTATTTAAAGGCTTGGCTCCTATTCAGGGGAGTGGTCCTTATTCCTAAAGTGTTGCCTTTTCTGGAGTCTTTACGGAAGGAATGTCTGAGGTGTTCATCCAGGGTTCTCCACTCTTCCTGAGCTGGAGCGACCCATGTAACCTCTGTCACCTGTACTCTGCACTCAGGCCTGTAGCAGCCTTTCTCTTCTGTTTTTTGGGGATTTTTCGTCTGCCCAGGTGCAGTCCGGCCTCTGCCAATGGGTAGGAAACCCGTGTGCAAACCTTCTGTGCCACCGGCTCACTCACCCTGGTGTGCCTTTTTCTTACCACTTTTGCTCTCAGGTTCTAGCCACCTCATCAGCTGTGCGCTCTACCTCAGTCTCTTCAGTTCAGGGAGAAGCCGTCACTCTGCCCGTGAGTTTGACCTCCCTGTGGTAGGGCCAGTAAAGCGCCCTGAACACCGAAAGCCGGGTGAATGCGGGGCTCCTGGCTATTTCCCACCTTTGCGTCTTCAGCTACCCGTTGTCCGGTGCCTGAACACAGCTGCCTCGTGTGTTGTGGCCCGTTGTCGCTTCACGGTGAGGAAAAATCCGATGCCGTGTGTATGCCATCATGGCTGGCAGTGGGAGTCCTCCCTAACAACTGTAGGGAAAAAGTTTTAACGTTACAACTTTGAAATTATGATACTCTGGTAATTAATTGTACGGAGAGAAAGTTAAGTTGTGTTTTCTCTCCCCTCCCCCACTCCTTTTTTCAAACAGGCGCTTGTAACACGGCAGTGAGTGGAGATTTCAGGCCTTCCTTTGCTTTCAGAGGCCAGTGTGGTAGGGAGCTGTACTGGGAGACGGTACGTGGTAATTTGTTCATGTCCAGTGAAAGAAACCACTTATTATTACAGATGTTCTTCAAACTTGACAACACCGTCCAAAGAAAATTGTTTGGCTGGTTTGTCTGGGATAGAGCTCTTCTAGAGGTCGGGCTCCTTTCATCTTAACTTGTATAAGGCGGTGCTGCTGGATTGCTGCTATAAGCAGTATTTTGCTGAAAGGGTCCCCGAAGACAGGAACTTGTCATTACTTGTAGCGTGTCTTCCCTGTGGATAGTAGCCGAGATTGTTGAGCCTAAGCAGGAGTGACACTTTGAGTTTCTTGAGATCATTCAGAATGTCTTCCTTGATTTCCCTTGATTTCATCCTTCTCTAGAGTAATCGATGTTAGTTGGTTTTCTAGTTTTTATTTCCACCTTTAACGCGGCCCATAGTACTGAATATGCTTGGTTTCACATGTTCTGAACAATTGTTTTGCGTCAAAATTAAAGGACTTCCTAAAATTGTGTTTGAGGTGATGATTTTCTGCTCTGGAGTGGCAGGTTTTTGGGTATGTGTGTTGTATTTTATTTTGCTGGGTTTTTGTTTTTTTTTTTTTTTTTTTGGTTGACAGGTTTGGTTGAGGTGGTGTATTCATGTGTATATGTATTTATACATATAGATTATATGTATACGTATATATATACACACATATATATGACATTCTTAGCAATACTTACCACTTTTTTCTTTTTGTCCAGTGTAAATCATTTTTCCTTCTAGGTGCCTGACTTTTTCAAAATTAGTTGAGAAATTTTTTTTGAAGATTTATTTTTGGACTGCCTGGCTGGTTCAGTCAGTGGAGCATGCAACTCCTGATCTTGGGGTTTTGGGTTTGAGCTCTTCGTTGGGTGGAGAGATTACTTAAAAATATTTTTACATTTTTATGACAAATAAAGAGGTTGCACACTCCACCAACTGAACCAGCCAGGTGCTCCTGGTTAAGAATTTTCAAGGCATTTATTGCTGCTGGTCTTGTCTTGTATGTAGTTCACAGTTCTGAACAGAAAGGGAAATACTGTGCACTGGTGTAAGAGTCAAAAGAAATCGGTTACCTTTTCTGGATTATGCTTTCAGTACATGCTGCAATTGCAGTTAATTGGTTTGTTTTTTCCCATGAGTTCTTCAGAGCCTTATGCATCATGTTTTTCTATTATATATTGTCCAGAAACGACTGTAAAGGGCCATAATGCCATACCAAAGTGAGCCTAGAATTCTAGAATTCTTTTAGCTATTCTTGGGTCTTCTGCTATTGATGTGGGATATTTGCTCCTTACAGCCTCCCTTCCTACATCCCCTCTTTCCCTTTTCTCTGATTCTCTGGGCTTGCCCATCCCCCCCACCCCACCACCATTTGGTGAACTATTTACCTTTAAAAAAAACTCAGATGGCTTCTTTTCTAAAAAATATCTTCAAACCTCTTTTCTTAACACCCCCCCCCCCTTTATTCCTCTGGACGTTACTTGATCCTGTGTATCCACATCTTTTAGTTATTGTTGTGTTATGGTATAATTGGTTGTTTGCATTTTTTCTCTTTTAAACCTTAAGTACCCAGTAATATCCTGTCTGTTCATGTGTTTCATCCTGTGGCCTGATATGATGCCTGTTGAATGAATTAAATGGAGATCTGCAGTGCTGAGAGACAAGGAGTTTAAAATAATTTGAGTAAAGGCTTGAATGTTTTTAGTAAGATTTCTTGCTGCCTTTTTTTCTTTGTGTGTGCGCGTGTGTGTGTGTGCGCGCGCGCGCGTGTGTATCCAGATTTCTGGACATGTTCTTAGATAGTTAAGGCTGCCAAGTCTCTGTCTTGAGATCAGTGGTTCCCAAATACCCCAGTCATTAGCAAGCTGTAGCTACATCTCATAGGTTTTATAAAGGTGTAGTGGGTTTTCTGATTTAGTGAGTCTGGGATGAATCTTAGGATTCTTTTTATTTTGTTCACTTAAAAAAATTTTTTTTTAATTAGTTTTCTTTATTTTTGAGAGGCAGAGAGAGACAGAGCTTGTGTGGGGGAGGGGCAGAGAGAGGGAGACACAGAATCCCAAGCAGGCTCCAGGCTCTGAGCTGTCAGCACAGAGCCTGATGCGGGGCCCGAACTCATGAACCTTGAGATCATGACCTGAGCCGAAGTCGAATGCTCAACTGACTGAGCCACCCAGGTGCCTCGTCATTTTGTTCGCTTTAAATTTACCTGGTTATTTTGATGGTCAACCAAGTGTGGGAACCACAGCTTTAGATAATACGGTGTTTTAGGGTAAGGTTACTTAGGGCAGCTGCTTATGAGCTTACCAGGTTTCTTGTTTTTGATCCCTAAAGGGTCTAGCATATAACTTATGGAAATGAGAACACATTTAGTCACCTTGAAGATGTTTCTAATCTGAGTTTTGATGAATTCTAAAGATAGTGACTATTTAACTCTTTATTTTTTATTATCATTTAAGGAGTGTTCAGCCTTGGTGTTCCTGTAGATGCTCTCTTCTTTATCGGTAACCAGTTGGTGGCTACGAGTCATACAGGGAAAGTGGGAGTATGGAATGCCGTCACTCAGCACTGGCAGGTTAGTTTTAACTAAAGCACATTACAGAAAATGTTTCTGAAACTCATGCTGATTATGCATTTGCTTCATTTTTGTGGAATTCATAGTGTGGAATTCATAGCATAATGATTAGATATTCGTGTATATTGCAGAATGGTCACAGTAAGCCTAGTTTAACATCTTTCACCAAATGCAGTTACAGAATTTCTTTCTTGTTTCAAGAATTTTAAAAGATAAACTCTTAGCAACTTTCAGATGTGCGATGTAGTATAAACTATAGCTGCTATGCTGTACATTACATTCCCTTGACTTATTTTATAACTGGAAGTTTGTATCTTTGTATTTTTGTTTAAGTAGGCTCTACGCCCAATGTGGGGCTTGAACTCACAACCCTGAGATCAAGAGTTGCATGCTCTAAGGACTGAGCTGGCCAGGCCCTTACTTTTTTTTTTTTTTTAAATCTTTAAAAAAAATGTTATTATATGTGTGTGTGTGTGTGTGTGTGTGTGTGTGTGTGTGTGTGTGTTTATATATATTTTAGATTTTTTAAAAGTTTATTTTGAGAGAGAATGAGAGAGCGTGAGTGGGGAGGGACAGAGAGAGAGAGAGAAGAGAGAGAGGGGGGGAGGGAGGGAGGGAGAGAGAGAGAGAGAGAGAGAGAGAATCCTAAGCAAGCTCTGCATTATCAGTGCAGAGCTAGACAAGGGGCTGGAACTGAACCAGGGTTTAGAACTGAACTGAGATCATGACCTGAGTGGAAATCAAGAGTTGGAAACTTAACCAACTGAGCCACCCAGGCGCCCCTTACCTTTTATCTTTTGGTTTTGTTTTGTTTGTTTGTTTGTTTCTAGGTTCCACATAAGTGAAATCATAGGAATTTGTCTTTCTTAGTCTGATTTTTTTCATTTAACATAATGCCCTCAAGGTCCATCCACATTATTGTTAAATGACAATGTTTTCTTCTTTCTTTCTTTCTTTCTTTCTTTCTTTCTTTTTTTCTTTCTTTTTTTCTCTTTTTTTCTTTCTTTCTTTCTTTCTTTCTTTCTTTCTTTCTTTTCTTTCTTTCTTTTGTGGTTGAGTAATATTCCAATGTGTATTTACATCTTTATCTCTCCATCCATGGATGGACACTTACACTGTTTCCATATCTTAGCTATTTTAAATAATGCTGTAGGGAATATGGTGGTACCTATATCTTTTTGAGTTAGTGTTTTTGTTTACTTCAGATATCTACCCTGCAGTGGAATTGCTGGATCCTATGATAGTTCTATTTTTAATTTTTTGAGAAACCTTCCTACTATTTTCTATAGTGGCTGTAACAGTTTACCTTCTGACCAACAGTGCACGAGAGATCCCTTTTCTCCACATCCTTGCCAACACTTGTTACTTCTTGTTTTTTTGATAATAGCTATTCTAACAGGTGTGAGGTGATAACTCATTGTGGTTCTGATTTGCATTTCCCTGACGATGAGTGATACTGAGCATGCTTTCATGCACCTGTTGGCCATCTGTATGTCTTTGGAGAACTGCCTATTCAAATCCTCTACCCATTTTTTTTGTTTTTATTTTTGATTACATAAAATATTACGTATATTTATAGTGACATTTACTTCTAGATACAGATTTGATTATGTTTTGAAGAATGTTTAGTTACTTGGGAAAATGAGTGAGTATTTAAACTGTGGTTTGGTGTTTCATATTTTTGAAATGTTTTAACTTAACATGCTTTGGGAATAGTAGTCCAGGCAAACTTCATTTCCTGAGTAAAGCTCAGAACTTTGTGAAAATACGTAGCCTGTTCAGAGAAGATAGCAAGCTAAATGATCTCAAGTACTTGAGAGGAACAAGAGGATAAGACTATAAAAGAGTTAATGCTTGATTCTGAAGGAGAGAAGAAAAATTAAAGGATTTAAGTAGAGAGTAACATGATTAGATCCCTGTTTTAGGAAGGTAGCAGCATTAACTACTATGAAAGCAGGGCTGGAGATCAGGGGTAATCCAGCAAAGAAGCAGACAGATTTGACGAAAGGCAGTGATGGTAGAGATGGCAAAGATGAGCCTATTTGAAAAACATTTCAGAAGCCTTCCTAAACGTACAGGATTGGTGTCTGGTTTGGGTGTGGAAAATTAAAGGAGAGGGAGATGTATTTCCAGTTTTGGATTGCTAGTTTTGACAGTCGGGTGGATAGTAATAAGTTGACAGGGAACATGTTTACTCTGAGATTCCTGTAGGCATCAAAATGAATGTGTGCAGTACACATTTGGGAGCATTCCTTTGGAATTTAGGAAGGAAGAAAGGGCTAGAAAGTAGTATTTAGAAACCACAATGCTTCTATGACAACTGAAAAAGTAAGAACTGATTTAAGGTTTTCTGTTGAGAGGATGTACATAGGAAGAAAAAGAAGTCTGGGAAACATTAGCATTTAAGGGGACAAGATAAGGAAACCAAGAGCCACAGGAACATACATGATTGAGAAATAACATTAGTCTAGGATATGATTTGTAAATATAAGTTAATTAGGTTTTGTTTGGGGCAAGCCAGATTGTGGGAACTGAAGAATCAAAAGACCAGGGATTGGACACAGCAAACTCGGAGTTAGCTTTCAAGAAGTTTGGTGGTGAAGGAAAGCAAGGAGACAAAGTGATAGCGTGAGAATCAAGGCTGGGTGGTAGAAAAGATGTTCAGTGTTTTGTTTTTTTTTCTCTTAAGATGAGAGAAGCTTGAGCATGGTTGTAGTCAGAGGGAAGTTGTCTGAGAAAGCACATGGAGGGTGAAAGAATGGAGATGATCTCTCATCCCATCGAAGTCAGGAATGTATGAGATGTAAAACAGCTTAGAGACTTTCACCCAACAGAAACTAGAGATGCCTCCTTCTCTGATGAAAGAGTAAGGAAAGAGGATTGAAGAACATAAATTCAGTGGAAGACAAAGGCACTGGAAGTATGTATCGAGGATTGCAGAGATTGTAATTTGTACATTTGTAGTGGACCTGGGTGATAGAACTATGTGAGTGTCTCCATTAGTGCTCAGTACTGGGAATAAATAGGAGCAAGAGGAAAGAAACCAGCATTAGCCTGATCCAGGATTGGAGAGTTAATAAAGTGGATATGACACACCAAGGGATGAGAAAACATAAAGATGGCAAAGTAGTTGAAATCATGAGATCAAGAAGTAAGGAAGTGCCAGGTGGACGGAGAAGGAAGCAGGGATGTCAAGGGACTCGAGGGATGTTAAAGCCGACTGATGATTAGTAAGGAGTGAGAATTGTTGGGAAGACAGGAAGTGATACCTCTGTAAAGAGGAATGTGAATTTTTAATGATTAACGGAAGGTCTGCTTTCAGATAGGTTATTTGACAAATTATGTCAAATCTGAGCTTTTAGTGGGTAGGGGAAGCTATACTAGCTGTGCCATAAATTTGGGTTCCTAAAGGAACATACTTCTTTATTCTTTTTTTAAACCAATGTTTCTAAAACTACATATAAAAGTGTTCATATCTTTGGGATCCTGAAAACTCTGCCAGCTTCCTCAAAGTGCCCTTTATTCTAAAGCTTTTATTCCCATGTAAAACCTGATGATTCTCATTTGGTGTACGCATGAATTGAAAACCGTATCTGACAAAGAGGGTTTGTTTCTACATTTCAGGAAGACCTTGGGAAAGTTGAGCATTCAGCATACAAGCCTTGTAAACCAACTAGGTGAACTTCACTGTAGTGTAGAGGTGGCATGTAATGAAGTCTCAGCGTCTGTGGTGCAGACATCCCTGGGCAGTTACCGGACCCCAGGCTGACCCGAGTGCTGTGATGCTGGTTGAGTAGGTTCTCATTTGGCCTTTAGCAACAGTTCTGCCCTCGAATAACACACAAAGTATGTGGGACAGCTGTTGTATATTCAAGGTTGATTTGAAGTATTTGAATCAGTGAGTGATGAGTGAGAGAGAGAGAGAGAGAGAAAGAGAGTGTGTGTGTGTGTGCGCGTGTGTGCGCGTGTGCGCATGTGTAAGTTCTAAAAGCTGTTGTGAAATTTTCGTTGGTGTAGCAGTTCTTATAACAGCTGCAATAAGATTTTAAGGAAAATTTCCTAAAAGCATTGTATCTGATTTGGGTAAGAAAAAAGAAAAAAATTTTTTTGTTTGTTTTAGTGCCTCAATGAAAGAGGCATTAAAGAAATGCCCTTTGATAAGAAGGATATTCATACTTTGAAGGGGAAGCACTGGAACGAAATACACATCAGCAAAGAAATTGATAGGCTGGTAAATCTAAATAAGTGATTATTTAATAAGTAATGGATGAGGGTAAAAACATAGTGTTAAAAATGATGATTATCTAGGTAGAGATTGTGGTTGAAAGATTCTAGGGCCTTTGTAGTGCTTGGGAACACAGATTGATTTTTTTTTTTATACTGATTATTTTCAAATTGTATATCACTTAATTTTGTACACAGAGATAATGATAATCATCATGTGCTACCTTAGAAGAGAAAATCCACTTCCATTGTAGATCTGTGACCATCATGTCTGAACCAAATACATTAATCAGTACATTAACCAAATACATTAACCAGATTTCTCAGGTTCTTGATGTGAAGTTGTTAGGATAAAGAAGAAGAGGCCCCAGAGTGACTGTCTCTCACTTATGCTAGGAGAGAAGAACTCAGTCCTAACTCCTCTATAATTTATCATCTTCTGCTTTCTCTGTTCTTCTTGTACTGAGGGGTAGACATGAAGGAAAAGCAGGATTTAGGTCAAGGGTTGCAGAAAAAGAGGTTGTAGAAGGTTCTGGTCTTAGAGCCTATCTTCCCAGAGAACCAATGGTAGAAATGTTTGTCTTGGATGTGTGTTGGGACGCTCCAGGCTGCAGCCACTCTTTCATTGATAAGGGATCTAAAAGGAGAGGAATCTCATGCCCTTATCTGTCCCCATCCCCCTACTCTCAAGATTCTGGAGTAGGAGTTGAAGTTCTTCCTAGAGTATTGGAACTAAAAAAAATGAACTTGGCATGAGAAAACTGGTCATTGGCGTTAAAGCAGCCTTCCCTCCATTCTTCAGACACCTTTACTCATATCACTGAAAGGCTCTCAGGGTTTACCTGCTACAAAACTCATTGGCTCTGATGAAACGGAAACCCTGACCTGAGGTTAGTGCAGGGGTGGGGGTGGGGGGATGGTAATTGAGTCTTTGAGATATTTCCGTGTAAGACACCAGAAGGTTCACACAGGAATTAGGGTCATGTGCATGCAGCTTTAGAGGAATCATTGCTTCCAACTTTTAGCATTTGGTTAAATTTGTTCCTTTTATTTAGAAGGGACCCATATTGTACACTTTTATACTTGCTGTTCTGTTTGACATGGCCCTTCCTCTACCTAACTCATATTTGACTTTTTCGATTTTCATGCTTCGCTCCCTTTCTGAACTTTCCCCTGATCTTTGCCCTTTTAAACCCCTCCCTGGGATTGAGATGAGAGTCCTCCCTGCTCTCTGGTGTAGCACACTCTATTTTAGGGCCTCTCACACTGTGATTTTCTTTTTTTCCTTTCTTGCCCTCAAGTTTACAAGCTCTTACAGAGCAAGTGATGTCTCACATCCCTTATCCAGCCGAGTTACTCTTTCTCTCGGGTAATACCTGATACATGAGAAATAGTTCATTTAAATGTCATCTGTGAAGTTTCATGTGACTCTCACCTGGCTATGCATAGGGAAGATTCATTTTGATCTTATTGCCACTGCTCTAAAAAACATTTTTTGTTTGTTGCTTTGTTTTCTAGTAAAATTGTGCCCTTTGCTTTTCTTGTAGCACAAATACAGGCAGTTATTAATTTTTAACTAGACTGATTTGCTCGGGAAGCTGACTTTTTTATTCTAGTACTTGAAAACACAAAAACTTAAAGGAATTTTTTTGTCCTGCCATATCCTAGGAAACAGGAGTCTACAGCAGAATGAAGATAGAGATTACCATTTTGTCAAAGACATGGTGATAAATTATCAAGGGAGCAAGTGCTATTTGGCGATCAGTCTGTTTTCTAGTTCTGTCCCTTACTACATGAATTTAGGCAGGCCATTTAATCTCTTCTATAGAAGAGAGGAGGAGGAAGGAACCTGGTCAGAATGTGCCTTCAACTTTAATGCGTGCTGTGAGCTCACAACCACTTGCAGAGAAAAGAGATAATCCATGGGAATTCTGATAGGACGGTGCTGCCTTTGGAAATACATTTTTTTTTTAAAGCTTTAAAAGGACCTGTCTTGACAGCTCTTCACAGTTCCCTGTGGGAACTAAAGAAAGTAATTTTCTAAGCCCTATTTAAATTAGATATTAGTGGTTTGGTTTTTTTAATTTCATTGAGTAATCTCCACACCCAGTGTGGGGCTCAAACTCACAACACCCACATTAAGAGTCACCCACGCTACTGATATAGCGAGCCAAGCGCCCCTAGTGAGTTTTGTTGTCGTTGCTATTGTTAAAAGTGTCAAATTTTGGGGGCGCCTGGGTGGCGCAGTCGGTTAAGCGTCCGACTTCAGCCAGGTCACGATCTCGCGGTCCGTGAGTTCGAGCCCCGCGTCGGGCTCTGGGCTGATGGCTCAGAGCCTGGAGCCTGTTTCCGATTCTGTGTCTCCCTCTCTCTCTGCCCCTCCCCCGTTCATGCTCTGTCTCTCTCTGTCCCAAAAATAAAATAAACGTTGAAAAAAAAAAATTAAAATAAATAAATAAATAAATAAAAGTGTCAAATTTTTAAGGAAATTGAGCAGTAAATACAAATTATTAATATTTAACATCTAATAATAATCTTCCTACATCAGGTTCAAGATGTTGTCCCTATAACCAGTTACGACACTGCTGGCTCATTCCTTCTGTTGGGATGTAACAATGGATCAATATATTACATCGGTAAGCTTATGGGCATTTAACCCTGATCCTGTTTTATATCGGTTTTTAAAAATAAAATATTGCCTTCTGTAGTTTTAAGTAGATGCACTATTTTAATATTATTTAAAATTTTTGGGTTTTTTTAGATATGCAGAAGTTTCCTTTGAGAATGAAAGATAATGATCTTCTTGTAACCGAGCTTTATCACGATCCTTCAAATGATGCCATTACTGCGCTGAGTGTTTACCTCACACCCAAAACAAGTTAGTACATGGCAGCGTTCTGATAAATTCTTGACCGTTTCTGAGAATTTATGTTTATTTATTGGTTTATTATGCTAAAACGAATCCAGTCCTTTCTCTTTGAGAACTGCAGTTCTAAGAGTATCATCTCTATTAGTTTACAGTTCATATTCGTTATATATTAAAGTTAAACGTGACGATTAAACAAGCATAAGTTGAGGTGGGAAGTTAGAACTTTTCTTCTTCTGAATTATATTTAAGTCATATCATAATAGTATTGACTAAAATTATTAAAAAAAAAACAATTTGCACATTGACCTTCCTATTTACCCTAGCTTATTTTGTTTTGAAATTAGAAGCTTTTGTTTTTTTCAGCTGAAAGCAAGAAGGCTCTTAGACTGTTAATCTCTTGTGGATATTGTCTTGTTCCCTTGGGAAATTTTTAAGTTATGGGAAAAGACATTTTATTTGGAGGTTTAGTATCTGTAGCTTTCATTATCTTTCAAAGGCCATTGCAATGAAATTAACAAATCTGTTCTGTAAATTAAGGATTTTTATTATATTTTTTATATTTTTATATTCTAGATTGAAAGATAAACATAAATGGAAAGTTGAAAATTTAAATGAAAAGAATTCTAGGAAATATTAACATGTGTCCAGTAATGTTAATAAATTTGAATGTTATTTGTGTTAAATCATCATTTTATTGACTTCATTGAAAGAAATCATTATCTTTAATGTGAAATAAATATTCTAATTTATGCAGATGATTTTATTTAAAATTATAGTAGGATTTCAACTGTTATGCTAAATGGGTCAGCACACTGCCCTTTTTATCGATGGTCTTACATATTGCATTGGCTGCTTTGGGCAACAGTTGACAGAGTTGTATGATTATGACAGACTGTATGCATGCATACATAAACTAGGCATGCATAGTTTAAAATATTTGCCATCTAGCCTTTCACAGAAAGTTTGCTCACCTCTGCTCTAGAATGAGATGTACATTTTTTAAATCTAATTAAAAAGGGAGGAGAAAACTTCTTTTGCAATGGCAGGGGGAGAATGGAGTCACTTTTTATGTTATGAGAAGTGTTTCCTATGGTATGTTCTTTCTCTTTTGATTCAGATATTTTTGGGTGAATCAGGAAGGATAACTACTAAAGCCAAGAAGTTCTCTGTGAACCTTTTTAAGTACATAGTTCACTGAATTCCATTCTGTCTTTAAATATGTGGTAGAGTTTGGGCACTTTTTTTTTCTTCCTTTTTAATGCTTATTTATATATTTTGAGAGAGAGAGAGAGAGAGAGAGAACGCGCACATTGGGGAGGGGCAGAGAGAGAGAGAGATGGATAGAGAGACGCCCAAGCAGCCTCTGTGCTGTCAGTACAGAGCCCGATGTTGAGCTCAAACTCATGAACCATGAGATCATGGCCTGAGCTGAAATCAAGAGTCAGATGCTTAAGTGACTGAGCCACCCAGGTGCCCCTGGACACATTCATTCATTCATTCATTCACTCATTCATTCACTTAAAAAAGCCACAGATGAACTTCACATGATGAGCTGTACGTGATTAGAAGAGACACCGTAGTAAGTAAGTATGATGTAAGCAATATAATGGGTGTATTTGTTTCAGAACTAAGTATTTTGAATTTGTTAAATAGTATATACTTGATTATTCAAGAAAGATTCAATAATGTAGCAAAAGTAAAAGTAGGAACACCTGGGTGGCTCAGTCAGTTAAGCATCTGACTTTAGCTCAGGTCATGATCTCGCAGTCCATGGGTTTAGCCCCATCTTGGGCTCTGTGTTGACAGCTCAGAGCCTGGAGCTGCTTTAGATTCTGTGTTTCCCTCTCTCTGCCCCTCCCCTCCTCACACTCTTTCTGTCTCTTTCTCTCTCTTCCTCAAAAAATAAATTAAAAAAAACTAAGTCATAAATTAAAAAAAACTAAGTCAGGCAGAGAAAGACAGATACTGTATGTTTTCACTCATAGGTGGATCCTGAGAAACTTAACAGAAGACCGGGGGGAGAAGTTACAGAGAGGGAAGGAGGCAAACCATAAGAGACTCCTAAATACTGAGAACAAACTGAGGGTTGATGGGGGATGGGGGAAAGGGGAAAGTGGGTGATGGGCATTGAGGAGGGCGCCTGTTGGGATGAGCACTGGGTGTTGTATGGAAACCAATTTGACAATAAATTATATAAAAAAATAAAAATAAGTAAATAAATTTAAAAAGTAATAATAAAAAATTTAAAATAAGTAAAACATGGTCTTAGACTAGAGTATGAATAGACTAGAAATAATATGGAATATTCCTTTAGGAATACTGTGTTGCGTCAGTGGTATTCTTAGCATGTCAGATTTACTAACTCTTTAAACATCTCTTGAGGACTTGCTGTGTCTCAGGCACTCTGTAAGGATGACTGTGATTCAGTCTGTCTCAGTAACGAATAGAGGTAGATAGACTTGGAAATAGCGAATTGGTTTGTTACAGTTGCTGTGCTAGAGCATAACATACAGTCCAGGGGAGGGTTGAACAGATTTATCTGGGAGTGAGGGTTAGGAAATGACTTGTAAAGGAAATCATGATTCAAAGTTGGTCAGAGAGGTCTTAGGGTTTCTGGGCTCAGCTGGATCTGGGGACTCAGAAAAGCACTGCCTCTTTTATCCCTTTCTGTCATCATCTGATACGCCGCCTTTCCACTTCTGACCTCGTGCAGGTGTGTCTGGTAACTGGATTGAGATTGCTTACGGTACGAGCTCCGGAGCTGTGCGAGTGATTGTTCAGCACCCAGAGACGGTGGGCTCGGGCCCTCAGCTTTTTCAGACTTTCACAGTTCATCGAAGTCCTGTTACAAAAATCATGCTATCTGAGAAGCATCTTGTATCAGGTAAAGTGATTTTAGGTGCTGGCGAGGAGTGTGCTTCATGTGCAGCCTTGCCTTGTGGGTAATTTCCCACATGCCTACAAATGGAAAGAATGTGTATATACACATGTATTTATATATGAATTTGGGAAAGAGTTAACCGTATCTTTTATTTATTTTCTATTCTAATATTTTGTTCTCATGGCACATTTTATTTTAAAATATTTATTATAATCCTGTTGAGATGGAATAGAGAAGTTTTCCAAGTATGAATTTTATGTAAATTTGGTTGTATTTTCTTAAGATTTAAAGCTAAAGTTGTAGATATAGGTGTGTATTTGTTGATCATTTTCTAAAATATTAAAAACTAGTAGAATGTATAAAGAGATTACTTGAAGAGAATTACATTTTTGTGAGTTGTTTCTTAGTCATAAAGTTTTTTTTAATGTAAACACTAATTAGATACTGTATTAAAAATGATGCAGATATGTGACACACAGAGCATAGTGATCACAGTAAAATTCCATTGATAGGGTTCATTGTGTATGATGATTTCAAAAAGGCTTCATTTTAATGTAATTTTGAGTCAGGTGTGTTAGTAGAGCTTGCTCTTACATTAAATCTTTTGTAGATCAGTTCCTGCCTAACTTAAACTTTTTATAAGCATCATTTTCATCTATCAAGTTTGTTTATATGAAGACTACATAATATTAAAAGGTGATGCATCTTTCACTCATCTCCAGTCTGATTAAACACTAAATGGAGCTAAAGTACGTTGTCCATGAATGGATGGATGGGTGGGTGGGTGTGTGGGTGGATGAGTATGTTTTTATTGATATCTAATTATTTGAGTATAAAGTCTGATTGTTTTGAGTATAATTCTGCCTCCCTGAAATAATCAGTCTCCTCTTCAGGCTCTCATAAAGCAACTCACCTGCCTCACTGAAGAGTCTTTCTCATGCTTTTGCTGGTTCCTCCTCTTTTGCCCAATGACTAAGTGTTGGATTGCCTCAGAGCTCTTTCCTAGATTCTCCATTCTTCCTTGTCTGTAGTTTTCCTGCAGATTTGAGTGTTATCATCTATATGCCAGTGACTCCTAGACTGTCCACTTGTGACCGTTCGCACAGTTCCAAGCTTGTATGTCCAGTGCCTGTCTCTGGTCATGTGTTTCAGAGACATGTCAGAATTAACCTGGGTAAATGGCACTTTTGATTTTTCTCTCAGAGGCCATCTTAGTACACAACATCACCATCTGCTTATTTCGTCAAGCTGAAAACCCAAGAATCCCCTTTGATTCCTTCCTTTCTCTCACCCACACAAACGTGTAATCTGTCTGTAAGTCCTTCTGGCTTTGCTTCAACCTACGTCACAAATCTGACCATTCGGTGTCCATTGCTGCCAACTTGGTAGGTCAGATAATTTCTCCCCTAGATCACGGAGCTGAGTGTTTTGCCTGTTTCTGTCTCACCTTTTCTTAAAATGTTTATCTGTTTTGAGAGAGAGAGAGCATGTGTGTGGGTACATGGGGGAGGGGCGAAAAGGGAAGGAGAATGAGAATCCCAGCAGGCTCCATGCTGTCAGCACAAAGCCTGACGTGGGGCCCAGTCCCACTTACCATGAGATCATGACCTGAGCCAAAGTCAATAGTCAGATGCCCAACTGACTGAGCCACCCGGGTGCCCGTCTGTCTTGCCTTTCTATGGTACATGTTCTTTATGGTACATAGCATCCAGAAAGATCTTCTAAAAATGTGAACCATGTCTGACTCCCAGTGGCTTCTTACGGTATCCTGCTGTATCCTACTGTATTATAAATAAACTAGTAGTGTTCTTCCTGTTACGGGTCTTCTTTTCAGGCCTCTTTTCCTCCCTATGCTTCATGTCACATATTGCTCACAATACCCTAACCCTTTAAAGGCTTTCGATTTCTTAGGAATGCCGCAGAACTTTTGCACTCGTTCTTTTTAGTTGAAATGTTTTGCCCCTAGATATTTGTTTGGCAGCTGTCCTGTCATTCAGGTCCCATTTCCAGTACCTTCTCAGTGAGGCCACCCAGCCTAAATTAGCCAGACCTCTATCAGGTCACTTTCTCTGTCATCATCTCCTCTCGATTTGTTTTCTTTGTGGACTTTTCACTTGATCATTTCTTTGCCTGTTTATCATCTGTCCCCCTCTTCTAGAATGTAAGTTTTACAGCAGCAGAAGCTTGTTTATTCTGTTCTCAGCACTTAGCATACTTCTCGACACATACAAGATGCTGAATAAATGTTATGTAAAATGAGGTAATTTGATCCTGTGAGAAGATAAGACTGTTTTGCAAGGCTATTGTGATGACCACCCTTAGTAGTAATTGCTGTTATTGTGATGGTGACGATGTTATTGCAGGATGAGACGCCAAAGAACTACATCGTAAAATCTGCATTTAACATCAAATATTTCATGTAGGTTTAAAATTTAAATAAATTTGTCAAGAAAAATGTCCAGTTGAGCTACAAATGTAGAGTATTTTATGTATACTCCGTTACATCATTCTGCCACCTGGTGGATATTGACATGAATGTAATGACATTCTTTTTCCTATAGTGTTTTCATGTCTTAAAACTGTAATGATTATTTTTAACAAAATAACTAAATTGCCTATTGAGTCAACTAAAAGTGTTTAAGATGTTTTCTTTTTTTTTTTAAGGTATTTTTCTGAATCCTAGTAACCTTATTAGTGAAATAGGAAATTATTTTCCATGAAGCTGATAAAGCAGTCTAGAACTAAATGTCTCCTTTTTCACCAGAAACTGACATCCTGAGATAGGAGAATTTTGTTAGATAATGTAACACCTGTATACTTTGAATTTTTATTGCTATTTGTCAAAATTAAATTTCTAAAGTTTTGTTTAAAATATGCAGCTGTGGCATTTTACCCAGTGAGAAAGATGTATCTATAAGAAAGTTTGAATACTTTCCTAGTATTTACTGATGGGTTCATAGCTCATTGCTAATAATAGCACATTCTCTGAAAACCGAATAAGTTGTACTTTTCCATTAAAAAGTACACTTTTTTGTTAAGGCATGCCACGAAAGTACTTTTTTTTTTTTTGCACTAACAATATCAATTGCTGGTTTGTATTTTCTAAAGGAGTAGTTCCTCAGATCAAGAAACAATAGGTAGGGTACTTGGTAGGAAATACCTTAATATGTATCCACTTAATATTATTTACATTAAAAAAAAACCTAATTGGAGTATGTTCTTAAATGCAACTATAAAATAGTTCTTAACTTTATCTTAATTTTCTTTAATATAACTATGAGTAGGTGATACAAGCTTTTTGACAAATGTAATTTGTGTCCATAAATTTTCAGTAACTCCTGATCTAGGTTGTTTATGTTTAAGTAACATAAGCAGAAGCAGTTTCTATGGTTGAAGAAAAATAGGCTGGGTAACTCATTTACTCTGTAGTTTAGTCACAGAACAGAATAATAGCATCTTTTATCTTGCATGCATTTTTTTTTAAACATTTCCTCCAATTATACTTTACATGCTACTTTTGTAAGGACCCATAGATTTACTTACATACCTTATGTTTGCCTCAAGGTAAATTATATTCAGTTCTTTCATTTTTGTTGGCCAGGTACAGATTAAGTGTAATTTTAGGATAAAATACGTCATTTGCCACTCAAAACGTGCTATGATCTATTTAATATAGATCACAGTTTAAAAAGTTACACACAAAAACAGTGATATTGTTGGTGCTCTTTTTTTTTTTTAATTTTTTTTAATGTTTTTATTTATTTTTGAGAGAGAGACACACACAGCATGAGCAGGGAAGGGGCAGAGAGAGAGGGAGACACAGAATCTGAAGAAGGCTCCAGGCTCTGAGCTGTCAGCCCAGAGCCCGATGCGGGGCTTGAACTCACGGACTGTGAGATCATGACCTGAGCTGAAATCGGATGCTTAACCAACTGAGCCACCCAGGCGCCCCTGTTGGAGCTCTTATAATCTATATTTAACAACTTTTTTTATGTTCTCTTTCCTAGTGTGTGCAGATAATAATCATGTCCGGACATGGACAGTAACACGATTCAGAGGAATGATCTCTACTCAGCCAGGTTCTACTCCTTTAGCGTCATTCAAGATACTGTCTCTGGAGGAGACAGAAAGTCATGGAAGCTATTCCTCTGGAAACGACATAGGTGGGCTGGATAATTTGGGGGCACTTTGAAATACTTTGTGGGCAATGCAAAAGTAGTATGCTAACTGTAAAGAGAAACCTAAAAATGAGTTTCAAATAGAAGTTTTCACTTCAATTTTGAAACTCATTTAAAACAGAAGTTTAGTGTGTTTTCTTATTTAGTTCTATAAATTCAGCTGTAGCATATTTTTTGTTTAAAAAGTTGAGCAAATTTTCATCTATCATTTCCTTTTTTAAATATCTCCAAATGCTAACCACTTTTGTTTATGATTAAAAGCCATGATAGCTGTGCACATTTGAAACATGAAGGTTGTTTTCTTTTATTGCTAATAATCTGAAAATAATTTTTTTTTAATATTTATTTTTGAGAGTGCGAGAGAGAGAGAGAGAGAGAGAGAGAGAGAGAGAGAGCGTGAGTGGGGGAGGGGAAGAGAGAGGGAGACACAGAATCTGAAAAGAAAGGCCCCAGGCTTTGAGCTGTCAGCACAGAGCCCAACGCGGGGCTTGAACTCAAGAACTGCAAATCATGACCTAGGCCAAAGTCAGATGCTTAACTGACTGAGCCACCCAGGTGCCCCTGAAAATAAAAGTTGAAGCTAGAGCAGGGCTGGTGGTGTTATGTGCTAATAGTTGTTTTGATGGCATTGCAATGGCCATCGGGAAATAATAAGCATATCTCCATTGATATGCTCTGATTTCAGCAAAAAAGTATATAAAGTTGATTTGACTTGTCCCTCTATATACCATATGACACGTGCGCATGTGGATACTCACACATACAAACATATGTGCAGTCTTCACAGAGACAGATCATTGTCTTTTTGGAAGATTCTGTACATTGTATCTTCACTGTATATAATAGTTCTATGGGACCTGTTCATTAACCCATGTGCCTTTCTGATCAATTTTTTTTTATATAAGCAGGAATTATAGCACTGATAGAAAGGAGTACATTAGAGTTGTTTTATTAGAATTGTTTTATGTGAAACATTTAAATGTATGTTCAGCCAGAATATGCTCTCACAGTAAAGATTTTAAAATAGTTATCTTTAAAAATACAAGCTATTTGTGAGAATTATAGTATGACTGTCTTAGTGTTTTTAGAAAAAGAAACACTCAGCTTTGTTGATTTTAACAATTGCTCTGTGACCCAGTTTTCTCTGTGATCTAGGCACTGTAAGTTTAGTTTTATCTCAACAAATGTCTTGCTTGTTTTATTGAGATACAATTAATTGACGGTAACATTGTGCAGGTTTGAGTTGTAGCGTCCACAGAATTTTATTGAGTACCTTTGCTCCAAGCATTAGGAATCTTTTTTTTTAATTTATTTATTTTTTAATTTTTTTTTTTCCAACGTTTATTTATTTTTGGGACAGAGAGAGACAGAGCATGAACGGGCGAGGGGCAGAGAGAGAGGGAGACACAGAATCAGAAACAGGCTCCAGGCTCTGAGCCATCAGCCCAGAGCCCGACACGGGGCTCGAACTCACGGACCGCGAGATCGTGACCTGGCTGAAGTCGGACGCTTAACCGACTGCGCCCCCCAGGCGCCCCCAAGCATTAGGAATCTTAAGAAAAAAAAACAAAACAAAAAAACTGCGGTGAACCTCCAGTCACAGTGTGGTGACCAGTAGAAACAAAAAGCAAACAATCGCATGGGGCACAAACACCAAGGGGAGATAGTTCTAGTCTGCTTGCTGGGTAATCGTGACATACAGTCTCATTTAATTTTCTTGATAGTTGTATGTGGAAGATATTATTCCCCACTTACACTGGTGGAAACTGACATTCAGAGAACACTTAGTAGAGGTCTCAATGTTTGAACTGAGACATGAAGGATGGGTAAGGGTTGAAGTCTTACCTGGCAAATTTGGAAAATGTCAGAAAAGTCATTAATTGGTGGTATGTGGGTGAGAATAGTAGGGCATGAGGATGAGTGGATAGGCAGAGGTCAGATCAGAGAGGACATGTATAATATGAAAGAAAAGATGTTTAGAAACAGCCCTGGAAATTACAACAGCCTTGTAAACTGTTTGAAAGAGGGCAGGGAGATTTTTTTTTTCCTTTATAGTTCTCATAAAAAAAAATTTCTTAAGAGACATTCAGGATAGTGGAACAGAATAGAAAGTCCAGTGTCTCTAGGCTTCTGTGTATGGGTGGAATCTAGATTGCAGTGGTCAGTTGAATAAATAAATACTGGAGGCAACCGTGAAAGAAAGAAATAATGGATCTAGTTAGAAAGTAAAAGGTTCAAAGGCCATCTTTCTGACTCCCTACTCTCTTCTTCCCCATTGAAGATAGGAGAGACCTGAGGATATTTATGTTCTGAAAGAAAGGAGCCAATTTGGGGAGAGGAGTTGGAGAAACTTTAAGGAAGGGAGGTGTGGATAATTAATTGAGGTACAAAGAGTTAAGCTACGTGAGCATCTCACATGAAGATAGTTTGAGGGGAGAGAAGATATGGTCCCAGAATCCTTATTTCTAGTTTTTATCCATCATCACTATTTTGACTTTGGTTACGGGTTATTGAATGAGGACTCTCATTTCATCTCAATAGAATTAGACTTGAGAAAAGTGTCCACTAACTGAGCAAGTGCGTAGCTTAGTGAAGAGCCAGACATCTTGGATTTGAACTCCAGTTCCATTAGGTAGGACCTCTGAGATCTTTGGTTAACTAATCTCTTGGTGCCTTAGTTTTCTCATCTGTAAAATGGAGATCATAATAGTGTATCCCTTATGTATGATGATTAAAATGAGTTATGTGCAGAGCGTTTACTGTGGCACATAGTAACCATAATGTATTTGCTAACTGATAAAGGTGTTATTGTTGCATTTATTAATTAGGTATGATTCACTCAAGATGAAATTGTATCCTATATCACATACATTTGTGAACAATGAGTTGGTATTATTTTAGCTAATGAGTATGATGAGAAACAACTGCTAGAATTTTTTTTTAATTTTTCATGAAACACATTTTTTATAATGTTCAGAATCTTTCTAAAATATATGAGCCATATACCTGCTTTGCCAAGTACAATAAAATAAAAATAATCGAATCTTTCTTTTTATTTTTTTTTTTAGCATTTATGTATTTATTTTTATATTAAATGTAATTTATTGTCAAATTGGTTTCCATACAACACCCAGTGCTCATCCCAACAGGTGCCCTCCTCAGTGCCCATCACCACTTTCCCCTCTCCCCCAGCCCCCGTCAACCCTCAGTTTGTCCTCTGTATTTAAGAGTCTCTTATGGTTTGCCAGCCTCCCTCTCTGTAACTTTTTTTTTCCCCCTTCCCTTCCCCCATCGTCTTCTGTTAAGTTTCTCAGGATCCACCTATGAGTGAAAACATATGGTATCTGTTTCTCTCTGCCTGACTTATTTCACTTAGCATAACACTCTCTAGTTCTATCCACATTGCTGCAAGTGGCCAGATTTCATTCTTTCTCATTGCTAAGTAGTATTCCATTGTATATATATAAACCACATCTTCTTTATGCATTCGTCAGTTGATGGACATTTAGGCTCTTTCCATAATTTGGCTATTGTTGAAAGTGCTGCTATAAACATTGGGGTACAAGAATCTTTCTTTTTACATTGAAAACCTTGTGGGATACAACAGGCTTCTTCTAGTTAATTAAATTCTATTTATTTATTATTTTAATGTTTACTATTGAGAGAGAGACACACACAGCATGAGCGGGAGAGGGGCAGAGCACAAGAGGGACACAGAATCTGAAGCCAGCGAACTCACAAGTCATGAGATCAGGACCTGTGCCGAAGTTGGATGCTCAACGACTGAGCCACCCAGGCGCCCAATTAAATTCTATTTAATGAAGTCACCCTTTATTTCTTAAGATTCTGCATTTGGTTTTTCAAGAAAGAGTAAAGTCCATACATAAACTAATTTTATTTATGTGTACTTTTTCTGAAGTTATAAGAAATGGCACACATTCTCAAAGATGATAGATGTAGAACCTGTATTTTAACAGGTCTTGTACTAGTGCTGTAAATGTATAGTCTTCACATTAATGCCTTCAGCTTTAATAGGCTGAGTGCATAAAATAGAATTTGAAATATTATATATTTCTTTAAAAAATGTTTATTGCAAGTTGGAGTATGTGCAGCACTGCACTTTCTGTCTGACTGGGATGTGGACTATAAGGCCAGGTGTTGACAGGTGTGAAAAATGCCTTTTTTTTTTTTTTTTTTTTTGTACTGACATTTCTGTTGTTCAGTGAAACCAATGGATTTCAGTTAACTTCTTTTGACATTGTCTGTTTTTTGACCCAAGGGCCTTTTGGAGAACGAGATGATCAACAGGTGTTTATCCAGAAAGTTGTTCCCATCACCAACAAACTGTTTGTAAGACTCTCATCTACTGGGAAAAGGTAAAACTTTATTTGTATTCAGAAGTCACTTTTGTCTTAAAAAAAAAAAAAAAAATGTAATTTGACATACTGATAAAAAGTACTACCAGAAGCAAATTGTTGAAAAAAGAAGTCTAGTCATTACCTTGGATCTTTGTAGCTTAAAATTAAGACAGTATATTTAGTACTTAATCTTCTAGGATTTTTTAAAGGTTTTTCACTGATCCTGTGGACAGTTAAGAAGACTGTGGATGGGTGATATAACAACAAGAACCCATGAATTTGATGGCAGACAGCTGAGTTAAATTCTGATTTTGGCACTTCCTCTTATTAGCTGCATAAATTCAACTTGTTACTTTGTTTCTCTGAGCCCCCAGTTTCTTTATAAAATAAGGTTCAACTACCTTGGAAGGATGTCATTAAGATACAATGAGTTAAAAACATGAAATATCTTTTGTGGTTCCAGACAGTAACAGATGCCCAATAGAAATTAGTTTCCCCTTACTTTTAACATTTGAGTGAAATTGTACTTCTTTTAAATTACTATATATAGCCTCAAACCTCAAACAGATTGACGTGTACATTTCTCTTCTATAAAAACAAATTTTTTTGCACGCCAAACAAGTGAAAAAGGTGGAATTCATACCTAGTAGTCATTAAGAAGGTTATGGATTTTCATACTAATGTTACTAATGCTACTGCTCTTGTTCCCCTTCAGCATGTGGTTTCTCATTTCCTAATATGTTAATGAACAAACTCTTGGAGATGATAAATTTTTTTTCCATCAAAGTTCATTGCATATAGTCATCAGCAAGTGTTAAATGAATTGATTCTAGAGAATGATTTTTAAGTACTAAACTACTTTCGTTACCTTTTTCTTTTTAAGAAAATGTATTAGAAGCCTGTAATGTAGTTAGAGATCAGATTATTATCTTGAGAAATGTTATAAATCACCATGATTCATCATTTTCTCTGCATATTAGTGAAGGTGCCGTCAAACATGTTGTATTAAAACTGCTGCATAGGGGCGCCTGGGTGGCGCAGTCGGTTAAGCGTCCGACTTCAGCCAGGTCACGATCTCGCGGTCCGTGAGTTCGAGCCCCGCGTCAGGCTCTGGGCTGATGGCTCAGAGCCTGGAGCCTGTTTCCGATTCTGTGTCTCCCTCTCTCTCTGCCCCTCCCCCGTTCATGCTCTGTCTCTCTCTGTCCCAAAAATAAACAAATGTTGAAAAAAAAAATTAAAAAAAAATAAATAAATAAAACTGCTGCATAACAGCCTCTGACAATGTGTTTCATATCCTTGTTCAATTCTAATGTCCTCCCTCCTCTGTTAGGTTAAACAGTGGCAGTGTGTTATCATCTACAGTCTCTGCATGACAGAACAAATTTTATAATTTTTAAATTCACGATTCCACAGGAAGAGTTATATTTATAAAAATAATCAGAAATTACTTTGGGGGCACCTGGGTGGCTTAGTTGGTTAAGTGTCCGACTTCGGCTCAGGTCATGATCTCGCGGTTCGTTGAATTCGAGCCCTGAGTCAGTCTCTGTGCTGATAGAGACTAGAACCTGCTTCGTATTCTGTGTTTTCCTCTCTCTCTGCCCCTCCCTGCTCACGCTCTCTCTCTGTCTCAACAATAAATAAATGTTTAAAAAAATTTAAAAAAATACTTTGTAGAATTAAATAGAAAATCAACCCTTTATGGGGTGCCTGGTGGCTCAGTAGGTTAAACATCTGATTCTTGATCTGGCTTAGGTATGATCTCACAGTTGGTGAGTTCGAGCCCCATCATGGGGCTCTGCACTGACAGCACAGAGCCTGCTTGGGATTCTCTTTCTCCCTCTCTTTCTGCCATTCCCCTGCTCCCGCTTTCTGTCTCAAAATAAATATATAAGCATTAAAAAAAAAAAAATCCCTTTATGAGGCTAATGCTAAGTAAAGCTTTTGTTTAAAAGTCGTTCAGTTTCGGGGCGCCTGGGTGGCTCAGTCGGTTAAGCGTCCGACTTCAGCTCAGGTCATGATCTCGCAGTCCGTGAGTTCGAGCCCCACGTCGGGCTCTGTGCTGACAGCTCGGAGCATGGAGCCTGTTTCAGATTCTGTGTCTCCCTCTCTCTCTGACCCTCCCCTGTTCATGCTCTGTCTCTCTGTCTCAAAAATAAATAAACGTTAAAAAAAATTAAAAAAATAAATTAAAAAGTAAAAGTCGTTCAGTTTCTTAATACTGAGAAGTGAAATGAAAAGGTTTTATTGAAAGTGGGCAGGGAAAAAACCTTGTCAGCATTTAAAGGAAGAAGCAATCCTAAGGAATCTAGCCCATAGGAAGAACAAAAAGCAAAATCATGTTTGTTTTCAAGCACGTAGGTTTATATTGTGTCATTTTATTTTGATTTATTTGGTTTTAAATGTGAACAGTAATTTAGATTTTAAAAATATTTTATATCAATTTATAGGTATTACTAAAAATGTAAATTCACTATGTTAAGAGGAAAAAACATTTCACAGTTTCATACCCATTTATGGTTAAAAAAAATCTTAGTGCTTAAAATAAAGGACAGATTTTTTAATCTGATAAATAATGCCTACAGAACAAATTATAATAAACTTTATACACAGTGGTAAAATATTGAAAGTTTTTCCCTTTGGTTGGGAATGAGAGTAGGATAGCCTCTATCACTATATGTGGATGTCCAGTAATTAACCCTTCTCCCCTCATCATTTTATCCATGCTTGCCAGGAGGCTCAGCTATGCTTCATATTCTGTGTTTCCCACATTGATAAGTATGGTATTTCCCCTTCCTCCTTTATTTAAAAAAAAAAAATTGTTTTATTATGTTTATTCATTTTTGAAAGAGACAGAGCACAAGCAGGGGTAGGGCGGAGAGAGAGGGGGCCACAGAATCTGAAGCAGGCTCCGGGCTCTGAGCTGTCAGCACAGAGCCCGACGCGGGACTTGAACTCACCAACGGTGAGATCATGACCGGAGCCGAAGCCAGATGCTCAACCCATTGAGCCACCCAGGCACCCCTCCTTTACTTTTTGACTTTGCATTTGCCTGGTACTATTTATTTACTTATTCATACATTCATTCATTCATTCAGTAAGCCTCTTCGTTTTGAAGTAGTCTGGGGTAAATAATTCAGTCAAGCATAAGGCAGTCAACTTTTACACGATTTTGACAAATCATTTGCTGACATTATTCCTTGTTTGTTTTATTTGTCAAATGTAAGTGATAATTGCTCTTTCTAGGTCCTTTTGTCCTTTATGAAAATCAGTGAAATAGTTATAAAAATCCTTTAAAAAAGTTAAGAATCTTATCTTAATGGAAGATACTACTTAGACCTCTCCATACACCTGTACATTTTTTTTTTCTGGTTTCAGACTTGAATTTCCACATACATTTTAAATGATTTCTCAAGATCTTTCCCAGTATCATGCCTACTTGCTTTTGTTTCTGCCTTTTTAGTTTATAACTTCCTTTTCAAGAATTAGTTCCCATCAAGGTTCTTTCTGTTTTTAAGGTTGACTTAAATGATTTGCTTTATTTCATAATTATTTAAATATGTTGTTTTATAACAGCCTTTTCTATAGACTCAAAGAAACAAGGCTTGAATCTTATTTCTGTTGACTTGCCTTGAACTTTTTAGATCTGTTTTAAATACATAGAATAGTCAACTCTAATTTGCTAATAAGCAATTTCAAAAATCTGAATTGCAATGTGTTACTTGCCCCCGTGGTTTACAACTATACAATATTTTTTGCAGAATCTGTGAGATCCAGGCCGTTGACTGTACAACAATATCCTCATTTACAGTGAGAGAATGTGAGGGATCCAGTAGGATGGGCTCAAGGCCAAGGCGCTACCTATTCACAGGCCATACAAATGGCAGCATTCAGATGTGGGATCTGACCACGGCGATGGATATGGTTAGCAAAAGTGAAGAGAAGGGTAGGTTCCATGTGGGAAGTTGTTTGTCCGCAGGGTAATAAGCTTTTGACAGAAGTGATGATAAAATGAGCGTGTGTTTTCCTAAGATGTAGGTGGTCCGACTGAAGAAGAGCTACTCAAATTACTGGATCAGTGTGACCTGAGCACATCTCGCTGTGCTACTCCTAACATCAGTCCAGCAACTTCTGTGGTTCAGCACAGCCGTCTCCGTGAATCAAATTCTAGGTAGGTTAAAGAGTCGTAAATTGTATTTATAAGTTGAATTGATTGCTTTTGGGAAAATTGGCTGAGATACTGTAATCACATAGTTGTTGAAAGAATCATTTTTCAAGGCACATTTTTAATTCTGACTTTGTTGACTCAGTTTTTTTAAAAACATTTTACTAAATTTCTCATCTATAAGCATATCTGGCTCTTTTTATAGAAGAACATTTTTTCCAGAGCATCTGGGGGCTTGGTCGGTTAAGTGGCCAACTCTTAATTTCCACTCAGGTCATGATCTCACAGTTGGTGAGTTCGAGCTGTGAATTGGGCTCTGTGCCGACAGCATGGAACCTGCTTGGGATTCTCTCTCTCTCTCTCTCTCTCTCTCTCTTTCTCAAAAATAAATACATAAACTTTAAAAATTTAAAAACCATTTTTTCTTTTTAACTTACTTTGTGAATTGCTGCCTATTTGGTTGCCTATTATGTGATCAAGAGTTCATTCAAAGGAGATGGAAAAAACACATGTCACCTTGAATAGTGTGTGGATTTTTTGTTCCTGTTGCCTCAGGGAGATATTAATTGAAGCGATTACATCATCTGTGTAAGCTTACGTTTGGTTATTCTGTACTTCCGATACAGGAGCATTGTATGTCTTCTGATTACCACATTTTTAAAAATTCCAAAATTTGGATTCAGGACCAAAGACTAAATTATATTGGTTCCATATTGGCTTGAACGGTTCCCCCCCCCCCCCCCCAGCGTTTTTCAGCTATTCAGAAATTCAGATTCACTGAATATATGTATGTTATTATTTGCATTGGTGATTTGATAAGCATACACACACCTACACACACACTAATCCATAATATAGAGAGTACTTAAGTGAATTTTTATATATAGAAATGAGGATATGCATTCTTTATATATTTAAATAATACCTTTTCATTGTAGTTTAGTTAATGAGATGTGCCCCTGAAAAATCCCAGAAAGTAATCTGAACTGTAATTTTTTATAAAACCCGTATTTCAGCCTTCAGCTCCAGCACCATGAGACTGTCCACGAAGCAGCTACTTATGGTTCCATGAGGCCTTACAGAGAGAGTCCTTTGTTAGCAAGAGCAAGGAGGACTGAGAGCTTTCACAGTTATAGGGACTTCCAGACTGTTAATTTGAACAGAAATGTAGAACGAGCCGTCCCTGAAAATGGTAACTTGGGTCCAATACAAGCCGAAGTAAAGCGGGCAACGGGGGAATGTAGTGTCTCGGAGAGAAAGTCTCCTGGAACAGAAGTAAAAAGTTTGAGAGAATCGGATAGTGGATTGGAAGTGCATAAAGTAGCTGAAGGTCTGGAATCTAAGAAAAGGTCATCAGAAGAAGAAAATGAAAATAAAATGGAGTTAAGGAAGAAAGGGGGATTTGAAGGAGGAGGATTCCTTGGAAGAAAGAAAGTTCCGTATCTGGCATCATCACCAAGTACTTCCGATGGAGGAACTGACTCACCTGGTACTGCGTCCCCGTCTCCTACAAAGACCACTCCGTCTCCTCGGCACAAAAAGAGTGATTCCTCAGGTCAAGAGTACAGCTTGTGAGAACTCACCAAAATGAATAGTAGTTTTGTTAATTTAGACAAAAGTTGAACACTTTACTGGATTTCAGTACATTAGCTTTTACACCAAAACTTTGCAAATTAAAACTGGAGTTCATTCAATATCTTTTTAAACAGAATTACCTGGAGTAAGGAGAGAAAATAATTATATCTCTTTTGACCTTTTGGAAAGTTTTTTTAGTTTTACAAGTACATTTAACAGATTGTTTGTAAAAAAAAAAAAAAAAAAAAAAAAAAAAGCAAGAGTCCATGTCAGTATTTCGTTACTCTCCAGATTTTGGAAGCAAAGTACCGAGTCTTACTAAGATAGTGCCCACAATAGGTGAGCATCCTTTGAGGGCACGGGGACCAACAGTGCGTTCCTAACCTTGATAATGCTTGAGATTTGTCTTGCAATGTTATGTTAAGCGAAACACGTTAATTCTCTTTGGAATTTAGTCTCCCAACACTTATTGTGATTGCCAGGTGTTTACCAGATATTTAATGAGGTGCTATGTTTGTGGAAAAATATCTAATTCAAAAAACACTATTGATGTTGAACACCAGATAACACTATAGTAGTCAGTCCCTTAGGGTATTTTTTTTTTTTTTAATTGTGGGTCATTATCTGATTCTCATTTTTGGAGTTCTTAAGTTTTACCAAGCATCATCCATGTTAAATACCGAACATCCATTTAAACTTCCTTTAAAGTTGGAGCAGTTGTCCGTGTTTGAACAGGTGAAGTAAAAATAATAATCCAGGATCGAGCTTTTGAGTGCCCAGAAGGGAAGCTGTACTAGTTGTTAGCCTGCCTTGTTTTAGTTAGGATACACCATATTTTTCCCCCACTGTTAATAACAAAGATAATCAAGTTAGAATGTGGCCATTTTGTTAAGCTTATGAAATCGCAGTTCTCAATTTTTGGTTAAAGGTTTTGGCTGCTGTAAAAGTATTATTTTAAAATATACTTTGAACTGTAAGAACAAAAGACAAATTTTTGTGCTTTTTTCTTTTAATTGGCATCATTCTCAAGTTTCTGCATATAGGGTAATTGTAAATTTAAAGCATTAAGCATTTATTGATGAATAATGTATATATTCCCATTCCAAGAAATACAAGTGAGTGAAGCTGAAATAAATTCTTTAAAGTTTATTGCTCGTGATTTCACAACAGTTCTCTTGTATTTATTTATCAATTAAGCCTAATAAAAATGATTAAATAAGACTATGCGTTCTTGGTTATTTAGGGAATAGAAGGCCTGTTTGAAGTACACCTGCATGTGGTTGTTCATGTCTTCTTCCTGCAGTAAGAAAGGGGGAGGGAACATGCGTGAAAGCTAATGTACGTTATCGTGGAGGGAAAATGTTTGGCCGAGCATAATTTCCATATTACCAAGGATTTGTAATTCTCTCCATATCCTTCTTTCTCATTATCACTGTCCTGTAAAAGTTGTGGGGGCAAGTGAGAAAATGAAAGAAAAATTTTTGAGTATTTACCCAGCCTTTTCCGTTAATAAAAGGCCGGGGGTGGGGGCGCCTGGGTGGCTCAGTCCATTAAGCATCTGACTCCAGCTCAGGTCGTGATCTTGCAGTTTGTGAGCTCGAGGCCGGTGTCGGGCTCTGCTGAGAGCTCAGAGCCTGGAGCCTGCTTCAGATTCTGTGTCTCCCTCTCTCTCTGTCCCTCTCCTGCTCATGCTGTGTCTCTCAAAAATAAATAAATGTTAAAAATTTAAAAAAAGGTCGTGGGGGGGGGGGTAGGAGAGACTATTCTATAGTAAAATCCCATAAATAGGCAACTCACTATACCACAGGTTGCAGTATACTATGAGATCTTTTTGATCTCTTTCACTTACGGGAATTTGAACCTTCATGTTAGGACGTGGGTTTTGAGTCTATTCTGACACTTAACTTTGCGACTTTGAGCAGATGACCCCTGCTATGCGTGTTTTCCTTGTACCTACCTCATTATGGTTTTTGTGACCCAAAGGAAAAAAAAATTGAGATGAATCTATATACTTTGTGTTCAATGACAAATGAGAACAATTCTAATTCTCATGATGAGAGTATTTCAAGTAATTCTGTACTTCAAAGCAGTACTCAGAAGTGCCATCATACCGGTTGGGTAGGATTGCTGTCCTCATTTCGTAGAGACCACTGAGGAGAAACAACTTTGCCACAAAGCTTGTGAGCTACTGAGCCAACTTTGAACCCGTGCTGCCTGTTTCAGGAGCCTGTGGTCTTGTCTGGCTTTCTCATCTAGACTTATACACCAGGATGACCTCACGTTATACGTGTACACCTGCCCAGGCCTCCCTCCAATCTGGTGGGGGGACTCTTGCTTTGGGAAAAGTACCACAGTTGATTCTAACGTACAATCAGGAGTTGAGATTATCCAGAGCATCCTGTTTTCTTAAATGGGTTCAGCTTTATCATTGTTATTTATGTGTTGTAAATATAACTCAGAGCTGTTAGAGTGGTTTTTTCACTAATAAACTTGGTTTACTTTTTAAAATTAAGCAAACCAACTTTTAGACAAGTTTACATGATATCTGTGCGATGGAAATAAACTACTCATGATATAATTAAGTTCCTTATCACCGAATTATTCCATCTGGCCTATGTTTTATTTACAGGTTGTTCAAGTTGAATTATATTGATGTTAACATGATTTTTGGATCAGCATAAGATACACTGACATATTTAGGTTTTCCATTTAGTGGAAATGACAACAGATCATCTATAAATACAATTTTTAATAGAGCTTATAAATATAGCTACAGACTCTTATCAAAGAGTTAGTATTAGGAATAACCGTAGTTCTGAACCCAAGAATGTGGCCTGTACTAGTGGTAAGACCTGAGTTCAGGAGATTTAGAACCTATTTAAAGGGATCCATAAAGAGCTGGTCATTGTTCGCTCTAAAGGAGAAACGGTGTGCCAAGGAATATAGTCCCTGTGCATAGCACCAGCCGCATGAGTTCTTCCAGGTGGCTTTACATCACTGGCTTTCAAACTAGAACACTGGAAAGCTTTCAAAAGTACTGATGCCTCAGGGGTGGCTCAGTTTAAGCAACTAACTTTGGCTCAGTTCATGATCTCGCAATTCACGAGTTCCAGCCCCTCGTCAGGCTCTTGTGCTGACATCTCAGAGCCTGGATGGAGCCTGTTTCAGATACTGTCTCCTCTCTCTGCAGCTGGCGCGCGCCCCCCCCCCCCCCCTGCGCTCTGCCTCTCTCTCAAAAACATTAAAAATACTGATCCCTTAGCCTCATGGCAGACAATTGAATCAATCTCTAGGGATGAGTCTACACTGTGAAATGAAAGTTGGCCCACAATACGCCTTAAAATAAAATCTTGGGCTGCTTCTCTGAACAACGTGAAAGTAAGGTTTAGAATGTTGCAGGGGGCAGTGTTCTTGGTGGGAGCCATACAGGCTTCTGTCCATTCCGAGCTATGGGATCAAAATGTAAATGTTTCAGCTAAATGAATTCATGTAATAGCTAAATGTCTAATTAGATTAAATGGATAATGATTTAATATAAAAATGCCCTGCAGTTCTCTATTCGTGTCGAATTTTAAACTGTGATAAAGGTATCTGGTTAATTTTTCAAAAATGGGGAAGAGCTCAATGTAAATCCACCAAATTATATTTGCAGAAGAGTAGACCAAGGATAGAGTGCAAGTTCACAACTGGAGAAGAGCTCTTCTTCCCTATGTACCTGAAGTAGCTCATGTGATCAGAAACTCAACCTTGGTTGAGGCTCACTTGGGCCAGCTTTAAACAACCACTTGACCGGGAATCATCAAATGCAATTAAAACCAGTAAACTAGCCAATCCCGTGTTTCCATTTTAGAAAGTTAAAGAAAAAAAAAGGTTAAAGAAAAGAATCTTATAATTTGTACATCCACTGCAAGGGTGCACAATTGTTGCAGATTTGTCTGCTTACAGTAGTTCTCACGAGGGAGCAGAAGTGCTGTTTAACACTGGCCTGTGCTTTTGACACTTAGAGTTGGCGAGATTTGTCAGGAGTTGGTCAGTCTGAGGATCTGTTCTTCCACAGACTGAGTTAAAGCCTCAGTACCCCCAAAGTCCACAATCTGACTTGAGGCAGAACAAGGGTATCCCTTATGTTATAAATTTTTGCCACTTTAGCCTTGGGAAAATCCACCTACCTCTGGATTAACTCACAAAATATTGTCTGACAATTGTGTATGCGACCTATAGACACAAAATAACTTTCCGGAATCATTACATAGCCCTTTTAAGAATAAGAAAGTATTTTTTTAGTGTTTTCCATGAAGAACAAATACCTTTAATTTAATGTTGATGACTTGGAAAAAAATGTTTCTTGGTCTAAGACTTTCACCAATGACTTCGTACTCCAACTAGAGCAGATGCCAGAAGCTGTTGACCCATGGCAATTGGTACTGGGGAATATCATCTGCTCTTAGTGATTCTAGGGCTAAAATAGTGAGTTCTCTGAAATGAAGGGCTATAGTACGGAGTAATAGACACATACGCGTATATACATATGACATATATGCTCATGTATCATGTTGTGTTTACATACAAATGTTAAGTGAAACACTTCTAAAGCTGGGAGGAGCACGAAACTTCTTTTTAAATTCTACAGGCTAATTAAATGTTGCAAATAGAACAGTGGGTTCCATGTGAAAGGTGCAAAGCTGACGATGTCAGTATGCCTGGGGATGCAATTGACAGAATTTTATGGAAAGTATTGATCGGAGTTTCAAAACTATATAAAATATGTGGGAAATAGTTCTTTAGTCCTTAGGCTTTCAGAAGATTCATAAATCAAGAACAGATTTGTAAGTTTATGTGGTGCTCTGCCAAAATTTGGTGTGAACTTTTTAAAAAAAAACTACGTTTGGTGAGTACTTATTAAACACTGTAATTACATTGAACCTTCTGCTCAGTGTGTATCCACCACTGCAGTCTGTTTTTTTCTAACTGATTCAGCTTGGCCTGAAACTGGGATTTTATTTTGTAGCTGTGATCATTAGAATTGCTGTTTCTTCCAGGATCGTGTCACTTCATGGGAATAAAGGATTGAAAGGAGCAGCAGTGACGTCCTCTCAGAAGAACTGCTTAGTTTCTCACTTGTAACGACTGTGGGCCGATTTGAAATTGTCCCTGATTATCCACTTAACCAATGGAGTCACTGTCTGGGCCAAGTGAAAATCACAGGCTCGTTTAGCTTCCTCAAAGTAGAGCAAAATAAGTTTTTTCATATCGATGGTACCCCTTATTTCAGACCACCTGAAAAACAGACCTCTATCACAGAAGAACAATTTCAAAAACAAGCCTTGTTTTTGTTTGGTTTTCTAAAGGATTACAGAATAACCAGCAATGACTCTTTCTGGCGTATACGGTGCGTCTGTCCGTGATAACCCAGCGGGGACAGGGCACGGGGCCCGCCTTTCAGCTTTATGTCTTGCAAGTTTCCGTCCTTCACAGGTGGGTGTCGGTGAACGTGGTGTGTTCCTTAGTCACAGAGCTGAAACCCTTGATGGCATTCATCAGGTCCTCTTCATCCACATACTGAAAAATAAGCCAGTCATCAGAGTTAGGACATTTGCTATCAGTAGTATTTGCCATTGATTGATAGTGGTATCAATTTAGTATAAAAAGTACTCTGTAAGTATTTTGTTAAAGGCTAGTATTATGCTCAAATCCTTAAGGCATGGTTTGAGATTGTCCTGCCTTAAGTTTACCTAATTGAAAGGATCACATGTACACATGAACTACGGACTAATCCAAAATGTCATTTGAGTGTTATTAAGTGCCGTATTTTAACTTTCTAAGCCTCAGTTTCCTCATCTGTCAAGTGAGATTATATTTTATTTTATATTTATATTCATGGATGTTATACACACATCCACACACACACGTATGTGTATACATTTATATACTTAAGATTTGGTTCAGGGGTATCTGGGTGGCTCAGTTAGTTAAACGTCCGACTTCAACTCAGGTCACGATCTCATGGCTTGTGAGTTCGAGCCTCACGTCGGGCTCTGTGCTCAGAGCCTGGAGCCTCCTTCAGATTCTGTGACTCCCTCTCTCTCTGCCCCTCTATCGGTCATGCTCTCTCTCTCTCTCTCTCTCTCTCAAAAATAAACAAACGTTAAAAAAAAGATTTGATTCAAACTGCAAGCAGAAGAGACAGAATGCATGCTGTTGTGCTTCCCACTCTCTTACTGTATTTTGTATTTATTGAGTAGGGCTAGTAATATTGTTTGTAAGGTTATAACGAACAGATTATTTTCCAGGTTTTGCATCTTCGAAAACTTTTATTAAATTGCTTTGCATATTGTCTATTGCTAGTACTGTCAAAAGCAAGCAAAACCGGCAATATAGCATAACAGTGAAGAATGGGGCTTCTGTAACCAAATGATGGTTTTAAGATCCCAATTCCATCGAAAAACCACTGTGTATCCTTAGGTAAGGACACACATGCATCTTAGCCCTCTATATGTTATGTTGTCCCCTATAAACTTGTCCTTTTCCATGTCAGATATGATCAATTAACAACTCCTTAGGTTTCAGCCTGATGTAATTATTCCTGCCATTTAGAATCTTTAGCTCTGGAATGGAATCATGGAACTCGAGAGTCATAACAATATCAAGCAGGCCCACAATTTTAAAATGCACATTGTAGATCATTGTCCTGAACAAGCCAAGACTGTGCATTTTTCATTGTGATTAGAACCTGGAACCAGGAAACTTGCCCTATTCCTTGCCATTACTTAAGAAAGTCTTTGTGGAAGTCCTCAACTTTTCAGCGAAGGAAAATTGAGTACTTAGGTGAGAGGAAGACTCTAAAGGCAGAAACAGACGGTTGGAAGACATGGAAGTGAATCAGTCTGCTCTGCAGAGCAGGTGAGTTCTTAGCTGGCGATCTTTCCTAGCTACCCCAAAGGAACAGTTCTCCAGCAGATGTCTAGGTAGTCGGCATAATGCAGAAGGTTGATGGTTGGTAAAAACTGTAGGGTTTTATCCATTTCAGCACTAGGGACTTATAAAAAATATTAGATATTAATGAGGTTAACTTTCCAAGAGTCAGTTATTTGTATCCACTGGACTGAAATTATGAAAGATGAAGTTCATAAACAGTAATACCTTTGTTTATCATGATTTTCTGAGTTTCTTGGAAAAGAACCATTGAGCCTATTGAAAGAAAGATTTTCTCCTCTAACCATAAACCCAAAGGAAAAAGGTGATGCACTTTTTTTTTTTTTTTTTGGTTGTTTCTCTTGTAGACCAGTTCCAATGTTCCCAGTCGCCTTCTGCCCAAGTTAATAGAGTATAGCCTGTTTGTCTCTCCACCTACTTGATGAATTCATTTTTTTGAGCATCTGATGTTTGCAAAAAGAATGAGACAAAGTTTCTACCCTGCTCATCAAACAATTTTAGTAACACTAATAAGTAGGTCATTATAAAATACTTGGGCAAATGGTCGGAGAGATGCAAAGTGCTGGGAGGCAGCATTCAATGAGGACAGGATGCTCCGTGCCATCCATTTACCAATGTTCTTTCGCGGGGTTGATCAAAGGCTCTGGATAAGGAAACCCACTCACCAATCCACTATCGTGGCCCATGATGGTTTCCCACAATGAGTCATCGATCAAGACTTTCTTGTCCTGAAAGTCCATGAGTTGGCTGACACTGCGGTGGAGAGAGCCTTGGGAATAAGTTTGGCTTATTTGGCTCTGACTTGGGATCCGAAGTACAGATATGCTGCGGTTGCTCCTGATACTGATGGGTGTCCCAGACCGGGGAATTTTGGTATCAGCTAATCCCTGAAAAGAAAGTTGCTGTTGGTGATTACTGTCTAAAGAAAATGGATTTGCAATGGGACGGATAATATGTGTCACACATTGTCAATGAAGGGAACACTCCATTTCCTCCTACAGAACAGCTTGTCTGGAATACCGTGGCCCCTGGGTTTTTGGTAAGGGTGAGACGATAAACTAATAGTTGTATTAGACATCAGTGTTCTTAGTACCTACAGAATTTATGCGCTAACGCTTTGGCTCTTGTTTTCTGGAGACAAGGGCTAGCTGCATTACAAAGTGGTGAGGTGAAGGAGATAGAGGTTTGGTTAACAAAGTAACCCCTTCATGAGTGTCACCACTGAGCCTGTGTCTTGAGATCACCGCTTTTCCCAGAGCAAAGCTAACAATGGTCTCTTATGGCTGCCAAGTGAACACAGTTGGATTATATTTTAAAATCCCTGGATTTGTGTAGGAAAATGGACTCTCCCCACCCTCTCTTCTCATTCATATTGTTCTATTTGTTATAAGACTCAGCCATCAAAATAGGTCTGTGGGGCGCCCGGGTGGCTCAGTCAGTTAAGCATCCAACTTCGGCTCAGGTCATGCTCTCATGGTTCGTGAGGTCGAGCCCTGCATTGGGCTCTCTGCAGTCAGCGCAGAGCCCACTTCGGATCCTCTGTCCCCCCTCTCTCTGCCCCTCCCCACTCTCCCCTTCTAAAAAAATAAACATTAAAAAAATTTAGTAATTAATAAATCACCAGGCACCTGTGTGGCTCACTTGGTTAAGTGTCTGACTCGGTGCTGACAGAGCCTGGAGCCTACTTCGGATTCTGTCTCTTCTCTCTGCCTCTTTCCCACTTGCACCCTACAGCTCTCTCAAAAGTAAGTAAACATTAAAAACAAAAATATGATTTAAAAAATTAATAAATCAGGTCTGGTATTAACATCAGAAAGACAAAGGCACTATGTGATTAGAACCTAGAATGTGCCATAAGAAAATCTAGCTGCTCTAAGCATCTGAGGTTTGATTTAGCTGTTCCAATCAATGAAATGTTCCTGCTTTTCATTGTGTGTGTAGTCAACGCATCATGCACAAGATCATGCATTCACGCAGCACACGAGGTACCTCCAAGTGCATGGTGTAACTTTTTAGGGTAACATTGCTTGACACATCAGATATATCAGCCACAGAGTCAAACTGAGAACAAAGAGGGAGGCATCAGTCAGCGTTTAGAACAAACAAAATTACCATCAAACAAATTCTTTGTGTTTCTCCAACCATGACATAATCATACAATCATTCTGAGATGCATCTCAGGGTGTGTGTGTGTGTGTGTGTGTGTATTTCTGCAATTAAAATTGCATGGTGAGTGGAACGCAATGGCTTAGTGTTTCAGGTGAGTTCTACTGGAGTTATTTGTTTGTTTGTTTGTTTTTTATATATATGGAATTTATTGTCAAATTGGTTTCCATACAACACCCAGTGCTCATCCCAAAAGGTGCCCTCCTCAATACCCATCACCCACCCTCTCCTCCCTCCCACCCCCCATCAACCCTCAGTTTGCTCTCAGTTCTCAACAGTCTCTTATGCTTTGGCTCTCTCCCACTCTAACCTCTTTTTTTTTTTTTTCCTTCCCCTCCCCCATGGGTTCCTGTTAAGTTTCTCAGGATCCACATAAGAGTGAAACCATATGGTATCTGTCTTTCTCTGTATGGCTTATTTCACTTAGCATCACACTCTCCAGTTCCATCCACGTTGCTACAAAAGGCCATATTTCATTTTTTCTCATTGCCACGTAGTATTCCATAGTGTATATAAACCACAATTTCTTTATCCATTCATCAGTTGATGGACATTTAGGCTCTTTCCATAATTTGGCTATTGTTGAGAGTGCTGCTATGAACATTGGGGTACAAGTGCCCCTATGCATCAGTACTCCTGTGTCCCTTGGATAAATTCCTAGCAGTGCTATTGCTGGGTCATAGGGTAGGTCTATTTTTAATTTTCTGAGGAACCTCCACACTGCTTTCCAGAGTGGCTGCACCAATTTGCATTCCCACCAACAGTGCAAGAGGGTTCCCGTTTCTCCACATCCTCTCCAGCATCTATAGTCTCCTGATTTGTTCATTTTGGCCACTCTGACTGGCGTGAGATGATATCTGAGTGTGGTTTTGATTTGTATTTCCCTGATAAGGGAACATCTTTTCATGTGCCTGTTGGCCATCCGGATGTCTTCTTTAGAGAAGTGTCTATTCATGTTTTCTGCCCATTTCTTCACTGGGTTATTTGCTTTTCGGGTGTGGAGTTTGGTGAGCTCTTTATAGATTTTGGATACTAGCCCTTTGTCCGATATGTCATTTGCAAATATCTTTTTCCATTCCGTTGGTTGCCTTTTAGTTTTGTTGGTTGTTTCCTTTGCTGTGCAGAAGCTTTTTATCTTCATAAGGTCCCAGTAATTCACTTTTGCTTTTAATTCCCTTGCCTTTGGGGATGTGTCGAGTAAGAGATTGCTACGGCTGAGGTCAGAGAGGTCTTTTCCTGCTTTCTCCTCTAAGGTTTGGATGGTTTCCTGTCTCACATTCAGGTCCTTGATCCATTTTGAGTTTATTTTTGTGAATGGTGTGAGAAAGTGGTCTAGTTTCAACCTTCTGCATGTTGCTGTCCAGTTCTCCCAGCACCATTTGTTAAAGAGACTGTCTTTTTTCCATTGGATGTTCTTTCCTGCTTTGTCAAAGATGAGTTGGCCATACGTTTGTGGGTCTAGATCTGGGGTTTCTATTCTATTCCATTGGTCTAGGTGTCTGTTTTTGTGCCAATACCATGCTGTCTTGATGATGACAGCTTTGTAGTAGAGGCTAAAGTCTGGGATTGTGATGCCTCCTGCTTTGGTCTTCTTCTTCAAAATTCCTTTGGCTATTCGGGGCCTTTTGTGGTTCCATATGAATTTTAGGATTGCTTGTTCTAGTTTCGAGAAGAATGCTGGTGCAATTTTGATTGGGATTGCATTGAATGTGTAGATAGCTTTTGGTAGTATTGACATTTTGACAATATTTATTCTTCCAATCCATGAGCAGGGAATGTCTTTCCATTTCTTTAAATCTTCTTCAATTACCTTCATAAGCTTTCTATAGTTTTCAGCATACAGATCCTTTACATCTTTGGTTAGATTTATTCCTAGGTATTTGATGCTTCTTGGTGCAATTGTGAATGGGATCAGTTTCCTTATTTGTCTTTCTGTTGCTTCATTGTTAGTGTATAAGAATGCAACTGATTTCTGTACATTGATTTTGTATCCTGCAACTTTGCTGAATTCATGTATCAGTTCTAGCAGACTTTTGGTGGAGTCTGTCAGATTTTCCATGTATAATATCATGTCATCTGCAAAAAGCTAAAGCTTGACTTCATCTTTGCCAATTTTGATGCCTTTGATTTCCTTTTGTTGTCTGATTGCTGATGCTAGAACTTCCAGCACTATGTTAAACAACAGCGGTGAGAGTGGACATCCCTGTCGTGTTCCTGATCTCAGGGAAAAAGCTCTCAGTTTTTCCCCGTTGAGGATGATGTTAGCTGTGGGCTTTTCATAAATGGCTTTTATGATCTTTAAGTATGTTCCTTCTATCCCGACTTTCTCAAGGGTTTTTATTAAGAAAGGGTGCTGGATTTTGTCAAAGGCCTTTTCTGCATCGATTGACAGGATCATATGGTTCTTCTCTTTTTTTTTGTTAATGTGATGTATCACGTTGATTGATTTGCGAATGTTGAACCAGCCCTGCATCCCAGGGATGAATCCCACTTGATCATGGTGAATAATTCTTTTTATATGCCGTTGAATTCGATATGCTAGTATCTTATTGAGAATTTTGGCATCCATATTCATCAGGGATATTGGCCTGTACTTCTCTTTTTTTACTGGGTCTCTGTCTGGTTTAGGAATCAAAGTAATACTGCCTTCATACAATGAGTCTGGAAGTTTTCCTTCCCTTTCTATTTCTTGGAATAGCTTGAGAAGGATAGGTATTATCTCTGCTTTAAACGTCTGGTAGAACTCCCCTGGGAAGCCATCTGGTCCTGGACTCTTATTTGTTGGGAGATTTTTGATAACCGATTCAATTTCTTCGCTGGTGATGGGTCTGTTCAAGCTTTCTATTTCCTCCTGATTGAGTTTTGGAAGAGTGTGGGTGTTCAGGAATTTGTCCATTTCTTCCAGGTTGTCCAATTTGTTGCCATATAATTTTTCATAGTATTCCCTGATAATTGTTTGTATCTCTGAGGGATTGGTTGTAATAATTCCATATTCATTCATGATTTTATCTATTTGGGTCATCTCCCGTTTCTTTTTGAGAAGCCTGGCTAGAGGTTTGTCAATTTTGTTTATTTTTTCAAAAAACCAACTCTTGGTTTCGTTGATCTGCTCTACAGTTTTTTTAGATTCTATATTGTTTATTTCTGCTCTGATCTTTATTATTTCTCTTCTTCTGCTGGGTTTAGGCTGCCTTTGCTGTTCTGCTTCTATTTCCTTTAGGTGTGCTGTTAGATTTTGTATTTGGGATTTTTCTTGTTTCTTGAGATAGGCCTGGATTGCGATGTATTTTCCTCTCAGGACTGCCTTCGCTGCGTCCCAAAGCGTTTGGATTGTTGTATTTTCATTTTCGTTTGTTTCCATATATTTTTTAATTTCTTCTCTAATTGCCTGGTTGACCCACTCATTCGTTAGTAGGGTGTTCTTTAACCTCCCTGCTTTTGGAGGTTTTCCAGACTTTTTTCTGTGGTTGATTTCAAGCTTCATGGCATTGTGGTCTGAAAGTATGCATGGTATGATTTCAATTCTTGTAAACTTATGAAGGGCTGTTTTGTGACCCAGTATATGATCTATCTTGGAGAATGTTCCATGTGCACTCGAGAAGAAAGTATATTCTGTTGCTTTGGGATGCAGAGTTCTAAATATATCTGTCAAGTCCATCTGATCCAATGTCTCATTCAGGGCCCTTGTTTACTGACCGTGTGTCTAGATGATCTATCCATTTCTGTAAGTGGGGTGTTAAAGTCCCCTGCAATTACCACATTCTTATCAATAAGGTTGCTTATGTTTATGAGTAATTGTTTTATATATTTGGGCGCTCCGGTATTCGGCGCATAGACATTTATAATTGTTAGCTCTTCCTGATGGATAGACCCTGTCACTATTATATAATGTCCTTCTTCATCTCTTGTTACAGCCTTTAATTTAAAGTCTAGTTTGTCTGCTATAAGTATGGCTACTCCAGCTTTCTTTTGGCTTCCAGTAGCATGATAAATAGTTCTCCATCCCCTCACTCTCAATCTAAAGGTGTCCTCAGGTCTAAAATGAGTCTCTTGTAGACAGCAAATAGATGGGTCTTGTTTTTTTATCCATTCTGATACCCTATGTCTTTTGGTTGGCGCATTTAATCCATTTACATTCAGTGTTATTATAGAAAGATATGGGTTTAGAGTCATTGTGATGTCTGTATGTTTTATGCTTGTAGTGATGTCTCTGGTACTTTGTCTCACAGGGTCCCCCTTAGGATCTCTTGTAGGGCTGGTTTAGTGGTGACAAATTCCTTCAGTTTTTGTTTGTTTGGGAAGACCTTTATCTCTCCTTCTATTCTAAATGACAGACTTGCTGGATAAAGGATTCTCGGCTGCATATTTTTTCTGTCTAGCACACTGAAAATCTCGTGCCAACTCTTTCTGGCCTGCCAAGTTTCAAAAGAGAGATCAGTCACGAGTCTTATAGGTCTCCCTTTATATGTGAGGGCACGTTTACCCCTTGCTGCTTTCAGAATTTTCTCTTTATCCTTGTATTTTGCCAGTTTCACTATGATATGTCGTGCAGAAGATCGATTCAAGTTACGTCTGAAGGGAGTTCTCTGTGCCTCTTGGATTTCAATGCCTTTTTCCTTCCCCACTTCAGGGAAGTTCTCAGCTATTATTTCTTCAAGTACCCCTTCAGCACCTTTCCCTCTCTCTTCCTCCTCTGGGATACCAATTATGCGTATATTATTTCTTTTTAGTGTATCACTTAGTTCTCTAATTTTCCCCTCATACTCCTGGATTTTTTTATCTCTCTTTTTCTCAGCTTCCTCTTTTTCCATAACTTTATCTTCTAGTTCACCTATTCTCTCCTCTGCCTCTTCAATCCGAGCTGTGGTGGTTTCCATTTTGTTATGCATTTCATTTAAAACGTTTTTCAGCTCCTCGTGACTGTTCCTTAGTCCCTTGATGTCTGTAGCAAGAGATTCTCTGCTGTCAGCTATACTGTTTTCAAGCCCAGCGATTAATTTTATGACTATTATTCTAAATTCACTTTCTGTTATATTATTTAAATCCTTTTTGATCAGCTCATTAGCTGTTGTTATTTCCTGGAGATTCTTCTGAGGGGAATTCTTCCGCTTGGTCATTTTGGATAGTCCCTGGCGTGGTGAGGACCTGCAGGGCACTTCCCCTGTGCTGTGGTGTATACCTGGAGTTGGTGGGCGGAGCCGCAGTCAGACCTGATGTCTGCCCCCAGCCCACCGCTGGGGCCACAGTCAGACTGGTGCGTGCCTTCTCTTCCCCTCTCCTAGGGGCGGGATTCACTGTGGGGTGGGGTGGCCTGTCTGGGCTACTTGCACACTGCCAGGCTTGTGATGCTGGGGATCTGGCGTCTTAGCTGGGGTGGGTAGGCAAGGTGCACAGGGGCAGGAGGGGCAGGCTTAGCTTGCTTCTCCTTAGGTGATCCACTTCAGGAGGGGCCCTGTGGCAGCAGCAGGGAGTCAGATACGCTGCCGGAGGTTTGGCTCCGCAGAAGCGCAGAGTTGGGTCTTTGCGCGGAGCGAGCCAGTTCCCTGGCAGGAACTGGTTCTCTTTGGGATTTTGGCTGGGGGATGGGCGGGGAAGATGGCGCTGGCGAGCGCCTTTGTTCCCCACCAAACTGAGCTCTGTCGTCCGGGGGCTCAGCAGCTTTCCTTCCCTTTGTCCTCCAGCCTTCCCGCTTTCTGAGCAGAGCTGTTAACTTATGACCTCCCAGCCGCTAAGTCGCGCTTGCTGTCGGAACACAGTCCGTCAGGCCCCTCCGCTTTTTGCAAGCCAGACTTGGGGGCTCTGCTTGGCCGGCGAGCCGCCCCTCCGCCCCGGCTCCCTCCCGCCAGTCCGTGGAGCGCGCACCGCCTCGCCGCCCTTCCTACCCTCTTCCGTGGGCCTCTCGTCTGCGCTTGGCTCCGGCGACTCCGTTCTGCTACTCCTCTGGCGGTTTTCTGGGTTATTTAGGCAGGTGTAGGTGGAATCTAAGTGATCAGCAGGACGCGCGGTGAGCCCAGCGTCCTCCTACGCCGCCATCTTCCCTCCTCTGGAGTTATTTGTTTAGTGTTGCAGAGCATGAGAGGATCTTCAGGCAAGTAAGGAAACTGTAAGTCAAACCTGCACTTAAACTTAGCTATACTTGATGCTATGTGGTCTTGAAAATGTTAACAAATCATAAAAGCCTCTCTCATTCCCTGGTATCTCTGTCCCCGTTTCCTCTGTGAAGTCAGATTGGAGCCTAACATCCTTTGCCAGTATGTTTCTTGTGTCAAAACGTTTCTTACCTATTCAGAGGACAGGAGTGCCCGGGATAGGAGCTTGTCGTGTGTGTGTGTGTGTGTGTGTGTGTTTCAGGGGTAGCTCTCATCGACCTACCCAAGTGTACAGGTGGATCTGAGACCCTGAGCAGGTAACTCCAGCTTGATCCTGTTCAGAATCTTACCCATTTATTCTGGGGCCCATAGATAACAACACTGGCTCTTTATTTGGTTCTAATAATGCCAATTATCCTCTCTTTAGTTTGGTTAACCTTCACTAATATTCTTCTATGTGTCCAACTTCGTGACACCAGCTTATGTTCAAAAATGTTTTTGAAAAGCAACAGAAGGAGGCCTGCAAGTACCCGTTTATTACCCGGGTAGGATTAACTTAGGATACAGTGGGTTCCGGGAACACTGCCCAGGGCCCTGGGACACTCCACATTCCACTTCTGCTAACCCTCTGGGCCCTGTGACTAATACCCTCAATGCTGAAGATGAGCCAATGTGGGAGCCCAGAGCCCCTGGCAGCCAGCCAGTCCCCACCACCCCTGCCTCTCCTCACACCTCGCTTGGCCACTTCGCAAAAGTAACCAGTTGGGAGCCACTCTGCTTTCCCCTGACGGTAAGGGGTATATGAGAGTAGGGTGTTTCCACTCTTTTGCCTGCCTGTCCCAGTGGACATCTGGCCTCAGAAGCAGCTTGGCTTGGGTTTGGCAGGAACTGTAAGGGCTCATCAGCACCCCTTACCTCTTTTGTGTTTTGTGTTTTCTTACTGTGGTAAGTACACTAATACGAGATCTACTCTCTTAACAGACTGGGTGACAATACAGCATTGTTATTAGGTACAATGTTGCACAGTACATCTCCAGAACTTCTTCGCCTTGCATAACTGACATTTTATGCCTGCTAATTAGCGGTTCCCCATTTCCTCCTCCCCCAGCCTGGCAGTCACTCTATTTTGCTTCCGTGAGTTGGACTATTTTAGATGCCTCACGTAAGGGCAATCACGCAATGTGTCCCACCTGTTTTTATTGGTTATAGGACTGCACCCACTGCTTACGGGAATTGTATCATATGTATTACATTTTTAATTCATTTATGGCTATTCTCGGAGTATTGTGTGTCCAACTTCCCGAGTGCTGGTTGGAATGGCAGATTCTTTGGTTTCTTCCTCGAGAGATTCAGGTCCTGCTCCTTTGTGATGCTGATACTGATAGTCTATGGGCCTCACTTTGACAAAACAAAGCTTGGCAAGACTCGAGAGGACCATGAACAATGGTGTCATCCAGAGTACCTTCCATTTGGAATGATGTGATTGCTTCTTGACCCCTCAGTTAGCCAACTGGGCAAAACTCGATTCCTCCTCGGCAAGGATTATGAGACACTGATGCCTGCCTGTAGGGTATGGGTCAAGGGACAGGAGACTTGACCCCTGAAACGAGTTACAGACACTAATGATATGCGGCAGGTTTTCCTAGAAGCACACTTCATGTTACAGAGTAGATGTTCCCGCAGAGCTCTGGAAATTTCCTCTCACGTTTTCCATGCACTCTGTATACCCCAGGGTTGATTTAGCTGATGTCGCCAGGCTAGATATGTCTCAGGTCTTCTTGGCCTTTCCATGCACTTCTGAATTCCAGAAGTGGGAGTACATCTTTGGTCTAAGAACATGGTTTCCATGGGGCACCTGGGTGGCACCGTCACTTAAGTGTCTGACTTCGGCTCAGGTCATGATCTCATGGCTTGTGAGTTTGAGCCCTGTGTCGGGCTCTGTGCTGACAGTTCAGAACCTGGAGCCTGCTCCGGATTCTGTGTCTCTGTCTCTCTCTCTGCCCCTTCCCTGCTCATGCTCTCTCTCTCTCTGTGTCTCTCAAAAATAAATAACCATTAAAAAATAAACAGAAGAACACGGCTTCCTCAGAGAAAGTTACTCTTCAACAAGGGAAAACTTCAGAGTGTCTGCTCTTCAGGGAGAATCTTCTGATGACTATACCCTGAACATAAGCGAATGGCTGATGGTTTGAACTGGCCACTCAATGTTCATTCATTTCACAAATATTTGATGCGAGGCACTGTTCTGGGTGTTGCGGTGCAGCAGTAAACGGCCCACAAAATCCCTGACCTCGGGGAGCTTCCATTCTATTCGAGGAGTCGGACAAGCATGTCTGCCACGGTGTCATGAGATGGCTGTCTGGAAAAGGACTAGTGGACAAGAATCCAGGGGATTCTATCTCTCATGGAGGGGAGGTGACATCTCTGCAGAGACCTGAATGAAGTGAGAGTATGAGCCACCCAAGAGGAGAGCAGGAGCGATGGCCCAGCCAGAGGAGCTTGATGTGCTCGGGGAGGAAGGAGGCTGGAGGGCCGGAGAGCAAGGAGAGGGGGATGAGGTGTGGTTGGTGAGAGCTGAGGCCCAGGCCACGGGAGACATTGTCTCCACTTCTCTACCACCAAGTCACTGTCCCCTGGCTGCTCCCCGCCCCACACGCAAACCATGGGCATCAGAGGGGTGACTCCCCCTCGGTGCCCCCCATTTTCACTACTTGGGCATCACGATACACCTTTGTCAGTGCCTTCGACACTGTTCGTGGCTGTGTCCTGCACAAATGAAGAGATCTGGATGGAACACAATGCTCTTTGGTTGACTTTTCTCTATTGTTTGAAGTGCTGCAACTCAAGCAGTTTGATCAGGCTTCTGTGCATAATTTGGTGCCGCTGTGATACTGTGATTTATAATAAATATATATTTGGCCTTCAGCCCAATTTCTGGCACAGGACTACTGAAACCCTTGGAATTTCTTAAGAGATGAGAGCCACAAAGGTGTCTTTTGTCATGCTAATGAGGTGATTTTCCTGGGAACTACCTAAAGTTGGGGGCTGGTTATCAGAACCAACCCTGTGATAAGGGTGTGGAAATTTCGGTCCCAGCTCAACCTCAGCTCACCCCCCACCTCTAAGGAGGGGAGAGACTGGAGGTTGAATCAGTAGCCAATGGCCAGTGTTGACCAATCGCGGCTAAGGGATAAAGCCTCCATTACAGTCTGTTCTATCCATCTCTTCCATCTGCCTGTTCCCGGGTTCCCTCCTTTTATAATAAACTGGCGATCCAATAAGCAAAATGTTTCCCTGAGTTCTGTGAACCGCGCTAGCAAATGAACTGAACCCCAGGAGGGGTCACTGGAAACTCTAACCCGTAGCTGGTCTGTCAGAACCCCGGGTGACAGCCTGGACTTGTGACCCGGTGTCTGCAGCTGGGGAGAGGGGACCGTCCTGTGGAACTGAACCCTTACCTCATGAAATACCTCTGACTCCACCTCTCCCCGTAGGTAGTGTCAGAACTGAGTTGAATTGTAGGACACCCACCAGGTGTCAGAGAATTGCTTGCTGTGGGAAACTCCGCCCACATTGGAACTGGTAATCACAGTTTAGTTGCACTGGGTGGCTACTAGCTCATATGGAACCTTTGTGCAAACTGCAGCGAAGGTGATTTCTCAGGCAGAGGCAGCCCTTTGGACACATGGCTTGGAGAAAAGTCTGGTGCCTGGTGGGAGTTAGAACTTGCAGCCTTTCCTCCTCCGAGTAGACACAGCCCCACACCGCAGAGGGGACCTTCCGAGTCAGTCACGTTTCCCCCTTCAACGAGTGCTCTGGGCCTCGATCTCCCCGCACCATTTGTGTGACCTCACCCCCTAGACCTCTGACCTCCTATCTTGGGACTGGGTGGTCGGGAGCTCTGAGGAGCCATCCATCCTCGGTGGCCTAGAGTGTCACAGCCAGGGGACAAACTGAGCACTGCGAGCACTTTATTCTCTCCCTAGACTCCCTGTTTATTTCTAATCCCCGCAAGGGGCACAGTTATATAATCTGTAAATTCCCCCGTTGATTTCAACATACCACCCTTCTCCACCATTCCCTGATTGACAACGTTAGAACAGAAATATTCATCCCTGGCTGCACCTTAGAATCACTTTTGGAGTTAAAGAAGGAGATTACCAATCCCCAGGCCCCACCCAAAAGTGATGAAATCAGACTTTCTGGGAGAAGGCCCAGGCAATGGCATTTTAAAAAGCTTTCCCAGGTGTCTTCATCCACGCGGGCTGCTTTAATAGAATCTCATAGACTGGGTGGCTTCTAAACAACAGAAATTATTTCTCAAGTTCTGGAGGCCGGGAAGTCCAGGATCAAGGTGCTGGCAAATTGAGTGTCTGTTAGGTGCCTGCTTTCTGGTTCACAGACGGGGGTCTAGTCTTCTTGCTGTGTCCTCACATGGAGGAAGGGACAAGAAAGCTCTGGGGGCCTCTTTTAATAAGGTCACTATTGGCCTCCCGTGGTCCCCATATTTTGTCAAACATAACTGTCATCTAGTCCCTTGTTATTATGACTCTGGAGACATTTCCCTTTACATAAACGCACTAGCCCAGGGAGAGGGAAATGGGGCCCGCCTTCAGAGACCTACCCCATGGGTTTCCCCCGGTGGGTAGACACTCAGTGGAGACATTCTCTTCTGAAGAGGTACTAAGGGAGGTCTCTCTCTGATATATGGTTCTTTGTGGATTTTTCTTTGTAGTATCAGAGACAGGAAAATGGCCAGCAAGATCAAGCCCAGCATTGCCATTAACACGATGAACCATAACTGGCTGTAGAACTCGGTGTTTTTCCTCCCCGATCCTCTCTTTTCTCCAGGAGTTGTCAGAACCAGGCCTGCAAAACCCAGGGGCAGAAAAGGGAGATGTTATTTCAGAAGGCAATTTTGTGATCCCTTGCCCTGTCGTTTGGTAGTAAATTGGAAAGGAGTTTAAAGCAGTTTGTCTCATGGTGCTGGTTTGTACTTGTGTTCAGGCCGGGAAGCGGTGCCGTGCGTCTTCAGGGGCAGGCTTACAGCCCTCAGGAGACCTCGCCGACACTCCTCAGGCTACAAATCACTGCTGCCTTTGCAAGTTTCCTGGGAGAGACAGGGGGAAGGGGAGGAGGAGGGGACTTTTAAAAGGGGTTACCAAGTAACCTTGAGGAATGCCTGCTTCACCGCCGTGGGCCCTGGGAGCCAAGTGTTTTCCTGGGCGACGGATTCTGGTGAGGGGCCAGCCTGACCACTGCTGCAGAGACCCTACTGGGTCTCACACAGTCAGTGCCGTGGAGATCCGGGGTCCCCTCACTTCATGCAACAGCCCGGTGCCTGAGAAGTTCTGTGCAAACCGGATTTGAAACATTAGATCCTACTTTCTATTGTGATGGAAACAGCCTGTGCTTGCCACCTTGTTGTCTTTATATTTCTGGCACCCTGGCCTCTCTGTGACCTTGTCAGGCTCTGCGAGTCGCCACTCAAGTGCCCTCAGAGCCTCCCCTGGGAAGAGGTCCTTTGGCAATAGGACCACTCACGCCTGACTTCTCCGTACAGGGGACAGTCCAGTGCGTGTGATTCCCTGCACGTGAGGCTAATCACAGGAGCTCAGATTTACGGAGCACTCATCGGCCCTGTGCCTTACAGGACGAGGGCTGGGGAGTCCCACGACTAAGTCTGGGGGTGTGGGGGAAGCTGGGATGAGCTGGGCCAGACAAGAGAAGGGCTCATGGGGGACGCTGCAGGGCAGCGTGAAGCAGCGAAGTCAAGCCCACGGAGCAGCGGTGGGTGTCAGAGCCCCTCTCCAAAGGGCTGAACACGGTGGGCAGAAAGGAGGAGGAGAAGGAGAAGGTATGAAAGCCGGGAAGAAATGTGTTTTGCAGAACGAACAGCCCCGGGCCCAGGAAACAGCCAACTGGGAGTTTCGCCCGAGAGCCCCTCACTAGGTGCTGACAGCCCTTGACGTGAGCAGCTTTGAGCAGGACTGGATGAGGACCTAGGCCAGAAGCCCCCGGAGTCTTCTCGAAGTTATCTTTAGCTCATTATAATACCAAGAGCTCCTCCTGTGGGTGGAGTTTTCTGCCATTTTTTGAACGCGCCGTATTTGCCCTGGCATGTTGACCTGGTAGGCACGTACAATTGAACCAAAAATGCCTCTGTAAGCTCCCTGTCCCCACCCCTTAATATACTCAGTAAACGCTTCCTGCACTAACCCCCTGGGGAGACAGAGAGATCTCCCTGTCTCCTTTCTTGTAACAACAACAGCACAATTCTTTGTTTCCAACACGTCCTCTGGTTGTGTTCAATTTGATGTAGCCCAAGCAGCGAACCCTGGAGCTGGGCTCCGGGGCCGGGCTGCGGACGTGCAGGCTGGTGTGCAGCTGCGAGCCAGGGAGCTGCTCTTCCAAAGCAAAGGCCTGCAGCCAGGAGGAAGGCATGCCAACAGACACAGTCACGAGTGCCTCTTTACTCCTTGGACAAACTCCCCCTTTCCACAACCCCAAGGACTGGGTGGGCCTGTGGGACACTTAAAACCCACACTTTCAGTGGAAGGGAGTGGAGAGGGGGCTTCAGAATTGGAGTAGGAGGGCTCAAGAGAGGGCGAGAAGGTGACTAAAGACTACATTTCAAGCTCCATAAGAGGAGCAACCCTACTTTGCTAACCCTGACTCGACTTCTCATAGCTCTGAGGTTAAAAACCTCGCTCTGCCTCTCTGCGCCTCAGCTTCCCCATCTCTAAAGTGAAGGGTTGGGGTCAAAGCTCTGCCAAGTTCCAGCAGGCAGGAATACCTCTAATTAGGAATCCAGGTGTGTTATTTGAACGAAGAAAACAAGCCCAGCCGCTCCCCCCCGCCAAACAACCTTGGTTATTCACTGGAAGGGTTGAATTTCCTCTGGGTGGCACAGGGTTGTAACTCCAGAAACCGATCTGATGGGCCCGGTGGACCCCTTGCTTGGGAGGACACCAGGGAAGGTAGGGCAGCCTGCCTGAGGGAAGTCTCAAAAAGAAAACAGCTCTCAGATCAGGAGGAGGGAAATGAGGATTGGGAGACTTTCATGCTTCAAGGCTGCCTCAGGCAAGGGAAGAGGAACATTTTAAAAGTTACATCATAAAATTAAAACTGACTATGGAAATTAGGTGGACAATACATCTTGGAATTTTCCATATCGTCTCAGGTCCTCAGTGTTCCTCCTCTCATCAGTGGAAACCTCACTTTGTATTCAGGAACCAAATACAGGTTTCCCCTGTTTTATGGAGAGCTTACAATCAGGTAAAATCAGGCCAATGTATCTTTATCCCTTCTCTTTTTTTCTTTTCAAAGTCCCTTTAATTTTAAGGGACTCCACCCATCAAGTGCGAGCTTCAAGGTTGGGTTAGGAGACTCCAGAGGCTGAGCCTGGACTTCAAAGAAAATCCCAAACCAGAGCTAGTGTCAGAGGTCATTCCTCCCGTGGAAGGATACTTCCCACCGACGTAGGAGACCAGACTGGCTGGATTTAGAGGTGGGTCAATCTAGGTTATGTGGTTTTTATTCAACTTGTGATCCTAATGCCTTACATCAGAGTCATTGGGTGGGGCTTGTTTATATCTATTAAAATTTTTTTTTTAGTGTTTATTTTTCAGAGGGGGAGAGACAGAGTGCAAGCAGGGGAGGGGCAGAGAGAGGGACACACAGAATTTGAAGCAAGCTCCTGGCTGCCAGCTGTCAGCACAGAGCCCGACGCGGGGCTCGAACTCACGAGCTGTGAGATCATGAACTGAGCCGAAGTTGGACGCTCAACCGACTGAGCCACGCAGGCGCCCCTATTTTTATTTAGTTTTTAATTTTTCAAATCTGATGGCAGTTGACACACAATGTTATGGGCAGGGCTTGTTGAAAGAGCAGATTCCTGGGCCCTACTGACTCTGAATCTCTGCTGGGGGCCTGGGAAACTATATAATAAGCAAGCACACTGAGATGATCTGAGCGCACACTTACATTTGAGAACCACCGCTAAAGAGAAAGGATGGGGCCAGGAGTCAACAGAAAAACCACGTTCAGATTCTCATCTTAGCCGGGAGCTTGCGGGGTGTTCTTGGGTGAGTTCTGGTGTTCCTTAGGACTCCAGTGGTGCACTTCACTTGTGGACACATTGGAGTTGCTAAAAGAATACCAAATGAGGTCTATCCCACGGCTCCTATGGCATGAAATGAGATGAACTTTGTGGAAGGGACCGTTAGGTCTTGCAAAAAATTTCACATGGCATCCAGACACAGAAGTCTGGAAATAGAGAATCCTATTTTTTTTTTTTTTTTTTTTTAGCAGTTGAAATTATTCTTGATAACAATATATATATTTACCTGTGTTTCAGAATTTTTGGACCTTTGTATCTTAAAAAAACATACACATGCATACCAATTTGATATAACATTAGTTACTGGAATTTAAAATAGGGTATCAGTCCCAATTCTGTCCAAATGGAAAAAAATCTGGCATTTCTCTAACTCGCCCTTTGAAATTATAAAGTATTGCATGTGTTAGATTCAAAGATTGTGGGTAGAAGTCAATTTAAAAGATGCTCCATAAAAATTACAATTTCATCTCTTCAGCTAAATTACTTGGTAATGGCAATCAATCATCATCTTTTACAGAGAATGCAAGAGAAAAATCTCTCAAATTCACCATTTTAGGCTCTGAATCTGCAATATTATCACTATGATCAACACAAATTGGCATCAGAGTATTTTCTCTTCCTCTGATCTCTTTTTTCTGACTTCCTCTATAAATCACTTTTTTTTTTTTTTTAACAAAGTCATATAGCTCTTTATTGAGAGAGCATTTGTGACTAGGAGAGAATTTAGTCATATCTCTGTGTCTACAATTCAATGACTTGGTATATTTTTTAAATTTTTTAATGTTTATTTTTAAGAGAGAGAGAGACAGAACATGAGCTGGGGAGGGGCAGAGAGAGAGGGAGACACAGAATCCGAAGCAGACTCCAGGCTCTGAGCTGTCAGCACAGAGCCCGATGCGGGGCTCGAACTCAGGAACCATGAGATCATGACCTGAGCCGAAGTTGGACGCTTAACCACCTGAGACACCCAGGCACCCCTGACTTGGTATTTTAAGATGACTGTATACCTGGGGCACCTGGGTGGCTCAGTCTGTTGGGTGTCTTTCATGCAGGTCATGATTTCATGGTTTGTGAGTTCAAGCCCCATGTCAGGCTCTCCTTCTCTCTTTTCTCTCTCTCTCTCTCTCTCTCTCAAAAATAAACATTAAAATTTTTTTTAAAAAGAGTACTATATACCCTAACTCTTTGCCAAAATAATTTACATGAGAACTTAAATTGTCGTGGAACAGTTCCTTCCATGCAGTTTATGAACATATTAGTACAAGGATACAAGAAACAAGCATATGATTGTTTCTTTCCCAAAATGAATAGGTTCTATACTAAGTATAACAAGTTCAACGTTTACCAAATCCGGTGGAGGTATCATATTGGACCAAGGGTGACTTAACACTTCCTTCATCTGTCGTGCAGATGACCTGGAGAAAGAAGGCTAGAAAAAAGATACAAGACTCGGTCATTCAACACCTCCAAATAGTGGGCAGACTTTTAGAAGAGCAATATATCATAGTATGGGAAATCTGAAAACAGGTTTCCAGCGCAAGTTGTGAGGTTTTATCTTATATACACACTTATTTCTAATTTTCAAATTACCAAGAAAATAGCTATAAGTAGCGTAATAATAGTATACATTTATAAGTAACAGAACTGAAGAAGATGCTTAGAGGTTATATAGCAAAGAAAAAGAATGATCGGAAGAGTAAAGGAGACTACAGCGTATCTTATACTTCATATTGGTCTAAACCTGTTCTGGTAAAACTTACAGGTGCACTTTGCACTATGTGATCCAAAGTTTCTTTCTAAACAGGAGAGTTCAGGAAATTGAATGGTCTAAATACTTCTCTCAGTTGCCAGGGACCTGAGAGAAGCAACTCTTACAGGGCCACACAGGTGGTTCGGTAGAGGCCTGCCCAGGAGTAGAACCCAGATCTCCCGACTATGGGTCATCTCATCTGCTTATCACAACGGCTGCCTAGGTAACCAAGAACTGTGACCAGGAGAATGTATAGCTGGATTGTAAAAATGCTTTGGATAAGTTTCAGATGCTCTAAATGCAATCCTGGATCTCATTGTGTATCTGCACCTTTTCACCAACGTAAGTAGCATTTTCAAGGAAATTTAAACAACCAAAAAGGCCACTAATGAATTCATTGCAGAAATCCAGAGTGCTTAAAATGGCTTTACATCTATTGGTCCTGTGGTCATATTGATCATTAGAAAATAGTACCCTGTAAAGCTTTTTTCTCATTTCAGTTTAAAAATCAAGCAGGAGAAGAACATGTAATTAAACAGGGAGAAACAGTTCAGTTTTCGAAGGAAAAGTGTTGTAGTTTGAGCAATGGATACCAAGGTTGGTTGAGGAAAGCCCTCAATCACGGACTAAGAGTTGGAGATGGTCGTTGCCTGGTCTGTCTCTATTTGGATGTATCAAGAAAAATCTCCGAAGTCCCTGCAAGTGTATTATTTCAGGAAACCCAGACTACCCGTGGGTGCCATTTGTCTTGTGGACACAGCCTGTCCTGCAGTCTTGTCCCTTTGTGGGGCCATCACACAAAGGCACATAATGGCACACGTGCAGAAAACGGGAAGGGGAATCTTATTTACTGGGAGCTGCAACATTTCCTCAAGAAGTGGCCACTTCCACCAGGACATTTTAATGAGTAGCATCTGCTGGTCACATTTCAGACCGAGTATCTCATAGAGCCGGGAAGTGGAGTTCCGGACACCCTACGAAATGGGAGTCAGAAACTAACTTTTGTCTGCCGTCCTTGGTATGTAGAGGGTGGTGTCAAAGCCACTGTATACACGCTGGCCTCCATCGGTCACCACGAACTCCTTCAGCGGGCCATTCAGAAGGAAGGAGCCACTCCAGTCTACACGCACCATAGACAAATTGCTGTCCACCAAAAACGGCACTCGGTACTGGGGCACTGTTGGGAGAAAGTTGTATATTCTAAAAATGGTAACCTTAGGGCTCGGCCCCTAGGTGGCTCAGTTGGTTAAGCAGCTGACTTTTGGCTGCGGCTCAGGCCATGATCTCATGGTTCATGAGTTCCACTCCTGCATTGGGCTCTGTGCTGACAGTGCAGACCTGCTTGGGATTCTCTCTCTCTCCTTTTCTCTCTGCCCCTTCTGAGCTCCTTCTCTCTTTCTCTTTCTGAAATAAACAAACTTAAAAAAAATTAAAAATGGTTATCTCAGAGTGTGTGTGTATCTTTTTTTTTTTAATTTTATTTTTTCAAGTAATCTCTATACCCGATGTGGGGCTCAAACTTACAACCCCAAGATCAAGAGTCACACACTCTACTGACTGAGCTGGCCTGTATATATACACATATATATATTTAAGTATAACACCTCGCCCCAAAATTGGCATTGCTGAAACCCTTCATATTTTCCTCTGTGTTTAAAAAAAAACCTGGCATTGGGGGTGAAAAGAAAACCGATGGGAACATGTATGAGATGCTTTCTCAGCAATGTTGCACCTGCTTTCCCCCTCCCCCCCAAAAATCAATGAAAAGCAGTGTTTTATGAAATAAAACTATTAACATACAATAGTTGTGCTTACCAACATAAGCCTGGAGCTCATATTTTGTTGCATTTTCCTTCTTTTAACGGGTGAAGTATCCTTAACACTATTAACTACAGTAGATTGCTATTTTTCATATCAAATCAATATTTATTGCTACAAAGCCCCAAGGACTAGATGAAGTTAATATATTTTTTTTTCTCCAAACTAAACTGCTTAGATGGTGAATTATGTCCTTTTGCACCCATTTATTTTTAAAGCTTTTTCTTGACCCGTTAGTTTGTTTTCTAAGATAGTTAAAAAGCCTTGCAAATAGCAATTCGAGTATAATAATTCATTGCCCTGACTAATCAATCAATAGCATAGTACATTAGTATCTAATCAAGTTCAGGTCTCCTAAGTATTATATCAGATATAGAAGCAACTTGGTGTGCATTTTACAGGCATGTTCTTTTTTCATTTTTCAGCTCCTTACTAAAACGAAGGAAAACAATCCTTAACTGAGGCTCATCTTTTAAATGAATAATTTTTGCAGAAACAAATGAAGGGTTACCATATCATCTTGTCAAGTCAGAAGAGATTTATTTCATGAGATCTCGTTTTCTCCAAAATAATCAATACATTTGTAACAGCATTAAGATCCATCCATATACTAAATTGGCTTTTAAGAAAAGAAAAAAGCGAGTGGTGGAAATAAATTGGATATCCTTTTTTTCTTTAGAAATTAAACCCATCTGTTGCTGATGTCAGGAAATATAACAAAATAAGGAATAATTATACTTTTGTGATCATAAGATTTAACCACAAAGACAACTTTGATTCTTATCTTTCAAAGCAAGACCTTTTCATAAAGCCATAAGAAGTATTTCTGCAAATACCAAAACCATAGCTATCAAAACCTCTTTTATTTATTTTATTTATTTTTTTAAGTTTATCTGTTTTTGAAGCTGCATGCACACACGCACACAAACACACACAGGATAGACAGAGGGGCAGAGAGTCAGGGAAAAAGAAAATCCTGAGCAGGCTCCACGCTGTTAGTGCAGGGCCCGCTGCAGAGCTCGATCCCATGGACCTTGAGATCCAGACCTAAGCAGAAATCAAGAGTTGGATGCTCAACCAACTGAGCCATCCAGGTGCCCCTCAAAACCTCTTTTAATATGTTTTTCCAATACAAACTTCACAATGGAATATACTGTTGTATCTGTCTGTGGGTTCCCTCTGCCACTTAATTCAAAAGATTCCCACATCTCCCCTCCATCATAACAGCACAGATAAAGACAAGGTTTGTAAATAGTATAAAAATAGAAAGATAGGAGCTCTGAGGAAAGAGTGATTGAACAATCAAAATAACCAAGACTAATGAATTTGGAGACAGGAAATGAGAACAGTTACTATGCCCCCTGCACTTGATATGTTTTATCTTATTTAGTCTTCAAAACAATCTTGTAAGAGTTCCTAATTTTTCAGGTCAGGAAACTCAGGTTCAGAGAAGCCAAATTACTTGCTTAACCTCAGTGGCTTGTAAGAGGCCGAGGGTCTGAACCCAGACCTGCTAACCATAAAGCCCGTGTTGTTTTGTTACAATCAATACACATCTATTCAAAGGAGCACAGTTTACTAATTCAGTTTATGGGTGCACTGAATCATCCTGGCTCATCCTGACTGATACATATTTAGGAATTTTGTGAGCTGATTATTAAACCCAACCATTATTAAAATATATTATGTAAACTAAAATAAATGATACTAAAACTTAGGTAATAAACACTCAACGTTCATAAATCCTTCGTGATTTTGCTACATTGTATTATCTATGCTCTTGAGGTGGTTTATGTCTATTATGTCTGGATGGTGGAAATATTGCAGAGGAGGGCACCACTAGTCACCTCTTGCCAGCTCTGTGTTCCTTGGAAAATCGAAATTAGCCACGGTGGGAGTATTTACACCACGGAAGTTGGCAAGCACTTCCAATCAGACATTTTCTCTCAAGAAGCCCAGCAGTTAAACTATGCCTCACTTTGTTCTTGCACTGAAGGTGTAGTTAAGGCAGAGGGGGCTGAATGCATTGCTAACACCTCTCCATACCCATGTTACTATAAAATTACAAACACTACTTTCAAAGGACTTTATGATTTGTATTTCTGATCCATATTTTTTCTCTTCTGGTACATAATGAGTTAAAAGTAGCGTGAAAGGTATTTGAAAACCCATATGATAGAGGCGCCTGGCTGGCTCAGCCTGTTGAGCACCTGACTCTTGGTTTCAGCTCAGGTCATGATCTCATGGTTCGTGAGTTCGAGCCCCACATTAGGCTCAATGCTGCTGGTGCGGAGTTTGTTTGGTATTCTCTCTCTCTCCCTCTCACTCTGCCCCTCCCCTGCTCTCTGTCTCTCTCTCAAAATAAATAAATAAACTTAAAAAAAAAACTTATATGATAGCCATTTATTGTATTTTTCCATGTCTGTGGATCCAGTAAAGTGGATTGAGTGAGCCCTTTCTTCCCTTGGTGCTACTCCAATTTGGAGTCACTTCTTCTATGTAAAGGAAGAACAGAAAACAAGGAAACTTTTTTTTTTTTTTTTTAATGTTTATTTATTGTGTGTGTGAGAGAGAGAGCAAGCAGGGGAGGGGCAGAGAGAGACAGAGAATCTCAAGCAGGCTGCTGTGGGCTATCAGCACAGAGTCTGATGTGGGGCGCAAACTCAAAGAAAACAATCATGACCTGACCCGAAATCAAGAATCATGACCTTAACCAACTGAGCGCCCCAGGCGCCCCAAGACAGCTAGGAAATCTTATATCTCTTCACTGTGGGGTTTTGTTTTTTTTTTTTTTGAGCCTAAGGAAAAAAAATCTGGCAAAACTAAGCTCAATGACTAAAAAGAGAATTGGTTAACAAAACCGCAAACCTCACAGAGCTGTTTTGGCCAGGCCTTCTGGCCAGTAAACACACACACACACACACACACACACACACACACACAAAACGGGCTTATGGATATATTATGAAGGGGAACCGCTTCTGAAGGGTGGTGACTATGTTTCGTCTCTCTCCTTGTACAGAGTAGCGTTTTGTTTTAATTTTTTTTTAATGTTTATTTATTTTTGAGACAGAGAGAGACAGAGCATGAACGGGGGAGGGTCAGAGAGAGAAGGAGACACAGAATCCAAAGCAGGCTCCAGGCTCTGAGCTGTCAGCCCAGAGCCCGACGCGGGGCTTGAACTCCCGGACCACGAGATCATGACCTGAGCCGAAGTCGGATGCTCAACTGACTGAGCCACCAGATGCCCCCAGAGTAGCATTTTTTATTAGTAGACCAGAATTCCTTTTACTGTGCCTTCACGTCGGGCATAAGTATTTCTCACGGTTCCTTTTGGGTTTGAGAAGGGCAGATAGTGAGAGGAACAGGCAGAAAGATGAAGGAGGGTGCACATTAGGAAAGAGGACTTCAACTACCTCCATTTTGACTTCAGTCTGTACTTTCTAATTGATTAAATTCTTCCCAGCTTATCTCTCAACTCAGGCAAAAGGCGAGGCAAAGCACCCTGTGGTAAGAACCAAACCATCCCCTCCAGCAATAAGGACCCCCCGGAGCCGGCAAGACCTCACTTGACTGACCCCAAGACAATGGTCGACCTGACCTGTACTGCCACCTGCATGTCCCCACCAACCTTTGTCCCACATTTTCCTTACATGAGCCTGGAAGTGTTTTCAGCACTTTGGAGACAGGCTTCCAATGCGTGGTGGCCTCACTGAAATAAATCCCTTTCCTGTTTCACCCCCTCCCTCGACTCTGCTTCCGGACTGTGTCAGTGGCTGGTGGCCTGATGTGATCTGTTTGGGACCCCTGGAGCCAGATGTTCTTGTACCCCCGTGCTACGGTTACGGTTACACAGTAGACATTACTGAGAATCATTGCACTTTGGATTATGGTGCAAGTGACAAAGAATGCAGATTGTGTGGCAGCAACAATAAACGCGAGAAGTTTGGGTGCGTTCACTCACTCATAGAGCAACACACGTTGGGTGCTCAGACCTGCGGCCCAGGGCTGGAGTAACATAGAGAAAGTGAGGCCTGAATGGGAAGCAGATTACAGGAAAGATGCCAGCTGTGTCTGGGGCTGTCGCATTTGGGCGGAGGTGAGGAAGTGGGGTGTGGGTGTGTGGGGAGGGCTGGGTTTCACAGCAAAGGACTCGGGGAGCAGGTGGCCTTCTGGGAGTTGGCCTTCGGAGCTGAAGCCTGGGAGAAGATGAACTCACTTCCTGAGGAGGGAAGACAAGAGGAGGGAAAGGGTAGAGAGTAAAGTTTAGGACTGAGATTGGAAGGGACCTGGTTGGTGTAAGATCAACCAACAGACTGACACTGAACAGCCACAGAGGCAGGAAGGAGGACAGGAGACACTCATGGAAACTAGGGGGGACTGCTTTTTTTTTTATGTTTATTTATTTTTTGGGGGAGAGAGAGAGAGTAGTGGAGGGGCAGAGAGAGAGGGAGACAGAGAATCCAAAGCAGGCTCCACATTGTCATCACAGAGCCTGACATGGGGCTCACCCATGAACTCCTAGATCATGACCTGAGCAGAAACCGAGTCAGAGGCTTAACTGACTGAGCCACTCAGGCGCCCCAGGGGGACTGCGTTTTAAAAAAGGACTGAGGGTCCCACTGCCTTGAATGTTCCCTGGAAGTCAGTAAGAGTGACTGCTGCTAAAAAATATCCCCTAGATGATCACTGTGGAGGTCAAGGGCAAACCTAGGAAGAGATTTTCACGAAGTGACGAGGTGAAAATCACTCTGGAGAACTTTAAAGGGTAAGTGGGAAGAAGGAAAATGGGCAAAGCCCTCGGAGAGCATCCTTCAGACAAGTTTTGCTATGAAGGGAGGAGTGTGGGAGGGGAAATGAGGGAGAGAATCAACTGTGACTCTAATGTTTATTTTTTTTATTATTTTGAGGGAGAGTGAGCATGTGCGGGATAGGGGCAGAAAGATAGGGAAAGAGACTCCCAAGCAGGCTCAGCTTGGAGCCCAACGCGGGGCTCAAACTCATGACCATGAGATCATAACCTGGGCCGAAATGAAGGGTCGGATATTCAACCGACTGAACCACTCAGGCACTGGAAAAAAGTGTGACTCTATCCAGGGTACACTGAAGATTGCAGAGAGGAGGCCGGTGGTCAGCAGGGAAGGGGGTGGGATTCAAAGCACAGGAGGTGGGATTATTTCGGGGAGAAGGACCACCCTTCCTTGTTGCAGACAGAAATGAAGCCGATTGCAGGTGGGTGGGAAGGGAGCAAATTACTGACCGGTGACCTCTCTTTTCCTGGTGAGTGTGGAAGCAGGGAGTTCTGTAGAGCATACAGGGAGAGGTGGGTGAGGACAGGAGGGGTGTGCAGTGGGGGAGGGTGGGAGGAAGTGGGAGGTTTGGGGAGGGAGGAGAAGGTCTGAAATCTTCATGACAGACCAGGGTAACATAGTGGTACTTCGCTGAGCGGGGTGATGATGAATTCAGAGGAATACCTCCACTTTCTGCATATGGAAACTGGCAGGTAACTTCAGCTCTGGCCTTACTTTGGGGCCACCTCATTGTACAGCTCCCAGAGCCTCAGTTCAGATTCTGGTCTATGTGAACGGCATCTTGGAATTGTAATGCACGGTCCACAGTCCTGCTCCAGTTCTGTCTTCCGTAAATTAGTTTTTTTTTTTTTTTTAATTTTTGTTTCAACGTTTTTTATTTATTTTTGGGACAGAGAGAGACAGAGCATGAACGGGGGAGGGGCAGAGAGAGAGGGAGACACAGAATCGGAAACAGGCTCCAGGCTCCGAGCCATCAGCCCAGGGCCTGACGCAGGGCTCGAACTCATGGACCGCGAGATTGTGACCTGGCTGAAGTCGGACGCTTAACCGACTGCGCCACCCAGGCGCCCCTGTCTTCCGTAAATTTAGATAACAGCACTTCCTTCATCGTCTTGTGCTGAAGACTATTTGTAAAATCCCTCAACAATGCCACAAACAAGCAAGTTCTCTCTAAGAGTGACCTGTTGCTCACATCTGCCATGTTGTTGTTCAGACACATTAAGTTCTTTGTAGGAGGCATTGGCCTTTCATGAATATATAACTCTTACTTTAAAAAATGCCAATGCCATATACTGAAGATGAGATTATAATTTGACACAGTGTGGCTGGAAATCCAACGTGCAGTAAGTATCCAAAGACTTAAAATATTTACATTCTTGTAGTAAATTCCATGTGTCAAAATTTAATTTGAAGAAAACCAGACATTCCTAAGATTGGTACTTTTTACCGACTTTTGAACAAGGGGCACCATACCTTTTCTTTCCACTGAGCCCTGCAAACGATGCAGCAGGCTCTAACTATAAGTGCTTATTTTATTCTCAATACTTTTGGTGTTTTTTCATTTTTTAAATGTTTATTTATTTAAGGAATCTCTACACCTAACATGGGGCTCAAACTCATGACCCCTGAGATCAGAAGTCGCCTGCTCTTCCGACTGAGCCAGCCGGGCACCTTGTTTTCATTTTTGTCATTTTTAAACAGTAGACATATATGCCTTATAAATTCCGAAAAGGAACTATTTTACAGAAATGTAAGGAGGCCCCAATTAACTAGTGAATTGCCCTTCTGCTTTTCTTGATGGTGCCCTCCGTATTTCAATGCTTTCCAGAAATGCCTTCTGGATTATGCCACGTAACTTGAAAAGAAAAGGAGTGGCAAACTAAAAAACAGACAAACAAATATCATCCCAAATTTCCAGAGTTTGTATGTTCATCCTTGTTTGATTTCCTTTAAATTGGTTTTCACCCCACCACTGCATGAAAACTCTTCCTAAATTTGTACTTAATCTTTATGCTATTAAACCCAAAGGGCATTTGTTTCCCCCCAATAGTCATCTTCATCGACGTCTCAGCGGTATTCGGGGCACTTGAACACTCACCCAACCCTTCCCAAAGGCCAGCTGGCCTACTTTTCGTGGCAGGGTTCCTACCTCCCTCTCTGGCTGATGGGGGCACAGCCACTTCTACTCACATTCTCTTTGGGTGACAAAGCTGATCCATTCGGAAGCCGTGCTGCCCACCTCATTGTGGGCCGCCACCCTCACCTTGTAGGTGGTGTAAGGCTGGAGGCCCTCAAGGCTGGCTGTCTGCCCTGGCCCCACGAACTTCGTCTCTGTTTGGCTGGGAGTGCACGCAGTGGCTGAATCCGGGGGACAAGCCACGTAGAGCTGAAGCTCATAGCTAGAACGAGAGAGCAGGCAATCAGGTTAGTTTAACTTTCGTCTCAAACGGGGTATATCTTGTGAGGAGACGTTTGGTTTTCGCGGAACTACAAGCTCTTTCCGATTTCCGTTTGTGGGAAACTGCGCTCAGAAACACTTTATTTAATGCCGTTGGAAATGAGCGGCGGATGTCCGGAGAAGTGATAAGAAAAGTCACATGTGTACACGTGTTGCTGTCCAGCCAGCAGCTAGCAATCCTTGTTGGTAGAGATAAGAGATTTGTCTCTTTTCAGGGAAGAGCGATAAAAGCGTTCTCCTCTGCTGAAAATAAGGAATATCTTTTTTTCAAACAAACAAACAAGCAAATAAATACTGAACAAACAGTATCTTTTGTTCCAGATTATTTTGAGTAAAATCCCTCCTTTGTTTTTTCAAGCAGTGGTTCCTTACGGCATTTTAAATTAGATCAGGCAAATTCTGATTTACCACGAAGTTTCTTATGTTCCAGCCGAGGCCCATAGAATGAATAATTCCAGGGAACCCTGAAGAGCGAACTCTTTCAATGAATGCAAACACATTGCCTAGTCTTTCTTATTTAAAGACAATGTGGTTGTTCACCTTTCTGTCGTTAGCTGATTTTATGATTTAAACACTTTCAGGGAACGTAAGTCAATTTGTCTACTTTGCTATAGGTATTTGTTCAATAAGCACGCCTTCCTTGGGCAGGGCTGGGTAGCTAGCTGTACGTCTGTATGCGTGTCTTATGTTGGCTTATTCATCCTTCTGCCTGGCCCACTACCTTTGAATGACACCATTGGGGAACAGAGGAGGGCTCCACTGGAAGGCAGCTGTCCGTGAGGACAGTGTCTGGATTTGGGGAGAGGACAGTCCTGAGGGTGGAGCAGGATGAGTTCTCAGCTCTGCCGTTGGCCCTTTGCTGCAACAATTGAAGCAAGTGCAGGCCTCCACCCCGATGGAGTACGTAGTGAAGGGCTGCAGGCCGCGAAGAGTCTGCTGGGTGGCCATGCCTTCAGACAGCTGTAGGAAGAAAGGATACGAGGTGAGGCAGCGTCGCAGAGCACAGACAATGGACAAATGTTTATCATGTATCCCACCTCCTATGAAGGGAGTGCCACGCCAGGTCACCTGGGAGGCACGCTATGGCATCTCGCGTAGTATTTACCCTCAAGGATTGCCAATCCAGTTGGAGAGGCATATCTTAAACATGCGAAAAATGTAATGGTGTAATAGTTAGAAGTTTGAGGTAACAGGATAGAGATCACGAGGCACAATATTATTTAGCACCATAGAAAGATGTTAGAATATGGCACAGAACACACAAAATGTATTTTCTTAAGTTTTTATGTAAATTCCAGTAAGTTCACATATAGTGTAATATTAGTTTCAGGTGTACAATTTAGTGATTCAACACTTCCATATATTACCTGGTGCTCACCACAAGCACCCTCCTTAATCCCCATCACCTATTTAACCCATCCCCCCACCCACCTCCTCTCTGGTAACCATCAGTTTGTTTTCTATTGTTAAGAGTCTGTTTCGGGGCGCCTGGGTGGCTCAGTCGGTTGGGCGTCCGACTTCGGCTCAGGTCATGATCTCGTGGTCCGTGAGTTCAAGCCCCGCGTCGGGCTCTGTGCTGACAGCTCAGAGCCTGGAGCCTCTTTCAGATTCTGTGTCTCCCTCTCTCTCTGACCTTCCCCCATTCATGCTCTGTCTCTCTGTGTCTCAAAAATGAATAAACGTTAAAAAAAAAAAAGAGTCTGTTTCTTGGTTTGCCTCTCTCCTTCTTCCCCCCATGATCATTTGCTTTGTTTCTCAAATTCTACATGTAAGTGAAATCATATGGTATTTGTCTTTCTCTAACTGACTTATTTTGCTCAGCATAATACTCTCTGGCTCCATCTACTGCCTATGGCAAAACTTCATTCCTTTTTATGACCAAGTAATATTCCATTGTAAATATAAACCACATCTTTATCCATTCATCAGTTGATGGACATTTGGGCTTTTTCCATAATTTAGCTATTGTTGATAATGCTGCTATAAACATCAGGGTGCGTATATCTCTTTGAATGAGTATTCTTGTATCCTTTGGGTAAATACCTAGTAGTGCAATTGCTGGACCATAGGATAGTTCTATTTTTAACTTTTTGAGGAACTTCCATACTGTTTTCCAGGGTGGCTGCACCACCTCACATTCCCACTAACAGAAAACACACAAAATATTAATCAAATTCTGTGGCCTTCAGAATAATGCCTTTCCAATACCAAAATCTGTATTTGAATTATATTTCTGGGGAGTATTCACTAAGGTCCATATTCTGCCATTGTTCCGTGCATGTAACTGGGGGGCCAAAATTCCCTCAGATCCATGTTCGAGTGGGTGTTTAAGAGCTTGAAAGTCTATCTCTTCCTGGGAGCATGTTGGTTTATATGACATATCAAAGCCTTCCCCTCAACCACCTTTGTTGCATTATGAACTTTTTGGTTTATTTGGAGCACATATTTTACCTCATTGTGGTTTCATTAAGAACTCTGGAACAAAAGAGTTCAGAAACTGGAAAACGAATTTCCAGTGACATAGCAACATATAATTAAGAAGAGTTATCTGCTATTTAAAAAATGCATACAATGCACTCCAAATATAAATTATTTTAGTTTATTAATATTATCATTTTATAACCGTGGATAATCAAGGGTTGATTGTATTTACATCATCTATATTTATTGAATACGAGGCCCTGTAGAAAATATGCTAATACTTCCTTAACATTCAATACGAGACCTCTTTCCTTGCAAGTTATTTTCTGAAATTGTGTTTTAATACCTGGCACTCTGGATTCAGAGGATTTCTCCACACTTACCCAAATTGTTCCCTACATTGGTCTAAATAATTTATAATATCATAGTGGGATCTGCACAACTTGTCCATGAGGGTTTTTTTTTATGAACAGTGTCATAATCTATACTTAATCACGAAAAACGCAAGAGTGGTATGCACTGGGCAGCCGAGAAGGGGCTTCATCTTACTGGCTCTTGGTGTCTTTGTATAAATAATGGAGGAACTGGTCTAATTAGTTATTAGGGTCCCTTCAGCCAGTGGCTTTGCTAAAACACAGTGGGAGAGATGATTTCTCTCCACTGTCCATTGTGTTTCCCTGATGTGCCCCAAACGTGCCAAGAAAAAAACAGCGGAGCAAGAGTTGTGCTGGCCAAGCTGTTCTCTCTCCCAAAGCGCTGGAACTTTCTCGAAGTCACCAAAAGAAAGTCTGAGCTTTCAGTGTGTTATCAGACATTTGCTTGTGCCAAAATGGGGATTCCGAGGATAGTCTTTGCTCTACTCTTTCTTTCTCATATGAACATTTCCACTACCAATAATGGCCAATTTTCGACCCATTACCATATGCCACGACTTGATATTATTTTCTGATTAAATTAATTGTTGCTAAAGCCTTGGGCTTCTTTAAAAAATTTTTTTTTTAATGTTTATTTATTTTTTGAGAGAGGGAGAGAGAGCACGAGCGGGGGACGGGCAGAGAGACAGGGAGACACAGAATCCAAGGCAGGCTCCAGGCTCTGAGCTGTCAGCACAGAGCCTGACGTGGGACTCAAACCCACGAAACATGAAATCATGACCTGAGCCGAAGTCAGACGCGTAACTGAGCCACCCAGGTGCCCCTAAAGTCTTGGGCTTCTTATATTTGTGGAGTCTTTAACACTTTTAGCACTTCTCTCCCTGCATATTTACATATTTTCTGTATGTTTCCTAATACTTTTTCTCAGATCTTTGTGCTAAGTTCATCATGGGCAATTGAGAACAGATGGGTAAGAAAGAAGGATCAAGGAGATGAAAAGGCAAGGGCACCATAGTTTATTCGTAAAGAATCAACCAGCCCTGGAATTTTGTTCTAAGTGCTCTGCTACTCACCACGGTCTCTGCCCCACTGGTGTTGGAGAACAATCTGTAGAGACTGACGATTCCGTTGGGCTTCCCAGGGGCACTGATGTTGACCACTGCTTGGGTGGAAGAGATTGTATGGAACCTGGGGGCGCCAAGACCTTCTGGCGGGGCAGGCCCAGTTCTACACCAAGTCCAGCTACTGGGGGCTTTTCCTGCTGAATTCACTGCCCAGACCTCCAAAGAGAAATCAGTAAGATCACGCAAAAGCAAAGTAGCCTCAGGCTGAAACAAAAGTTGGCAACCAAAAGCAACCAAACACGACAGAATGTGATAAACTTTGGTCTTGCACCTTTGTAATCACAGAGGAGATCAGATCCTTCCTCTTTTTTGGCTTTGACCATTTGAACACAAAGGGGGCCGATTAGGAGCCCTCATTTCAGAGTGCAGCAGGCTGGTTTAAGCCTAATGAGAAGCCGCTCATTTCTGCATATGGGGTGTCAGCTCCTGCAACCTGAATGGATCTGCAGACTACGTAAAACTCAGCAATTCTTAAACACCGTCCCCACCAAATCTGCATGAAAATTAAATTTTCCTTTCATCAAGGAGGGAATAAACATATGGAAGGATGTATAATCTTATTTATCAAGAACCATTTGTATAATTAAACACGAATATCCTAAAAGGTTGCCTTAGGTCGTCATTTGCATGAGTAAGTAATTTGTAGAATGTCAGGTACAATAGACAGAGTAGATGGATGTGTGAGTGTATAGGGTTAAATTAGGCCCAATAACAGCCAACTACACAGTGATCAATCAGAATGATAGATCTAAATGGCAATACAAGAAGACTATCTGCGTGTTTAGGAGTAAAAGTATTCCTTAGTAAGCTTTCATGTTGTGCAAATCTAACTTCAGGAAATTTCTTTCTCATTCAGTGTCTCCTACAATAGATAGATTATCTATTATATCTACCATCTATCTATCTGTCTGTCACCTATCTATCATCTATCTATCCATGCATCTATCTAATATATTTGCTCTGAGCTTTTAAAGTCTAAAAAAAAAACTTGTTTGATTCTATAGTAGACACGTTCCAGGTATGCAGTGTTAAAAAAAAGCATGCAGAACATTTGAAATAGGAGATGTTTAGAAACAAACCGTTTTTGTTTCTTTTATTTTTGCATCAAGAGATGCTTCAAGAGAATAAATATGGGAGAGATTTTTAGCAGTGAGGCCAAATCTTGTTGATGTTTCCATACTTTTGTTTTGTTTTGTTTTGGTGGTTTCCTTTGGAAAAGTAAAATTTCTGATGTTGAACTGCTCTCAGATTTGCTGTCAAATGCCAATCTGCAGCCCCTTGCTGAGAGGATTGCCAGAAGCCCATTTGCATTATGTTTTATAATTGTTATTTTGTTATTTCAAATTTTTATTTAAATTGTAGTTAGTTAACATATATGGTAAAACTGGTTTCAGGGGCAGAATGTAGTGGTTCATCACTTACATATAACACCCAGGGTTCATCCCAACAAGTGCCCCATATTTTAAGAGACAACTAACCTCCTTACATAGCAGAACCTGCCCTTGTTAGACACATTCTCTCACTGTTTGTATAATCACTCACATTTGTATAAACCCTACACTTTACAAAGCACTTTAATGTGTGATCTGACTTCGTCCTCATAATGCAACTTTGTAGGGTGGCTGGAGAGTGTGTAATTAGCCCCCTTTACTGGTGAGAAAATTAAGCCTCTGAAAATGTCACTCTCTTACTCTAGGTGAGAGAAGTTACAAGAGCTGAGACAAGAATTCTGCTCTCCAATAAACTTTTTTTTTTTTAATGTTTATGTATTTATTTTGAGAGAGACAGAGACCGTGTGATTGGGGGAGGGGCAGAGAGAGAGGGAAACAGAGTATCCCAAGTGGTCCCTGTGCTGTCAGCACAGAGGCAGATGTGGGCCTCAAACTCACGAAATTGAGATCATGACCTGAGCCGAATCCAAGAGTAGAATGCTTAACCGACCGACTGAGCCACTCAGACGCCTCTCCAATAAACTCTTTTATTACTCTTTCCAATAAACTCTTTTATTACTCTTTCCAATAAACTGTGTTTTGATTCTGCATGTCGTCCATATGCATAAGTACGACACTCAGGGTCATGAAAATCAAATGGCTCGTCCATAGACAAATATGTGCAGTCCTGGGTGAGGTAATGTTAGCTTGTAAGGACGGAGAGACGGGCCCAGATTGTCTCAGGGGATGGAGGTTTGTTTTCACAGGCACAGGGAGGTAGGGAGAAGCACGCTGTGTTAGCAATGGAAGAACCACTTCATGGGAACCAGACTCCAACAGCAGCTGCTCTTGTAGTCCCCTCCGAAGTGGCCCAGGTCAGACTTAGCAGAGGGAGAGTAGGTATAGAGGTTATTGATGAAGAGGTCACATTTCAGAGCTGATGAGAGAGTCCTTGACTCCTCAGTCAGCTCCAGACCAACCTCTTTAATGCAAATGCCTGTCCAGGAGATAGGAGAGAACATTTCTTACTACACAAGGAGTGACAAAGTTTGAAAAGAAAGTATTCTTGGGGAAGGGGTGCAAAACAAGGTGCACATATTGATATCAAGTTCTTTGCCAAGAGTACGGCTCTTGTTGGTGAGTTAAGGTGTTAAGAGATTAAACTGAGGCATGTTAAAAATTTTAAGAGTTTATCTGAGCAAAAAACAATTCTAATGGGGGCACTGCCAAACTGGAAGTGGTTAGCAGCAGTTGACCAACACAGGGAATGTGCAGAAGCAAAGAGAGGAGAGTATTTAATTAGCTATAGCCATTGTTCTCCGTGTTTTGATTTTGTAATCTTGAAGCATTTACCGGCTTAGATTTCAGTTTGTTTACATAGACCTTCAAAGCATTAGAGCCACCATAGACTAATGGTCTCCTTGCTTAATTAAGTAAAGGGCATATAGAATTTTGATACAGGCCACAATGGATGGGAAAGGAAACAAGGAGGAAAATAAAAGTAGTGTAATAAAATAAAAATTCAGCAAGTTGCCAATTAATTACTGAGCACCAATAGGAGACAAGCAACAGGGTAGGTATGAGGATGTTGAAAAAAATGATGTAAGTATCATAAGTGCTCAGCACGGGGTCTGGCCTCGGATTATGAACATTCACTTTGCTTTCATTTTTGATGTAGATACAGCATTATAAATACTATGAAGGCTTTTTAATGCTAGTGTCGTCAGATAAAAACTAAACCTCATACCTTCCTGTGTTAGGTGAGTTTTTGTTGGATAGAGTCCTATTTCCAAAATGTGATTTAATCTATGGCATTTTTAAAACACTTGAGCCTCAGTATTATGGTGTTTCTGTGTATTTCTATGGAAATATTCTGGTCTGAAAAGTAGGCAATTCAAAATTCTCCATCACTAACTGGGAATGTGTGTAGGACTTAGTGTCTTTTGTCTTTGACAGGAGACCTTCATAATATAGTGCTCTTTTTCTTAGTCTTTCTTTTTAGTATTCAATCAATTTGAGATCAAAATAGCATTCATATAAATCAACGTGTTTATGCAAAGCAGGATCAGCCTATTTACATGAGCTACTCTGAAAATGAAAGCAGTTACGACGAAGAGAAAACTGACTGAAATAATGAAGATTTATGGATTTCACAAAATTTGTACCACAAGGCAGTGTTTCTGTGATACAAAACCACCAGAAGAAGAGTAAAGAAGAAACTGTCCGTGGTATCCTCTCTGTCTGTTGAAGTAAAAAGTTTTTTAGCCAAAAATTGCTGTGGCTTTCTGCCAATGCCCAGTGAAGCAGAAAACAAAGGAACTGAAGTGTAATAGTTCAGGGTTCAGAATAAAAATACTAAAAGATATGCTTCTGATTTCTACTGACAAAACAGGACCCCAGGATTTGGGTTCATCTTTATATGGTGTGAAAAAAGAAGCAGAGATCTTGCATGGGAAATTTTGAGCAATATGCTCTGATCTTTTGATTTTAATGAACCGATATAGAAATCAACAAATAAAATATCTTGTGAACATGGAATTGCCTGCCATATCTATCTCTGTCTATCATATCTACCTATCGTTTACCGAATCCATCCATCCATCCATTCACCCATTACCACCTAGTCACCTACTTTTTACCTAACTGACAAGCCAATCCATCTGGTTTGTGTCCCAAGACTTCCTGACACGATCATAGGGTACAGAAACATGGGCTTTTATTGTGTGGGCTGCTCATAGAAAAGAAGGGACATACTTATGGGATGAGAGCAAGTTAGGCTTTTGAATTACAAGGCCAAGTGATAAAAAGTAAGGATAGTCTTGGGGCGCCTGAGTGGCTCAGTTGGTTAAGCAGCTGACCCTTGGTTTGGGCTCAGGTCACGATCTCACAGTTCATGAGTTCGAGCCCCACAACGTGCTCCGCACTGACAACATGGAGCCCGCTTGGGATTCTCTCTCTCCCTCTCTCTCTGCCCCTCCCCGCTCATGCTCTCTGTCTCTCTCAAAAGAAATAAATAAACTTGGGGCGCCTGGGTGGCGCAGTCGGTTAAGCGTCCGACTTCAGCCAGGTCGCGATCTCACGGTCCGTGAGTTCGAGCCCCGCGTCGGGCTCTGGGCTGATGGCTCAGAGCCTGGAGCCTGTTTCCGATTCTGTGTCTCCCTCTCTCTCTGCCCCTTCCCTATTCATGCTCTGTCTCTCTCTGTCCCAAAAATAAACAAACGTTGAAAAAAAAATTAAAAAAAAAAAAAAGAAAGAAAGAAACTTAAAAAAAAAAAAGTAAGGATACTCTTCATTTTTTATTTATTCAGAATATCTTTATCCCTACAGTATCCAGCTGAACATATTTATTATTTTATAATTAAAAAAAGATGAGGGGCGCCTAGGTGGTTCAGTCGGTTAAAGTTCTGACTTGATTTCGGCTCAGGTCATGATCTCATGGTTCCTGAGTTCGAGCCCCCCAACGGGCTCTGTACTGACAGCATGGAGCCTACTTAGTATTCCGTCTCCCTCCGCCTCTGCCCCGTCTCCACTTGTTCTATCTCTCTCAATATCAATAAAAAATAAGCTAAAAAGGGGCACCTGGGTGGCGCAGTCGGTTAAGCATCCGGCTTCAGCCAGGTTACAATCTCGCGGTCAGTGAGTTCGAGCCCCGCGTCAGGCTCTGGGCTGATGGCTCAGAGCCTGGAGCCTGTTTCCGATTCTATGTCTCCCTCTCTCTGCCCCTCCCCTGTTCATGCTCTGTCTCTCTCTGTCCCAAAAATAAATAAACGTTGAAAAAAAAAATTGAAAAAAAAAATTAAAAAAAAAAAAGCTAAAAAAAGATTACTAAAGTTTTCACTAAAACAATTGGTTATTTGTGTTTAGTGAGCACTTGCACGCACACGCACATGCACACACACACACTCAACTGTAAGAGTTAGGAACCTCCCAACGAATAGCTGCGAAAAATGAGAGCAAGTTTGGACTGGCTAAATTAGGGTGTTCTCTTCTCTAAGGTTTTGGTTGTGACCATGACAAGAGTTATAATGTAAATTAACTATTTGAATAAAAACAAAATAAAACCATTTAACCACAAATTCTATCATTGACTGCAAAAATAGTAGATATTTCTGTTTATATTTCCATTTTCAATCTAATTTAAAAAACCTAACTAGTTACTATTACCATCTTTATGTTAGTATTCATTAAAGAAATGAAATTGTTCTTTTATTTACTCCCCTCAACCAGTACTAATGACTGTATTTTGCCTTAAAAAATTTCAGTTACCTAAAGGGTCAACATCTGCCATACTGCCAACCATACTGCCAAGATCCCACTGCTGTGGAAACGATGGGTTTAATCATTTTTTCTCTATTTAAAAATGCCTCCTAGAAATCTTCCATCAGAGAAGTCTTTGTCAAAATGTGTTCCTGGGCTGTGATCATCAAAATCATTTTGGAGTACCTATATTAGTGTTTGTGGTGAAAGGACCTTGGAACCTGCCTTTTCGACACATTTCCAATGTGATTCTTATGCCCAGTCTTGTTTGAGAAACACAGATGGCTATTCTTTACAGAACCAGGAATATATATGAAGATGCTATATACATTCTTTTGTTGTTTTTGTTGATTTATTTTTGCGAGAGAGTGAGACAGAGCATGAGCAGGGGAGGGGCAGAGAAAGAGGGAGACACAGAACCTGAAGCGGGCTTCAGTCTCTGAGCTGTCAGCACAGAGCCTGATGCAGGGCTCGAAGTCATGAACCACAAGATCATGACCTGAGCCAAAGTCAGACGCTTAACTGGCTGAGCCACCCAGGCTCCCCGGCACTACATGCATTCTTAAACTTCTATTCATCGAAGTCAGTTTAGAAATGTACTTTGCATTTCTGTTGTCATTACCTTCAGCCATTCAAAAAAGCATGAAGCATGTATCTGTTTGAATATGTTACAGCTGCAATCATCATTACAGAGTTTATTACAGCGGTCATGGTTTCAAACAGAACCAGAGTTCATTAGCTTTCGAGAAGGAACATTTGCTACCTAGTTTTCAATCCAGGTGTACATTTCTTGAAACCCCGATATTTCTGGAGCTTGTTGGATCTATTTTCCCTTGCAGTCCAGATGAATATTATTCTAAATGCTCCCAATTCCTCTCAACACATTATTCCTTTAGTTTGATTCCGGAAGGGAGGGAAGAATCTGTGAACAGAAGTGTTTGTAATAATTTTTGTAAAAGAGACAGAGAAGGGGCCATGACTCTGCAGAGGACAGGGGAAAGGCAAGATAGATCTGAAATTTCCCTAGAGTGGTAGCCTATTGGGTGCTTACATTATAGTGCTAGTTATTCTTCAGCCTTATTTCTATACTTAACTGTAAAGTCATTTTCATCTTAGTGCTTTGTCTCACCCAATGGTTCATAGCTTTCTGAAGTAACATTCCTTAGATCTGATATTTTCCTAGTCTTTTTCTTTAATGTTATTTCTGAGAGAAAGAGCACGAGGGGGGAGGCAGAGAGAGAGAGAGAGGGACAGAGGATCCGAAGTGGGTCTGCACTGACATCAGTGAGCATGACACAGGGCTTGAACCCACGGACCATGAGATCATAACCTGCACCAAAGACGGATGCTCAACCGACTGAGCCACCCAGTCACTACAAGTGTTGTGAAAGCCAAGAGAACAGCTTAGTGATATTGACGATACTGTTAGCACTCACTCGATGTCGATTCGTTCTTGTATTCACTATCAACTTCTATACACAAATGGAAGGTAGAGATAACCATATTCAGCCAGTGATCTTTCACAAAGAACTTCTAATCTGTTGACTCCTCATGTAAGTGACAGTGACCGTCCTAGCCCTTAGAGCAATTTGAGATTCTGCTCTTTTTCCAGACTGCTTAGTTGTATTGCTAGAGATGTATTATAACTGCTACTCTCAAAGGATTCAGATATGGAGGGATTTTTGAGTTCTCTGCAACTTCTGTGATATCCTGTAACATGCTTCTTGTGGACTAATGACCATTTTTGATAAAACAAAAGCATTTCAACACTAGTGATGATATATTCCTATTGAACAGCACTAGGGAAGCAACATCATTCTTTATAAAACTAGAGAGTATGAATATATCTTTGTGACAATTCATATCAGAAATAAAACAAAAACCTGACATGAATGGCCATTATAGTAATTAATAAGTTGAGTAAATAGGTTGCATGTTAACAGACAAACAATTAAATTATTTGTTTCCTAGCGGCATGTAATGAGATTGTGATCACATTCCCATGAGGGAGACAAATAGATATTAAAAAGGTCTTTCCAACACCTGTATTGGCTAAACCAACGGCTAATCCAATAGATTCGATCAAAACCACCACTTCCTTCACTGCTTCTGATTTATGACTTTGGCTGTAGTGAGTCATCACTCATTGCAGTTTGTTCTCTACTGCTCATAAATTATGCCTCATAAATAAAAAGATACAATCAAGGAAATCATATCAATTCATCTACAACCTTGGAGTCTATTTTCCCAGGGCACTTACACTAATGCCTTTTTAAAGGGTAGCCTGTCGTGGGTTTTGAATATGTTTGAATAGCAATATGCCAAAACGGGCTTTGCCAGAACTGTGGTTAGAGAGACTCGTGGCGAAAAAAAGAAGGCAATAAATCTGAAATTCCATGATTACACGATTATTTTATTTCACAAGCAGTCCTGCAGGCTATAGTCATAAAGGAACAGCTTGCTGGAAAGCTCCGTGTAGCTATCTATTTAACTCTCTATCTATCTGATTTTCTTTCATCATCAAATGGACTTTTTCAGCATCTCTGTTTGCATGAGGCTTTACCGGCTACATTATAGTTATACTTTTACAGATATTGTCTCTGCATTCCAGGATCCTTTCATCTAAAACACTTTGGATCAGGCAAGATGGAACATGATTTTAATTGAATTCTGGGACCCAGGGGAGCAAGGGTACCACAAGACATTGTCTTCCTTTCCACTGCTACTTTTGAAATTCAGAGATGTGAAGCTACTAAAGAAATTATAAGACATTTTCCTTGCTAGAAAGGGGTGCTTTCTGTCGCTGCTGCTTAGCATACTGCCTTGTTCTTTGGAGCCACCCAATAAATACGAACACGAGGGATGGAAAACTGGCTTCAGTGATAGTGGGAAATCCTAAAATTAGCCTCAGTTTGATTTTAGTAATAAGAAGGAGAATTTGGAATTTATCACACACTACTTTTTATTGCTTCTATCTGTTCTCCCTGAGAGAAGATAGGAACCCAGTTCTGTCCAGCTCTCACGGAGGACACATAAAAGTAATTAATGGGTTCATTGAGCATTTGCACTTTTAGAATTGTATTATATATGCTGCTTTATTTCAACCTCCCAACAATCCTATCGAGCGAGTATTATTATTATCATCAGTGTTTTGCATGAGGAAACGGAGGCACAGAAAAGTTTCTGCAACTTGGAAGTGGTAAGGCTGGGTTTCCGAGATAGGTATGTGCCGTAAAAGCTCAAGCTCCTGACCTTTTTCTACGTAAGGCCATGGAAGGAAGACCTGGGCACATCTTCCCTGCTCTGGAACTGTTGTAGAGCCCCGCAGTTTCGGAGACTGGCCGTTTCTGTGGAGAGCAGCCGCAAAGTGAGATGGTGGGAATTACCACAAACGTCGTAGTGTCCATCCCGGCTGCCACTTATCACGTCTTAACACTATCGCATGTTAGAGGCAAACAATACTCACATACTTTCCATACTGCTCCAAATGTGTGTAAAGGTAGTGAAATTCCAGTATGTTAACTAAAATAATAACCATGCCCTACTGATATAACATTTGGAAACATATACGTTCTGCACAATAGTTGCTATAGCAGGCTAAGATCACAATCACCAATTGGGAATCACATTTTTGGTAATAACAGTCTAGTTAACTGGGTGAGATAACTTAATCATCCATTAATCCAGCAGATATTGATTGAGCCATTCTACGTGCCAAACACTGTTCTAGGAGTTAGGGATACAATGGTGAACACGGTTGGAGTCGACATCTTGGTGGGGAAAGGCAGCAAGTACACAAACACAAAAGGAACAGGTATTATGTGCTAGAAAGGAAACAACCTACAGAATAAATTATATAAGCTATAACAATATAGCGGAGAATAGCACCAGGAGGGGCTCTCGGGAGAAGATAATCAAGCCGGGATGCTAATGGCAAGAAGGAGGTCACCATGGGAAGGAAGGGAAAACACTCTGGGCAAAAGAAGAGCAAGTGCAAAGTCCCTGAGGCTGGATTCTCTAGAAGGTTGGTGTGGCCGGGCTTAGTGAGTGAGAGCCAGAGAGCAATGAGATGAGGAAAGTGGATAAATAAAACACCCGTTGAACCCAGGAGGAGTTTGCGTTCTATGCAAAGCCAAGGGAGCATTCCCAGCAGGCATCTGACTTTATCTGATTTACATTTTATAGCAATAACTGAGTATTGATTACTTTTTATGAATTTGTCCATTAAATTTTAATTTTATGTGTGAGTGACAATGCCCTGGCCTTTAAATTAACTTGTTCAAAGTTTATAGCCACCCTACTAAGGTAGGTCCTTTCACCCAATTTTATGGGTAAGGAAACAAAGGCTTGGAGGTTTTATTTATTTAAAAAAACCTTTTAGTGTTTCTTTATTTTTGAGAGAGAGAGAGTGAACAGGGGCATGGGAGGGACACAGAGAGAGGGAGACACAGAACTTGAAGCAGGCTCCAGGCTCTGAGCTGTCAGCACAGAGCCCAATGCGGGGCTTGAACCCACGGACCATGAGATCATGACCTGAGCCGAAGTTGGACGCTTAACAGACTGAGCCACCCAGGGGCTCCAGGCTTAGAGGTTTTAAATTCCTTGCTGAGACTACAGAGCCAGTGAATCCTGCAGCCCAGTTTACAATCCGAGTCAGTTTATCTTTGCGAGGTCATGAGTTCATGCCCCTGATAGGGGTGACTTGAAGAAGCTGCGGATCAGCAGAACAATTACCGGACTTGGGTCTGAGTTCTGATTCTGTCATGTTTCTAGGTAACTTGCACGGTCCTTCAGACTCCTGATTATACCGAAGCATGAGCAATATCTATCTCACAGGACTACTGAGATTGATGTGCAAGAATGTTTTTATAGGGTTCCAAGGAATGGGTTGGTGGTAAGTACATTTATAAATATCAAGATTTTGAAAGCCCCAGAGCTGTTTACAAATGCAGTTTGGAGCAACAATGGGATGAGTTTAGGGACACAGTCTTTGGAACCTGAATCTCAAGTTCAAATTCAAGTTCTTTGACTTACCTACTATACCTTGGGGCGTGGTAACTAATCACATAATGCATCAGGTTTCTAAATGTTCTTATTAGTAATAGCCTTTATTTCAAATGGTTGTTATGAGTTAATGCATGTAAAGTTCTTAACATAGCACATAGCAAGCACTAAAAATATTAAGGGTTCTTATATTCTTTGTGTGAAAATTTAGGAGAGAGGGACTCAGTGACTTGGAAGAGAAAGTGGGACTAAGTAGCAATTCTGTAACTCACTTCTGGGTTCCATTTAGCCGGGGTGGATCAACCATAGATCTGAAAACACTTCATAGCATTATGAGCTCAGGCTGCATCTCTGTGTCTTTTTCCAGGTACTTCTCTTTTCTAAACTGTTGAGGGTTAGAGCAAATGAAAGCCTGGCTTTTGAGAAATATTGTTCCGAGATAAAAATTTGCTTATTGGATAGCATTCTCTACTTTGCGTTATTATCAATTAAAATTTCTTAAAAGCCTCCCCGAATCTAAGCAAAAGGAAACAATGGAGCAATTCACTGGATTCTTCAGGGAAAAGAATTTTATCTCCGGTTCCCATTACAAACATGCCATAGGCATCAAGGAGAGAACTGCACAGTTTCCAAGATGCTTTTAGGCATCTCAGTAATGATCAGATCCATCAGCAGATAGATAAATCAATTCACAAGAGAGAGTCTCAACCATCGTCTTAAAGATTTCCATTGAAGGCATGTGATTTACTGAAGCGTCTTAACGTCTTGGTTTCTACCTGTAGATTTGATTGCTTCATATAGACCAGGACATTTATTTAGAATTTAATGGAAATATACCATCAGTCCAAGTACTTAAGTGCAATCCTCCTTAAGCCTTCAGATTTACTTAGTGTTTTATCGATAATCATGGAGTGGCGAGCCAAAGCTTGCCAGGTGATCCTCTAGCCTGGGAAGGATTCTTCGTCACACGTTGAGTGAGAAGCAGCACCAATCTGAAGAATGGGGGCTATGCTAAATTGCCTCCAGATCCATTGTCTGCCCTGCTCTGTGCGCTGGGGAGTGAGTCTGCAGACTGCCTTAGGGATCTTCTCCTCCCTCTGGCTTCTTTCCAGTCGGATTTGACCAAAGGAAGGAGAGAGTTCAGTTTTTTAATTTCTCCTGATCCCTGTCTTTGGCATCCCGGTTTGGCAAGCCTGCACTCTTTCTCTATGATCTCAGTTTCTACGGGGGCAGCCCCGCCTCACTGGCTGTAGCATTTGCGGGGTTCCGGAAACAGCTTCTTCCCCTTAGGCCTAGAAGGTAATAGCTTCTGGCTTTTGCTAGTCCCTGGGTACTTTAACATCCCTTGTTGATTCTCTTAATCCTGCCTACACCTCCATAAATAGCCTTTTCATTTAATTCTCTTCAAAGGCCCCTTTGAGTATGCCATCTGTTTCCCGCTGAGATCCTGACACCGGGGAAAACATTTCCAAATCTGACACAGGCACCAACAACAACGGGTGGGCTGAGATTGGCATTTGATCATAATGAGCATGGAGAGATTGGAAATAATTTTTTGAGAGACTGAAGAAATAGAGGAATAGTGCCTCCTCATGTTCACATGGAACGATTTCAGTCAAGTACCACCTGTGCTCCTCAAGCCTGTCTGGCCAGTGAGTGGGATCGGAGGGGCCACGAGACTTTGGTGTGGAAATTGTGCTGTCCTGAAGATAAGGCATTCTCGGTTTCTCCCTCTTTCTGCTGCACCACCGCTCAGATCTTTCAAATATCTCTCTTCATAGCTTATATTAAGAGCTGTATATACATTTTTAAATGTTTATTCATTTATTTTGAGAGAGAAAAAGAGAGAGTGTGAGGGAGGGCAGAGAGAGAGAGGGAGAGAGAGAACTCCAAGCAGGCTCTGTGCTGTCCGTGCAGAGCCTGATGTGGAGCTCAATCTCAAGAATCGTGAGATTACGACCTGAGCCAAAATCAAGAGTCAGACTCTTAACTGACTGAGCCACCCAGGCGCCCCCATCCCTATATTTTTATGGATACATTATTCATGCGTGTGTTTGCCTTATCAACTAAATGATAAGCTCCTGAGGAACAGAGTTCATGGTTTCTACCCTCCTGCCCCAGTCCTAGTAACTAGACATCCATTTTGAACACAGCAGGTGCTTAATAATACATTATTATGTATTCAAGTAACAGGATAAAGTAAAACAGGTCTCACCCTTTCCTGGATATTTTTACAGAACCTACACTTCAGATGAATGTGGGGAGCCTTGATTTTCACACTGAACAGGAACTGTCAGTGAAGAGCCATGGGGTGGTTGAAATTACACATTTTCTGCCTTCAGTAGGAGAAAATTTGGTCACATTGAACATTTCATGTCCAGCAAACAAGCTTCCAACACAAAGATACGAGGATCAATATTGGCTTAAGTGAAATATACATCTGAATTGCATCAGCATGAGGGTGAGAACCAACACAACCTCAGATGAATAACTTGTCTCAAAGGCAACGTAAAGATTGCCAACAATCGAGCTTAAGAATAGAGTCCTAAGGGATGCCATGAGAGAGAAAAAGAACAAAAAGACATGCACACATGTGAACTAGAGCATGCTCCTGAGTGTGCTCACACACACGTAGGTAGAAATGATCTCCACCTGGAACCAAAGCCGGATGGCAAAAAATGACACGGTCCCTGGTCTCGTGGCAGAATTCAGACTTTTATTCATGGAAGTGTCCTGATGGCCTTCAGTCTGAGCTATAGCACTTCAGCACTAAAGTTTTAGAACGAATTCACAGTTTGAGACAGACAATATCAATAAATCATTTAATACCTTGAGCTGTGGGAGCTGGGGGTGGAAGCAGCTTAGTTCTTGTGGGAAAGACTAACAAAACAAAAGCATCCATGCTGGTCAGAAATACGTTAGCGAGATTAATACCTAATTAAATGCAAGTCCAAAACCAAACAGAAAACATGCTCAATAAGTTTTCTCTAAAAGTGGTATGGAAAATGCTTAGGAACACGATAGGATAAAGGCGATAGCAACAGAAAATGAGCCATCTGAATCGCATAGCAAGTCACAGAAGTGTAGACTCAGACTCAAAGTTGGACGGAATCTTAGTCATGGGTATGTGGGTAAGGTATTCTTGTCCTGAGAAGAGAAGTGGCAAGGACAAAGAAGATTGGACCACTTCACTGAAGGGGCATCACACCTTCAGAGCCAATTGTGCTCTTGGTTAGAGATTTTTTATTCTAGCAATTCATTAATGACTCACTGATAGAGACATAAGAGTTTGTTTTTTTTTCTTTTTTTTTTTTTTTTTTTTTTTAACCTGGCTCTTTTCTGTCTTAGAAGAAAGTATCTTCTACTTTTAAATAGTAGGGGCTGAGGGTAGAGTGGGGAGATGCAGCAGTCATCCCGCTAGGTATATAAGATCTCTTAGTTCTCCTAACACACCCATTTTGTTTTTTTAAAGTGAGACTATGGGAAATTAAGTGTCTTGTCCAAGCTGTGTTATTTTCACTCAATTTCTTGATCTGGAAAACAGAATGGCTATGAGCTTCTAATGGGGAAGAGCCTGGGAATTGTAACTATTTTACAGTAGCATGGTGGGTGTGTGCAGTGTGCTGGGAAAGCCTTTGTTTCTGGCTGAGAGTGTTTCCCACATATTCATAAAGCCCTGGCTGTAGGAGAGGGGCCCTATGACTAGGCCTATTTGATCAAAGTCCTCCATTCTTGGTCACAGGAAGGCATATGGCGCTAGGGGGTCAGTGAAAGTCTGGCTCTTGGTTGACTTATGCATACTGAGAAAGAGAAGTCCTCTTTCTACTCTGAGGTGGTAGGGCAATAATACTAATAGCTATCATAATTGTATTGGGTGAGTAGTTCCTATGTATGAGACACTGTGCTAACCACATCCATTTATCAACTTGTTCAATCCCAAAGCAAGTTCATGAGTTCAATGCTGTTCCAATCAACATTTTAAGGACAAAGAAACCAAGGCATAAAGAAGGTTTGAATCAGACAGTGTCAGGGGTGATTTTCTCCAATGCCCGGAGAGAGTCTGGTGTGGGATGAGGCCAAAAGGAGACAATTTGAGATGCAGGAAGAAGAGAAGGAATGAATCTGACAGCTTTGAGTTCTGTACCCCAAGCCCCTGTGGAGGTCTGGTGTTTGCACCTTACTCTTGGTTTCAAGGAATTTCTTTGGTCCCTTTCCCAAATGGGTGAAAAGAAATAATATCTTTATGTTTAAGTTAAAGTTGGCTTTCTATCACTTGTAGTAAAATAATCAAGATACATTAATGATGATGTAAGTTTTCTCAAGAACCTAATGGGACTCTTAAATGCGGTAAATGAAATAAATTGTTATTTATTTACATTTATATTTTATAATATATTTATAATTTATTAAATATATTTACTAGTAAAGAAATACATTGGGTTTCATTAGGAAACACCTCACCTCTACTGATGTTTCCACTTGTCCATTTTGGTGGTAGAGAACCATACAACTATTGATTGTCTGAAGCCGGTCTCTTGAAAGCACTTGCTTTGATACAACTTAAACACTATTAGAAAATGAAATTGTTTAGGATCAGAATATATTCTGTCCGTACTAACTATAGATTAAATCAAAAGAAGATAAAATTTGATTTGGAGTTTTTAAAGTGTATGGTTATAAATTCCACCCTCTTAGGCTGCTAGAATTTAGAACTGGGGAGAACTATTAAACATAGGGGAGGGGTGCCTGGGTGGTTCAGTCAGATGAACGCCCAACCCTTTTTTTTTTTTTTTTTTTACTTTTTTTTTTCAACGTTTATTTTTGAGACAGAGAGAGACAGAGCATGAACAGGGGAGGGGCAGAGAGAGAGGGAGACACAGAATCGGAAACAGGCTCCAGGCTCTGAGCCATCAGCCCAGAGCCCGACGCGGGGCTCGAACTCACGGACCACGAGACCGTGACCTGGCTGAAGTCGGACGCTTAACCGACTGCGCCACCCAGGCACCCCTGCCCAACTCTTGATATTGGCTGAAGTCAAGATCCCAGGATCATGGGATTGAGGTCCCTGTGGGGCTCTTTACTGGGCATGGAGCCTGCTTGGGATTCTCTCTCTGTCTCTGTCTCTGTCTCTGTCTCTGTCTCTCCCTCTCCTCTGCACCTTTCCTCTGCTTGAACTCACTCTGTCTCTCTCTAAAATAAAAATTATAATTATTATTTTAACTCAGGGGAAACTCACTGGGAAAGGTTAATTTGCTCCAGGATCCAGAAACAGGGAAGGGCTAGAAGCTGCTGTCCTTTCTGTCCTCCCTTCCAGGTGTCACCCACACCTTGTGGGAGTGCAAAGAGAGGGCCTCACTAGCTGCCTCCCCTGTGTCCCTTCCAGCTGTCACCCGCACTTTGTGGGGGTGCACAGAGAGGGCCTCACTAGCCTCCCCTGCAGTCTTCAGACAGATGTTTCTGGTAGGAACAGTGAGAGTCCCCTAGTATGTCTCCTTCTCAGCCCTTCCATCCTCTTCGGCATAAATTTTAGACAGAATTTTTTGGAGCCAGGGTCGGTCTGTTAGAAAACAGCAGCCTGCCATCCCGTGTGGCCTTCCTCAGCACCGGCCCTATCAGACCCACACTTAGTGAGTCATAGAGTTTCCTCTGAGGCTGACCTGTCACTTCTCAGTCACCCAGTTACGAGGCACCGGAGGCCTTGGAGATCGTGCGAGTGTAGGTGCTTATTGCAAAAAGCTGTCAAAGTGGGGAAGTTTCAGGAAAACTAATTAAGTCACTGACAGCATGATTCGGTGAAAGGGGGAGCCATGGCAGGCCCTAGCAAATCCATGGTGAGTCATTGCCTTAAGCGAGAGTATGAATATGAATGCACAATTACCGGGAGCTGCTCATTGGCCTCAGCTCACTCCCCGCAGGTCAAAACTGAAGCTGCTTATGGAGTAGACTCACACACGGGTCGCTCTCCAAAGCCTGTGCAGAGACTACCGTCTTAATTTGCTTGCTGAACAATTAAGAGCTTCCCCACACAGAATGTGGAGGTTTATACTGTATATGTCAGTACAGCCTAATTTGAAAAAGTTGAGGACAGAAATGAGTATTGCCCGTGAAAAGTATCACTTTGCGTTCGTCAATATTCCGTGGCACAGGAAGCCTGTAATCTCCATTCAAGGAAAAGGTCTCTGCATTGAAGAATTTTGTTCAGTAAAGATGCATTTCATTTATGTATGAATCACACATTTTACAGAGCTTTTGAGAGTTAGGTTTCGGTAAACTAAATTGTATTTGAAATTCAGTGAGAATGCTTGTTCTCTAAAGAGACTCTGTGCTGTGTGGTTCTGCAAAGACACCCCATCCATCTTGTGACATAGAAAAAACCACTTCCAAATTTCTATGATTTATATTTCAGATCTTACAGTTTTTATTAAAGCTGATCCTTCAGAATCTCTGGAAGCTGTATCGAAATGAATCAAATTAGGAAAATGCCATTTTAAAGGTGCTGAATGTTCTAACTCTTACTACCAAAGACCAGGTCTCCCAAATGAGAAACAAAACAAAGTAAAACAACAAAAATCAAACAAAACCCATGAGCAAGAGTAAAAGAAATTATATGATTAATTGAAACATGAACTTTGCAGATAATATATTCTGCCCCCTTTCTGGCTTCATACCACAACAGTAGGACTCTTGTTTGGGGAAGTCATGGATAGACCAAGATGACCATGATAGACCGAGGTAAATAGGTTGGTCGTCAATTATCATCACGTAAATTCGGCACTTGTGGAGAGCTGGCTTCACTTATTTAGGCAATCAGTTTATGATGGTTTAGGACTATGATTCTCAGCCCTGGCTGCACATTAGAATCACCTGGGGACCTTTTGAAACGCACTGATGCCTGGACGCATCCCAGAATCAGAACTCCAGATGGATGGGGCCAGGGCATTGGGAAGGTGGGTAAAGTTCCCCAGGTGATTCTAATGTGCAGTCAGGGCTCAGAGCCACTGAATTAGGAAATCACCACTGGAAAATCCGGCTTAAGTAGCATAGCAACAATGCTGTACCCTCTGGGGTAGTATTTCTCTCTCTCTCTCTCAAAAAAAAAAAAAAAAAAAAATAGAGCTGTGGGCCATCTAAGCTGCTTGTTAAAAATACAAATTCTGGAAATCCCCACCCTAACCTCTTAGAATCTGTACTTTGAACATGCTTCTTGGGTGATCCTTTTGTACTAGAAACACTGGGAACCACTTCTTTAAGATGTTCAATATTGAAGTATCACTGAAAACTTAGAAAGTGCCTGTAATATCACATGACTTTTTCCCACCTTCAAATGCAACAGTTATCAAGCTGGTTATGTGAATTGTTGTAAGGTAAGTGACATTGGCTGGTTCTCACTCTTCAGAGTTTCCTGGAGTGAGGGAATCCCCTTTCTCTCAGTAAGAACATAGTTTCTGTCCCTTCTGTCCATCAACACTCATCCATCCTATATTCTTTTCTCCCAGAACTCAAACACTGGTCAACTGATTGGTGAATTTATTCTAGTCAGTGCTGTCTTGTTTTTCCCACATAATAAATTTTGTCAGATACCAAAACAGAAAAGAGTACAATGGTGTAGGGTCATATAGAAGGATGGGCAATGGCATCAGACACCCTCCTGGTATACCAAGTGGAAGGTTACCTACCCAATTACAGATCATCACCACCCTTTTGATGAGTAGGTCCATATCTCTGGGCAGTTTCTCAGTTCTTTGGTTTTATACCATACCAATACAAATCACCTCACAAATACAATCCTCTGCAGAAGGGTCAAATCATTGACAGATGTTGGGTGAACTGATGTCTCTAGGACAATGAAGGTGTTTTCTGAAAGGCAGCTTGCAGATGAAGTAACCCTCAGACAAATTTGAGAGCAATGCAAATTCATCTCAATGGCAAAACGTTCTTTGGTAAAAGGGAAATCAATTCTTGTAGTACATTACATCCTAAATAGCTTCTGTGAGATTACTCAGGGTCTATATAGACTCAGCAGTTACACAGGCTAAGTAAATCCAATATTTTAGTTCATTTATTCCAGCATTTAATCTATATTTTTCAAAATATTTCCTGTGAGGACTGAGTTTGGGGCAGATAGTCTAGATTTTACCCTCTTGCTCTCTATCCTTATGTTGTAACAAGGTAGGATTAGCTAGTAAATGCAAATTTGAGACCAGTTTGTTATGAAAAACCAATGAAATGCACCCATTTGGGTGGAAAGAGTAAGGAGGAGGAACATGACACAGAGCTGACAGGAAGGGTTACAAAAGGAATAGCATAGTCTGAGGTCCACCTTCCTCTGAACTGTGGGTCCCTTGGCTCCTGCTTATCCTTAGGTCCTGTCCTGTTAAGAAAACTCACGAGAGCTAAGATACATGCATGGGGTTTACCATTCCTTAAAAACCTGGCATAAGACTTCTATGGATCACGAGGCCAGTTATTGAACCCGATGACACAACATAATGCCAAAGAAGCTATAATCACTGGTTTACTTTCAGTATCTATGGGTTGTTTTTTGTTTTGGTTTTGGTTTTGGTTAATGTTTATTTATTTTGAGAGCGCGAGAAAGAGAGAGAGAAGGAGAGAGCATGAATAGAGGAGGGGCAGAGAGAAAGGGAGAGAGAGGATCCCAGGCAGGCTCTGCACTGTCAGCCTGTAGCCCGGCATGGGGCTCGATCCCATGAACTGTGAGATCATGACTGAGCTGAAATTAAGAGTCAGATGCCTAACCGACTGCCCAGGTGCCCCACAATGGGATATTTAGTTTCATCAAATTAGAGGCTGAAGATTTCATGCTGATTCCATTCAGCTCTGTCATAAAGGTGTGCTTTTATTTATAAAGGAGACTAGAGAATTGAGAATAAAAGAGTCTTTGATAACTTGACACTTTTTAGTAAAGATATAGAGAAAAGAACAAAAGGATGGCCAGCCACAGAGACTCTGGCTGTTTCCGACTGTGGTATCACTAGGTATTTTGTTCCTTCATAATATAAACCATAATCCTCACCCTAAACCCTTGGGGCCTGATGTGTTTTTAAATATTTTTTTTTCAGATTTTGGAAAGGAAATACAATACATATATTGCATATTTTGTAATATCCTCAGAATGATCTGGTAATGAAACACAATATTTCTGTAGCAAACATATAAATATTCACATTAGACGGGATAAATGCTGCAAACAGTCTCAAGTTTGTTCAGACTGAGTTTTGCTGCCAAATGAGTTGTGCCAAACCTAGGAAAAAACTCTCATTTTTAAGCGAGTTTTAGATTTGGAAATGAAAACAAGGGATTAGGGATATATATCCGTGTATGTCTCCAAAGCATTCAAGAATCTACTTACATTTTCAATGTTCACTAAGTTCATTGGGTAACTAATCTCATACATTATTGGCCAAAAATACACTCTCCTCACACTACAATATTACCTCTAATTACTATCCTCACTGATTTGCTCCACATATTTCTAGTGACTTAGTGATTTTATTACTTCTGGGTATGGTAAGCCATTCAAGGCTCAGTTTCCTCTTTTAAAAACTTGCATTTGGCATTGTGCCTGGCACTGAGTGCTTGCAGCTTGTATCAACCAGCGAGCTTCGGACTCCAAGTGAGAAAATGATTCTGACTTAAGCAAAAGGGAGTTTCTTGGGAGAATCTGGAATTAAAAGAACAGTTGAATGATCGAGCCTGCAAATTGCAGGGATAAAAAAGAAAAGCTTTTGGATTGAGACTGGGGATATTTTATCAGGACTTCTCACCTCTGCCTTTTAAAATTGTGAGTCACCGTGCTGAGGATCAAGCCCCAGATGAATCTGAGGGGCTGAGCATGGCCCCGGTGCCCATCACTTGGTTAGGAGACAGCCTGACACATTCAGGGAATGATACTCCCACCAAACCTGGGCAAGGGGTGGGGGGGATCATCCCCCCGGGGAAGTGGGGTGCTATCATAAGAGGAATCAAAAGCACTCTGGTAGCACAACAAAGTAAACCTAACAGAAGTCCTGTAGAGATTTCAAAACGTTTTCCAAATATTTTTCTCAATTCTCAACTTTTTAGGGATATGCAAAGTCCGATTTTTTAGGCTGCTCTCATACAAAACTTGATTCGTCCCCATGAGCAGGTTAGCTGTTTTCCTCTAGACATTCCTCAACATTCCACATCTTTCTGGAGCACAGAGGGTGAAGGTACTTGCCACTGGGTTTTGCTTTATCTTGGTACAATGAATGAGTTACTTTCAAAGTGATTTTTTAACAAGGAGTGTTTCCTGCCAAGGCAATACTGACAGAGGGAAGCTTAATGGTAGAAATTACTTCATTAATAAGAAATGAAAATACTTCACCTGAAATTTACATAGGAATAACAAGCACATATCACATGGATCACGAACCAAGGAAATGAAGAAGGCAAATGAATGTGGTCTTTCCCCCCTCATTTACTGCTTACAAATTTTTAAAGGACCTTATTAAATTCCTTAAGCTCCATGTCTCTTTAAGTGGCTTTTCATATTGCAAGTGATTTTTTACAGGCAGGTGCTGACGTGCGCCTACAATCTCAGTGTGGATTGGTGATAATACACATTTCTTACCTGATACTCATATTCTGTGAAAGGCGACAGTTCAAAGTCCGTGAAAGAGGTTGAGCTTCCGTTATAGGTTAGCACTGGATTCGATTTTCCGGGCTGAGTTGCTATTTGTCTTCTGTACAACTCATAATGTAAAATGTTTCCATTTGGCTGAAGCGGTCCTGTCCATAAAAGGGAAACCACGGGCTGGAACCCCCCTGGTGCCATCCGTACCTCGACATGTGGAGGCGGTTGCACCTGGGGTGCGACCTCAGGGGTCTGTGTGGATGTCCAGTCACTTGATGCACACCCCAGCATGGTGCAGGCTTGAATTCGTACTTCATACCTTCAGACACAAGGCAGAAACTGCCCATTATTGGCAAAATAGATTTTCACGGAAAGGATCTTTAAAAGACTGTTTTTCGAAGAGAAAAAGACAACTAAGTTCATGTTTATTCTTATCTACAGCTAGCCTTTTTAAAGAACGACAAAGTTAGAGGTAGAAAAGCTGAGGAAAGGGCAGAGAGGAAGATGGCGGCGTAGGAGGACGCTGGGCTCACCGCGCGTCCTGCTGATCACTTAGATTCCACCTACACCTGCCTAAATAACCCAGAAAACC
>NW_024412470.1:219103-261603 GCF_014898765.1 Herpailurus yagouaroundi
CTGGGAGGTCATAAGTTAACAGCTCTGCTCAGAAAGCGGGAAGGCTGGAGGACAAAGGGAAGGAAAGCTGCTGAGCCCCCGGACGACAGAGCTCAGTTTGGTGGGGAACAAAGGCGCTCGCCAGCGCCATCTTCCCCGCCCATCCCCCAGCCCAAATCCCAAAGAGAACCAGTTCCTGCCAGGGAACTTGCTCGCTCCGCGCAAACACCCAACTCTGCGCTTCTGTGGAGCCAAACCTCCGGCAGCGGATCTGACTCCCTCCTGCTGCAACAGGGCCCCTCCTGAAGTGGATCACCTAAGGAGAAGCAAGCTAAGCCTGCCCCTCCTGCCCCTGTGCACCTTGCCTACCCACCCCAGCTAAGACGCCAGATCCCCAGCATCACAAGCCTGGCAGTGTGCAAGTAGCCCAGACAGGCCACCCCACCCCACAGTGAATCCCGCCCCTAGGAGAGGGGAAGAGAAGGCACCCACCAGTCTGACTGTGGCCCCAGCGGTGGGCTGGGGGCAGACATCAGGTCTGACTGCGGCTCCGCCCACCAACTCCAGTTATACACCACAGCACAGGGGAGGTGCCCTGCAGGTCCTCACCACGCCAGGGACTATCCAAAATGACCAAGCGGAAGAATTCCCCTCAGAAGAATCTCCAGGAAATAACAACAGCTAATGAGCTGATCAAAAAGGATTTAAATAATATAACAGAAAGTGAATTTAGAATAATAGTCATAAAATTAATCGCTGGGCTTGAAAACAGTATAGCTGACAGCAGAGAATCTCTTGCTACAGACATCAAGGGACTAAGGAACAGTCACGAGGAGCTGAAAAACGTTTTAAATGAAATGCATAACAAAATGGAAACCACCACAGCTCGGATTGAAGAGGCAGAGGAGAGAATAGGTGAACTAGAAGATAAAGTGATGGAAAAAGAGGAAGCTGAGAAAAAGAGAGATAAAAAAATCCAGGAGTATGAGGGGAAAATTAGAGAACTAAGTGATACACTAAAAAGAAATAATATACGCATAATTGGTATCCCAGAGGAGGAAGAGAGAGGGAAAGGTGCTGAAGGAGTACTTGAAGAAATAATAGCTGAGAACTTCCCTGAAGTGGGGAAGGAAAAAGGCATTGAAATCCAAGAGGCACAGAGAACTCCCTTCAGACGTAACTTGAATCGATCTTCTGCACGACATATCATAGTGAAACTGGCAAAATACAAGGATAAAGAGAAAATTCTGAAAGCAGCAAGGGGTAAACGTGCCCTCACATATAAAGGGAGACCTATAAGATTCGTGACTGATCTCTCTTTTGAAACTTGGCAGGCCAGAAAGAGTTGGGACGAGATTTTCAGTGTGCTAGACAGAAAAAATATGCAACCGAGAATCCTTTATCCAGCAAGCCTGTCATTTAGAATAGAAGGAGAGATAAAGGTCTTCCCAAACAAACAAAAACTGAAGGAATTTGTCACCACTAAACCAGCCCTACAAGAGATCCTAAGGGGGACCCTGTGAGACAAAGTACCAGAGACATCACTACAAGCATAAAACATACAGACATCACAATGACTCTAAACCCATATCTTTCTATAATAACACTGAATGTAAATGGATTAAATGCGCCAACCAAAAGACATAGGGTATCAGAATGGATAAAAAAACAAGACCCATCTATTTGCTGTCTACAAGAGACTCATTTTAGACCTGAGGACACCTTTAGATTGAGAGTGAGGGGATGGAGAACTATTTATCATGCTACTGGAAGCCAAAAGAAAGCTGGAGTAGCCATACTTATATCAGACAAACTAGACTTTAAATTAAAGGCTGTAACAAGAGATGAAGAAGGACATTATATAATAGTGACAGGGTCTATCCATCAGGAAGAGCTAACAATTATAAATGTCTATGCGCCGAATACCGGAGCGCCCAAATATATAAAACAATTACTCATAAACACAAGCAACCTTATTGATAAGAATGTGGTCATTGCAGGGGACTTTAACACCCCACTTACAGAAATGGATAGATCATCTAGACACACGGTCAGTAAACAAGGGCCCTGAATGAGACATTGGATCAGATGGACTTGACAGATATATTTAGAACTCTGCATCCCAAAGCAACAGAATATACTTTCTTCTCGAGTGCACATGGAACATTCTCCAAGATAGATCATATACTGGGTCACAAAACAGCCCTTCATAAGTTTACAAGAATTGAAATCATACCATGCATACTTTCAGACCACAATGCCATGAAGCTTGAAATCAACCACAGAAAAAAGTCTGGAAAACCTCCAAAAGCAGGGAGGTTAAAGAACACCCTACTAACGAATGAGTGGGTCAACCAGGCAATTAGAGAAGAAATTAAAAAATATATGGAAACAAACGAAAATGAAAATACAACAATCCAAACGCTTTGGGACGCAGCGAAGGCAGTCCTGAGAGGAAAATACATCGCAATCCAGGCCTATCTCAAGAAACAAGAAAAATCCCAAATACAAAATCTAACAGCACACCTAAAGGAAATAGAAGCAGAACAGCAAAGGCAGCCTAAACCCAGCAGAAGAAGAGAAATAATAAAGATCAGAGCAGAAATAAACAATATAGAATCTAAAAAAACTGTAGAGCAGATCAACGAAACCAAGAGTTGGTTTTTTGAAAAAATAAACAAAATTGACAAACCTCTAGCCAGGCTTCTCAAAAAGAAACGGGAGATGACCCAAATAGATAAAATCATGAATGAATATGGAATTATTACAACCAATCCCTCAGAGATACAAACAATTATCAGGGAATACTATGAAAAATTATATGCCAACAAATTGGACAACCTGGAAGAAATGGACAAATTCCTGAACACCCACACTCTTCCAAAACTCAATCAGGAGGAAATAGAAAGCTTGAACAGACCCATCACCAGCGAAGAAATTGAATCGGTTATCAAAAATCTCCCAACAAATAAGAGTCCAGGACCAGATGGCTTCCCAGGGGAGTTCTACCAGACGTTTAAAGCAGAGATAATACCTATCCTTCTCAAGCTATTCCAAGAAATAGAAAGGGAAGGAAAACTTCCAGACTCATTGTATGAAGGCAGTATTACTTTGATTCCTAAACCAGACAGAGACCCAGTAAAAAAAGAGAAGTACAGGCCAATATCCCTGATGAATATGGATGCCAAAATTCTCAATAAGATACTAGCATATCGAATTCAACGGCATATAAAAAGAATTATTCACCATGATCAAGTGGGATTCATCCCTGGGATGCAGGGCTGGTTCAACATTCGCAAATCAATCAACGTGATACATCACATTAACAAAAAAAAAGAGAAGAACCATATGATCCTGTCAATCGATGCAGAAAAGGCCTTTGACAAAATCCAGCACCCTTTCTTAATAAAAACCCTTGAGAAAGTCGGGATAGAAGGAACATACTTAAAGATCATAAAAGCCATTTATGAAAAGCCCACAGCTAACATCATCCTCAACGGGGAAAAACTGAGAGCTTTTTCCCTGAGATCAGGAACACGACAGGGATGTCCACTCTCACCGCTGTTGTTTAACATAGTGCTGGAAGTTCTAGCATCAGCAATCAGACAACAAAAGGAAATCAAAGGCATCAAAATTGGCAAAGATGAAGTCAAGCTTTAGCTTTTTGCAGATGACATGATATTATACATGGAAAATCTGACAGACTCCACCAAAAGTCTGCTAGAACTGATACATGAATTCAGCAAAGTTGCAGGATACAAAATCAATGTACAGAAATCAGTTGCATTCTTATACACTAACAATGAAGCAACAGAAAGACAAATAAGGAAACTGATCCCATTCACAATTGCACCAAGAAGCATCAAATACCTAGGAATAAATCTAACCAAAGATGTAAAGGATCTGTATGCTGAAAACTATAGAAAGCTTATGAAGGTAATTGAAGAAGATTTAAAGAAATGGAAAGACATTCCCTGCTCATGGATTGGAAGAATAAATATTGTCAAAATGTCAATACTACCAAAAGCTATCTACACATTCAATGCAATCCCAATCAAAATTGCACCAGCATTCTTCTCGAAACTAGAACAAGCAATCCTAAAATTCATATGGAACCACAAAAGGCTCCGAATAGCCAAAGTAATTTTGAAGAAGAAGACCAAAGCAGGAGGCATCACAATCCCAGACTTTAGCCTCTACTACAAAGCTGTCATCATCAAGACAGCATGGTATTGGCACAAAAACAGACACCTAGACCAATGGAATAGAATAGAAACCCCAGAACTAGACCCACAAACGTATGGCCAACTCATCTTTGACAAAGCAGGAAAGAGCATCCAATGGATAAAAGACAGTCTCTTTAACAAATGGTGCTGGGAGAACTGGACAGCAACATGCAGAAGGTTGAAACTAGACCACTTTCTCACACCATTCACAAAAATAAACTCAAAATGGATAAAGGACCTGAATGTGAGACAGGAAACCATCAAAACCCCAGAGGAGAAAGCAGGAAAAGACCTCTCTGACCTCAGCCATAGCAATCTCTTACTCGACACATCCCCAAAGGCAAGGGAATTAAAAGCAAAAGTGAATTACTGGGACCTTATGAAGATAAAAAGCTTCTGCACAGCAAAGGAAACAACCAACAAAACTAAAAGGCAACCAACGGAATGGGAAAAGATATTTGCAAATGACATATCGGACAAAGGGCTAGTCTCCAAAATCTATAAAGAGCTCACCAAACTCCACACCCGAAAAGCAAATAACCCAGTGAAGAAATGGGCAGAAAACATGAATAGACACTTCTCTAAAGAAGACATCCGGATGGCCAACAGGCACATGAAAAGATGTTCAGCGTCGCTCCTTATCAGGGAAATACAAATCAAAACCACACTCAGGTATCACCTCACGCCAGTCAGAGTGGCCAAAATGAACAAATCAGGAGACTATAGATGCTGGCGAGGATGTGGAGAAACGGGAACCCTCTTGCACTGTTGGTGGGAATGCAAATTGGTGCAGCCGCTCTGGAAAGCAGTGTGGAGGTTCCTCAGAAAATTAAAAATAGACCTACCCTATGACCCAGCAATAGCACTGCTAGGAATTTATCCAAGGGACACAGGAGTACTGATGCATAGGGGCACTTGTACCCCAATGTTCATAGCAGCACTCTCAACAATAGCCAAATTATGGAAAGAGCCTAAATGTCCATCAACTGATGAATGGATAAAGAAATTGTGGTTTATATACACTATGGAATACTACGTGGCAATGAGAAAAAATGAAATATGGCCTTTTGTAGCAACGTGGATGGAACTGGAGAGTGTGATGCTAAGTGAAATAAGCCATACAGAGAAAGACAGATACCATATGGTTTCACTCTTATGTGGATCCTGAGAAACTTAACAGGAACCCATCGGGGAGGGGAAGGAAAAAAAAAAAAAGAGGTTAGAGTGGGAGAGAGCCAAAGCATAAGAGACTGTTGAGAACTGAAAGCAAACTGAGGGTTGATGGGGGGTGGGAGGGAGGAGAGGGTGGGTGATGGGTATTGAGGAGGGCACCTTTTGGGATGAGCACTGGGTGTTGTATGGAAACCAATTTGACAATAAATTTCATATATAAATTAAAAAAAAAAAAAAAAGAACGACAAAGTTCTATTTCCATGAACATTTTAGAACATGTTAAATCATCCTGGCTTTCCAAACTAAAACAGATTCTCATCTGTCCGGAAAGGGGTGGGCACAATTCTTCCCTAAACAGGAATGTAAGGAATAAATGAACTTTCAAGATTCTCTCCAACATAAAAAAAATTCTGGTACGCTGCAGGATTACTTAACACAGTGATGACGAATGTGCATCTTGGGGGGTATGAACCAGTTTTCAGTAGCCTGGGGCTTCTTCTACATCTGCAGCTGGGGCTGAATGATTCCCCAGGAATGTTTCCAGGTCATGAAGGAACATCATGGAGTTCAAGTCTCCGTGGTAATAGATCCCCTCACCTGATACCTGACATCTTAAAACAGGCTCTCTTACACCACAGAAAGACCTTTTGGGGCCAAAGTTAACCCAGCTACACGCTAGATTATCAATCATGGAGACACCTTATCACCATCCAGTTAAACTCAACCAATCAATTATGTTTTGCCTCGTAGCTGGTCTGCTGCTGCCTAGAAAGTTCTATTTACATAGCTGGGACTTTCCCTTTCCAACAAGAGGGGCTTTTGTTAGTATTAGGTGCCTATGGCTGCACGTAAGTGCTTTTTTCCCTCTGTTCCCATGTCCTGCTGATTTTACGACATCCTTGGTTTTCCCTCAAGCCACAGCCACCTTCCTTTCCATCTTTGTTTCCTTTGTTTCCTACCTTTTCCTCTTCTCTTTTCTGCTTTCTCTCCTCTTACCACTGCTTTCTGTTCTCTTCCTTGCTTTTTTTCTATTTCTCCTTCCCTCTTCTTTTTCCCACTTTCCCTTCTCCATTACACTTCTTTTTCCTTCTTTTGCGACATCTTTCATTCCCGCTTTCTGCTTCTCCTTCCTGTCTGCTCCTCCCATGCTTATCTCCACCGTGATGAGACCACTGGTTTATGGGCACATCAGTTCGTGGGTGCATATGGCAGATCTGACTCCAAAACGATTCTGTGAAGTCAATTGTCCACACATGGATCGTTTTCCAGATTATCTGTGGCAGTTTTAAAATTCTGGCTCACGTGCCTTTTGCTACTTAGAGGATTCCCAGGGTCCTTCTTCCTACTGATCAGCTGGAGGTGCCCAGGAGGACACGCTAATTTGCAGTATTCAGTAGACATTAAGCTGCTAGAAAAACCACAAACTACATGAAGTCCAACTTCATCTACAAGTGAGAGGCTATTTTAAGTCATTTACTGTCACTTACATCTTCAATTAGAGTGGAGAGTAAAGAGGACATCTCTTATCCCCTTAAATATCATCGTTAGGCTTATGAGGCTGTCAAGCTTTTTTCCCCCTCCCCAGCCTGTGAGAAGTGCTCCTCTCACCTCTGGAAACTTTATTCTTCTCTAGAAATCTTTCTGAGTAAGAGTTTCAAAGGGGAGCAACTTGATACGATTTTTAAAACTTGCAGGTACCAGTCAGGTAAAAAAGAAGTCAGAATAAAATGTATAGCTGTGCAGCTAACCTGGGTCTCTTTAATGCCCTGAATCAGAGTCAGATAAAAGGCAACTCACACAGCATGTGGATTAGCTATGAAAGATACCTACGGAAGTTTTAATTACTGTTTAATATTTAATGCGACCTTAAATAATTGTCATGAGTAGATGCATAAGACCATGAATGTTTCATTTAAACAGCACTATATATCAGAGATAATTATAGGAGGGATCTAATCTACACATCAGTAGATTACAATAATAGCTGAATTTTAGCAGTGGTGGTTGGAAATCAACACTCTTTCAGCCTTTAATTTTTTTTAAGTGGTTCTGTTCATTTTACTAAATTTTAAGCATAAAATGTCTTTTATTACTCTTCTCCTTGGGGATGTAAGTTACTTAAAATGTGATGGGGAAAAATGCCAAGTAATTCTTTAAGCTATAGGAAAAGGGCCAGTGGGAAGGTTCCTTCGTGTAGAGAGAGACACACATCCATGCACGTCAGAGAGCCCAGAGTAGGATCAGTGAGACACATGAGCTGGCAAAGTGGCACCGTCCTCGGAAGTCATGAGATCAGAGCTGGGGAAACCCTAAGGGGATGAGGGTATAGAGTCACATGAGTCTCATTATCCCTGGCACAAGTGCAAGATTCCGTAGAAGAGGCTCTCCCCAAAACAAAATTTGGGTCAGTCCAACTCTGGCTGGTAATAACTCACTGGCGCCTTTTTGATCTTTAAAATAATACCCAATTTTTTTCACAGCCTGGGTCAGATAACCCCATTTGGGCTCTCAGAACTGTCTAGGGGCCTGTGTGTTTTCAGGAGGGTCTAAACTCAGGGAAGGGGTCCCATCTCTGTATCACTTGTCCCAGACATTGTGGTGAATTACAAACATTTCTGAAAAAAACGGACTCTCAAGATACCACCTGCAAGCATTTTGCTCTCTAGAAGTTATGCAAACAAGCTTTGGCCGGATGAGGATGTTGCTAGTCCACTGTCAGTGCTTACATGATCAGGGGTTGGGGACATCCTACATCTTGTTTTAGAGTCTTCATTTACACTGTTCAAGGGCTTACACTATAGAAAGGACAGTGTTGCTCTTAGAAAACCCGGAGTCGACTACCTACCTGTGAAATGGCTTCAGCTGGTCTACTACGAGTGACTGTGTGTCAAAAGAATTATGAGTTGTGTTTATGTGTATGGTTTTTGTTTCTTTATCAAATAGCTCTCTGAGAAAGAGGGTGTAGTTGACGATATCGCCATTTGTCCTCACTGGGGCATCCCAGTTGACTGAAATCTCTTGAGGGCCCTTAGCCTTCAATTTTGGGGGTTCTATCCCTGAAGGCGCTGAGGGGCTGGTTCTGTCTTTGACGAGTGGACTCAAAACCCCACCTTGGCTGTTGTTGGCGGCCACTGTGTAGCCATACTCCACACCTGGGGTGAGAGTGAAATCATGATAGCGCGTTTCCAGGCCAGTGTAGACAATGGTTCCATCCCGTCTAAGTTCATAACTTCTGATCTGGCCATTTGAGTTTCTAGGAGGTTTCCAGGTGATCTCTATTGACTCTGAGCCTGTGACTTGCAGTTTTGGAGGGTCCATGTTCTGCGGTGGGGCCTCCATTGTCCAGGCAGATTTTGATGCGCTAGCTGTACAACCTCCTTTTGTGCAGGCCACCAGGGAGAAATCATACTGAGTATAAGGCTGCAGGTGGGAAACCAGCAGGGACAGGCCCTGCCCAGCAAGGTACTCCTTCCCGTCCAATCTCAGCAAATATTTAGTGATCTTTCCATTTTGAATTGATGGCGGTGACCACGATACATTTATTTGGGTAGCACTGATGACCCAGAGAGCTGGAGGGCTGACCCCGGCTGGAGCTGCCTCGAGGGTTGTAATGCTAGTGGGTTTGCTCGAGGAGCAGCCTCCACTTGAACAGGCGATGACCGCATAACTGTATGTGGAGAACGGAAGCAGCTCTTCATCGGTATAATTGAAAGTCACGGCATCAAAGCTGAAAGGATAGAGCACTCCGTTCCTTTGAAGTTTATACGACTGGATAATACCATTAGGCTGTTCTGGCGGGATCCAGGAAATCAGCAGTTTTGGGGGACTCGTAGATGCATAGGCTATTTCAGGGGGAGAGACGCCTTCTGGGGGCGCCTGCATTGTCTTTACCACACTCCAAGAGCTCCAGGTGTGACCTGCCGAATTCCAAGTGTGGATTTTATATTCACACCGCGTCCATGGTTGTAAACCAGTGTCAGTATACATAAATGTGTTCCTTCCTGTATTATATTCCGTGAAAACAATTTTCTCATCGGCCTCGATTGTCTGATTTCCCCAAGCTTTTCCCTCAAAGCACCTGCGAATCACTTCATAGCGAATTATCTTTCCATTTGGGTGTATAGGCTCAGACCAGCTCAGCTCAATGCTTGCGGGTCCCACGGACTGGATGGTAGGAGCCAGCTGAGAGTGGGGAGGGGCTTCATCTGTCCACAGAGGCTGGGGCACTGAGTGTGTACAACCAGCCCTGGTGCAGGCCTCCAGGGTCAGTGTGTAGAGAGTGAAAGGGTCCAGGCGTCGGAAGAGAAACTCACGATTCAGGCCCGCGTACTCGAGGATACCCTCACTGAAGACGTTGTAGGTCTGTAGGAAGAAGAGAAGCAGAGGGAAAATAATGTGTAGCCTATGATTTCTTGGTGTAGCTATTTTGTCCCTTTTACCCTTCTCACCCTCCAATTTTTCCTTTTGATGATCCCAATCCAGATGAAGCATTCTGATATTAGTTTTGGGAATGTGCTCTTTTCCAGTTACTGTAACACAAAAAGTCCACAGAAAGTCCACAAAAAGAGGAACAATAGTTTCCTTTGCCTTTTTTTTTAAACGTTGGATATCATGTAAGCACATATCTAAAAGCTAAGGACTATTGAAGCTGATTCTTTGGCTTAAAAAGTGCTCATGGGGTTTCCTCTTATTTTTGTTTTTTAAAAAGGAACAGTATTCAAATACACTGTTTTATAGATGACAAGCACTTTGGGTCTCATTCTGAGTGGGGTAAGTAAGAACTATCTACATTGTCTCCTACGGCATTTACTGGGAAATGGAATTATAATGCTTAATCATTTGTACCAGGGTGCCAAGCCTGAAGATGTCTGTGTATCCGTGTGTGGGCACACATGCATGCACATATATACATATGTATGTTATACATATATACACAAATGTAGGTGCAGACTTTGATGAGTAGAAGGTGGAGAACCCCTCTCTCCCCCTCCCCGTATTCTCTCGCATGCCTTGGAAGAATTGCTCCTTTGGAGCAAAGTGTTCTTTTGTTGGGGAAAATCCTCTGAGCACTCATTATAAATGTAGAGCAAATTTTCATTCCATATTATTCATTGTTCTTTGGGAAAGATGAGAAGTAACTCAACTTGAATATAGATGTTTTTGTAGAGTGATTTCCTACCCTCTTCCAGCCTCAGTGCACCTGAGAGATACGATACATTCTTGGGGATGGTGGTGACTCCCTAGGGTGGCCTCCCTCAAGTGGGGCTGGGACGTATATCAGAATCTCTTCGGAGGCAAATCTAGTTTGAAACATTCTCAACGGGAAACTTAACTTCGACTGGACTGTTGATATACTTTAATGTTATTTAAGATGAAATAGCCTAGACTTTTGGAAATCTGTTTATGTTGGACTCCCATATTTCAGTGTGATTTTTTTTCTAGTTGGGATCCTAGTGCAAGCTCATATCCCTGAGGGAAGAGAAATAGTATATTTTCTGAAGAAAGCTCAGCTTCCATAATCAAATTGAAAGCCTCTATGAGTCACTGAGCCCCTTCATATTCACCTAGCAAATCTCTATCTAGTATTGAATTTAGCTTTCCCTCTGTACCTTAGCTTCTCTCTGGGTTTGGGAGAAAACACTCAGATATGCTGACTGGTCTCACTTTAAATTTCTTACTATAAATGTTAAGTGGGTGATTCCCACTTGTAGTCCTGTTCTATTCCTCTGTATGTTTGCTCTTTCATTTTCCAAAGTGATGCTTTCATATCTTCTCTTTTCCCCAATACCTGCCAACACCCTCTTCCCTGTCTCACAGGTGGCTGTTGACAGAACCCTATATTTGGTTGGGAAAACAGAAGCAGTCAGAAAGGAATATTCTCATGTTATATATGATCGTCACCGTATCCATGTGGATCTAGACTTACACTGTTCCCCCTCCTCCCTCATTCTATGGATGAAGTATCTCTGCCCGAGTGTGGCCCACCTGAGCCCTGGATCCCATATCTCCCCCTTCCTACAGCTCTCACTCCTGCCATCATTCTCATTATCTCTTGCATCACCGATTGATCTCCCTCTACTGGGCTATTTCCATTAGTGTTTAAATGTACTCTAGTATCTTTCATTGATTTTTAAATAAAACTTCTTGACACTATAGTCCGCCAGCTACTGCCCAGTTTCTCTGCTTTTCCCCTATACTTCTTTAAAGAGTTGTTTATCCTCAGTTCCTTCTCTTCCCATTTTCTCCTCAGGCCATCCCAACCAGGTTTCTCATTTCACCACTTGATCTCCTTGTCAAGGTCAAAATGATTATGTCATTTCCTGATCCAGGGTGACTTCTCTGCCCTCATTCCACTTGATCTCTCAACAGCATTCAACAGACTCTCTCCACAGTTTTGAGATGTCCCACTCATCTACTTTTCCTTCTACCTCACCTGCCTCTTCTCAATGTTCTTTGCTGGCCCCACTTCCTCCTCTAGACCTCCAAATTTTTGTTTTCCCCAGAGCCTGAGCCTAGTCTCTCATCATCTCTAGTTATATTCTCTTATGCCTGATTTCCTCCAGGCACATGGATTTACACACCACCCATATACTATAAATACCTATGAATATAGGTATATTTATGTTTGTGAAGAACTGCCTCGAGAATTCTAGATTTCTACCTCCAACTGCCTACTTACCCCTTCAAACCTGTAGAATTTCCACCCTTACTTACTCAGTCAAGGACTCAGGGCCTGAACTATCCCTTTTCATTAATATTTCACATCCAGTCCATTAACAGATCTTGTGAACTTTGCTTTCTGGATGTATCTCCACTCCACCCACGTCCTGTACCCTCACAGCACCCACTCATTCTACCCTGAGTTTTTAATATCTCCTAAACTCAACTGGTCTTCTTGGAGCCCATTTTCTACATAGCAGCCAGAGTGATTTTGAAAAACATGAATTTGATTATGCTACTCCTTTGCCTGAACCCTCTAGTAATTTTTCATTGCACTTATAATAAATTCCAAACTCATCACAGCCCACAAGGTTGGGCACAGTCCACCTCCTACCAATCTGCCAATCTCATCTTTCTCTCCCTCCCAATGCTTCAACCACAGTGGCTTTCTTCCCTTCATTTGAACACACCAAGTTCATTCCTGGCTTCAGGCCTTGCATTTGCTGTTCACTTTGTCTGAAACATTTTGCTCTCATATCTTCACATGACTGACTCGGTCTTGTCATTCAGGGCTCAGCTCAAATGTCAACTCAATTCAAATGATCATCCATTCTAAAATAGCCTGAGCAGGCATAATTATATTATTCTATTTAATTTTCTTTATAGTATTCATTCTGCTCTGAAATTCTCTTGTTTATTTGTGTACTAGCTTTTTGTTTGCCTCTCTGTACCCCCACCATTCATGCACACACACACACACACACACACACACACACACACACACACACAGGTAAGGTGTGTGATAGCAGGGATCTTGCCTGTTTTGTTCACTCCTGAATAAATGCTTGGTACTTAGTAGAAGCTCAATAAATATTTGGTGAAATGGAAATGAAGATAAAGGAGTAGATATTCCTGTTGTCAATCATGCCAGGAAAAGGCAGACACCAGAATGGGAAACAAACACTCACAAAGGGAGGTACTTTGATGAGTGTGAAAAGAGAGATTCTTTTCTCTGATTAAATCTTAGGGCTCTGGCTTGGATTTTAAGACCACGGATCCTCCGGGTTCAGCCTCCTGTACTAGAGTAGGGGAAGTCAGGCTCTGTCACATGTAGCAGGCTTATAGAAAGCGGCCTACTTCTGCTGCCTGTGGCAGGCCTGGCACCCGGCTGAGAGGCGGCCATTGGGCTAAGCAGCAAGGCTGTTACATGGAGGCCCACGAGGATGGGCCTGAGCCTGTGAGCTCGCATGACAGTTCTAAGTTTTTGCTGTAGGTAGTATCTGCTGTCATCTTCCTTACAGGGTTTGTAGAGAAGCTTTCAGCAAAGTTACAGCTTAGTCTTAACTCTTCTGTGTGGAATTAACAGCGGACTCTTTGCCATCTTGAGAGGGAGTGGTAAAGGAAGGCAGAGGGTCTAGAGCAGCTGCGGGCTGGGGAATTCTGCAGAAGGTAGGTGATGAGGGCCTAACTGTTGGTCCAAGACTAGAGGCAGTAACAGACTGACAGGTAAGTCCCCCTACCGTTGGAGAGGAACATTAGAGAGGGAGACGAAGGCTGGCTTTCACAAGGGTGATTGTTCAAAGTATCTAAATGCAGTCTGATAATGGAAATGCAACTTTCTTTGTGCTCATAGACCAGTGAAACGTGAGACATCTATGACATTAATAAGATGACTCCTCATGGTTATGTATGGAGGTGGGGGAGTCAGCAGACATGTAGGGCTTCCTGTCCTCTGCTTAGTGAGCTCTGCTCACAGTGTAAGTTAGGCAAGTCTTGAGTAAATAACTGGGCAGGGTAATTCAGGAGGCAGTAAGAACAATCATTTAGGGTTCAGTTTTAGTGTGACTTCCTGACTTCAAATTGCAATTCAGTCATTTGCAATGTGGGCTTGGGCAATTATTTAGCCTTTATTATGCCACATGAAGTTTAGTGGTAGCTACCTGGTAGTGTTGATGTGAAAATTAAATGAGATAATCCACACAGTGCACTTAGCTCAGTGTTGGGTTCATAGCAGGCATAACACACGGGAGCCAGTTTTCTCTGATCTATGATTCAGTGCCTGGAGGAGCGATCAAGGAGAATTAAACCGACTGTGAAGGGTGTTTTCCCACAGTGACATGATGGCATGTCAGGGCTCATCTATTTATCTGGAGAACACCAAACATGCCTTCATATTCAGGGTAGACGTTACCTTAATCACACCATTGGTTTTTACAGGCTCTGACCACTGTAGCAACAATGCTCGGCCGTTCTCTTGCTGTTCCACTGTGAAGTTGCTCAGTCCACTTGGGGAAGATTCTAGGGTGTGAACCATAGTCCAAGGGCTTGAAACTTCTCCTGCCTGGTTTGTGGCCACAATTCCAATGTGATATGTTGTGAATGGTTCTAACCCAAACAGGTGGGCTTGATGGCTTGTACCCTGTAATGAAAATTAACAGGTTAGTTTTCTTTTAGGAACTGCTAATAACTGCTGGGAGGTCATTCTCTGACCAAGGTACATGAGCAATGGCAGCACAAACATCACAACAGAGTTTTGAATTATTAAGAAAACAATGTGGGTTTTTTTCTTGTTCTTCCCACCTGCATGTAATATCTAATGTGTGATTTCAGACATTTGCAATGTATAGATCAAATAGGATCCTTGCCTTTACAGAGCTGGCAACCCAAAGGATGTGATATATAACATAAAGAAAGAGTCTTGGGGCGCCTGGGTGGCTCAGTTGGTTAAGCGTCCAACTTCGGCTCAGGTTGTGATCTTGAGGTTTGTAGGTATGAGCCCCGCTCGGGCTCTGCGCTGACAGCTCAGAGTCTGGAGCCTGCTTCGGATTCTGTGTCTCCTCTCTCTCTTCCCCTCCCCTGCTCATGCTCTGTCTCTCTCTTTTCCAAAAATAAATAAACATTAAAAAAAATCTATAATGCTTCAGGTCAGTGCTGTATCTATCTCACAATGGAGACCCGTGGCACCGGGTTGCAGGACAAAGAATGGGATAATCCTAAGGGTTTGGAGAGTTAACTGAGACAGTCCTAATTCTTTTTCATTAATCTCTTATACTATTTGTTTATACCTCCCCAATCTCCCTCTTGCATTCTCTTGGTGCATATTTATATTTTACAAATGCAATAAAACAAACACAAGAAAACAAAAACAACAAGCTACCTGAACTATAAATGAAAAAACACCTTAGAGAAGTCTACTAGTGATAAATATGTGAAGATATTCTCATTTGTTAAAAACACCATGACTAAAACTATAAAACTTACTAAAAGTAATTGTTAGTTAGGCTTTGAGAACTTGGTTTTTGTTGATTTAAAAGGAAAAGAAAAGGATAGCAGAATTAGTTTTTTTTTTTTTTTCTGCTTGGGGAGAACATTTAACATATTTTACATCAGTAAAAACTGGGACTAAAAGTCTTCATGTTTGAGAGAGCCCAGGGTGCTCTTTCTACATCTGGGCCAGATGGATATGTCTGTTTACAGATAGCAACTATGACTGCAAGTGGACCAGTAATGTGTCTATGGGTAAACACACACACATGCACCCAGACACACACACACACACACACACACACACACACACACACACACAGATACCCAGAGACACACAGACACACAGATACCCAGAGACACCCTCCCCGCCCCCCCCCCCACAGGACTTTCTGTTTTGTACAACACTCATTGAATGTGAATAATCATGAGGAAGTTTTGACTGGTTTAATGGGATATTCACACTTAATGGTGTGTGAGATCAGGTTCAGTTTGTTAGATGTTTAAATATGACAGATAGCTTTCAATTGTCCTTTCCTCTCTTGTTCCTGGGCACAGGAGGAAGAATGTGAGGTAGGGAAGAGGAAATTAGTTCTAAGAATAGGTACCAAAAGCATCGAATGAAGTTCTGTGAATGGAAAATCTCCTTAATTTTGAGACACCCAAATATAATTTTGAATCTAAAACAAGTTGGTAAAATTGAACTGAAATATTTTCCAAAAACCTTGTTACACAAAACCAAAACATCATAGAGATAATTTTTGACACCCTTTCCTCACATTCTTGGTTATAAGTTTCAACTGTTTAATGTCCCTTCTTATGTGTTAAACACAAGCAAGAAAATATAATTGCCTGTATTTATCAAAAACTTGTAAGTTAACTCTCCTCTCTCAATAAGTCCCATTATGATATTACATGCTAACCTCTTGAAATCTTTTAATATTTAAACATTTGCTAAGCGACCAGACTCTGAAACAAATTTTATAGAAATACTAATTTCTCTTTTTTAAAATATTAAAAGTTAGATCATAAATATTTAAAACTTATTTCTCCACAACACTGGATTGGTCTTTTAGATAAATATAGCACAGAACTAGAATGTCCATAATGAATATTAAATCTGAAGATGCTACAAGTCCTGATTACAAACATTCTTTTCTGATAAATGATTCCTTTTCTGTAGAAATAGGGCAAACATGGGCAAGATTAATAATGCAAAAAAGAAAAACTCTTTGTTCAGAATATTCAGTAATAGATGCCAAAAAAGCATAAGCTCCAAAGCAAATAGTAATCACCTCTAACAGATTATATATAAAAAAGGTAGGCTGTTGGGGGACATTTAGAGATAGCTTTTGTCATAAGAAACATGAAAAGCATGTGGGCTATAAAGCAAAAACATATGTATATTGTCAATAGCAGCACCTGCTCAATTACAGTTTATTTCAGGGCTGAGAATTCCATTCAGCCCCTAGATGGCAATACTATCAAACACTTTTGGTAACATGAGTACTTAATGATTAACAACTGGCATTCAGTCATCCAACACACTCCAGGCAACCATTAAAAAAATAACAAAACTGATTTCATTATAGATCCTTTTAATAAACATTTATAGCTCAGATTCTCAGAAAGCAAAAGTATTCAAAATGCCCCAGACTCAAAACCTCTGCCATCTAATGTAGAAATATGACCTGCTGATCTCAAGTTGAAGTTCGTGCATGCCTGGCACCTAGATTACTCCTTCAAAAGGTGATTACAATAGTTGTGCTTACTTTGGTTTGTATCTTAAAAAGAAAAAAAGGAAAAGGAGAATCTCATGTTGTAAATGTAAAGGATAATTTTTATATCATAAATTTATGCTGAGAACAGGTTCCCATAATATGTTGTTACTCCTGAAGAGCTACAACACACACACACACACACACACACACACACACACACACCCCTTAAATAAAGCTCATTAATAGCTGTGCTTTTTGTCAATGTTTAGTAAAGTCCACATGAAAAAAAATGAAGCAAATTTTAAAATGGCAAGACAATCCTTACCGGTATATTCTTCAATATTTAAGAAAATCATTTGTATTATTCTCTCTTGAATGGATTTCCAACACCAGCATTCACTATTTTAGAATCCTGCTGTAAAATTTGGGCACAGTTAATTCTGTGGATTGGGTTGTATTTTGTTTATTCAGTTACTTGTGTTTTCCTTAGATTCAGATTTGCTTGAGCATGGTCTATCTTAAGTGTTTAAGATTAAATTTCTTCCTTTGGAGGGGTGCCTGGGTGGCTCAGTCAGTTGAGCATCAATTTCAGCTCAGGTCATGATCTTGGTTGGTGAGATTAAGCCCCACATTGGGCTCTGTGCTGACAGCTTGGAGCCTGGAGCCTGCTTTGGATTCTGTATCTCTCTCTCTTTGCCCCTAGCCTGCTCATGGTCTGTCTTTCTCTCTCTCAAAGATAAACATTAAAAAATAAAAATTAAAAAAAAAACATTAAAAAAATTCTTCCGTTGAAGAAGGAAGTCTCAGTAGTCTCCTACTGACTAGTAAAAGTCATCATTAAAAACCTTCTCTTATGTTTCATTCCTTTGCTCCCTGCCCTCCTTCCCTTCCCTATGGAAATGATCTTGATTCAATACTCTGACTCCTTCCTCTTCATTAGTTTGCTCCTTCCTTCCCTCACTCTTCCACCTTACCGATTCTTAGGAGACAGATTTCTTGCTATTGCTGATCTCTGGGCTATTGGCTTGTGCTAGCTTCCCACTTGTCCTTGTCCTTTCTGTGTTCACAACCACCTACTATTCATATTTTTATTCTAGAAGTATATTACCTACTTTCATTAGGCAACAGATGGAAAGAATTATTCAACAGAGGAAAACAGGAATAATCCATTTTCTGCAATCTAATATTTCCAATGAAACTTTGCTTTTTTTTTTAAAGAAACTCATGCATGAGTGTCAGAATCTGGATACAAATCAGTGCGTCCTTTTATGAGACATAAAGACAAGACTCTCTGGAACACTCTGCCAGTTGAGGTTCTGCTGGCAATTTGAACTACATTTTAACCTCTCAACTCTGCTCTGGGGGCACATGAAACTACTTGGAGTGTTCAGCAGTCTGACAATTTTACACTATCTCCTCTGATTATTTTTGACGACTTGAAGTGCCCCAAAGGTGGCCATGGGGTCAATAGGTTTATGTAGGTTGAAAATGATCAAAAATTACCATTGATCTGTAGCTGTCAATAAAAGGCTGCGTGGGGAGACTCCCTGCACAAATGTTTAAACTGCATAAGGCAACCTAACTTAGTCATCTTCGAGTCTATTGATCTGATGATCCAGCAGTTTCCAAAGCTTCCCCTCTGGTCTTTGTGGTGCATTTTCACTGAACCCACTTACCTTGGCACTTAGGAATCTTTTTGCCCTGCTCCTGGTAATGAACCCAAATAGTGGTAAACAGGCACTGCTGTGCTCATAAACTGTATTATGTGTGCTTATTGCATTTCGGAAGGGGCTAATCTTCCTGGTCACCATCAACTTCATTCCCAGCTGATGGAGTTTCTGCTGTCTATACTCCTCATCCTGGGGTCCTCATTTTTTTTTAGGTTTATTTATTTATCTTTTTGAGAGATAGATGGGGAGTGGTGTGGGGCAGAGAGACAGAAAGAGAAAGAGAGAGAATTCCAAGCAGGCTCAGCACTGTTAGTGCAGAGCCTGATGCAGGGCTTGAACTCACCAACTGTGAGATCATGACTTGAGCCAAAACCAAGAGTCGAACGCTCAACCTACTGAGCCACCCCCAGGTGTACTCTGGGTCCTCATTTTAACATGCATGACTTTTGGCTTATAAATCCTAACCCGGTTACAAGATTCCTCCTTTGCTTTGTTAGTTATTGTGAATGCCAAGACCCAGAGAATATGTCACATCAAAAGTTTGCTTTTTTTTTTTTTTGTACAAAGATAGCTTCAGAGAAAACTAAATTTAATTATATTAACCTCTGTTTAGTTGAACCACTTGGATGCTGCTTCTTGGTTTTATCATAAGTTATAGGTGCCTTGTCATAATGATATAATAAATAAATGGCTATAAGCAAGTTCTCAGTTTAGATTACAAATAAAACATGAGAAGTAGGAAAAGCTCTTATTTAGTCTTACATAAAAGTTATGGCTTTGGACAGTGCATCCAGTCAGTTGGGTGATTTACACATTTTATTTATTTATTTATTTTTTTAATTTTTTTTTTCAACGTTTATTTATTTTTGGGATAGAGAGAGACAGAGCATGAACGGGGGAGGTGCAGAGAGAGAGGGAGACACAGAATGGGAAACAGGCTCCAGGCTCTGAGCCATCAGCCCAGAGCCTGACGCGGGGCTCGAACTCACGGACCGCGAGATCGTGACCTGGCTGAAGTCGGACGCTTAACCGACTGTGCCACCCAGGCGCCCCTGATTTACACATTTTAATGCTGACAAATCAACACCAAATATTTTTGTAGATTTCTGAAAGCCAGATCATTTGAAGCATGGGTTCTGAAGATCTCTATTCCTTTCCATTTATAAAGTTAATTTTTAATTTCTCCAAAGTTGATGAACATATTTATATCTAGGATTCATTTTGTAAAGGTTACACCAGTCTCAATACAGAAGTGATCTTTATTACCCATAGTCATATATCAGGCTTAAATAGTTACGCATAGTTATTTAAGTATGAGACTCCCAAACCTGCAAACTGTTACTGTAGAAAATTTCCACTGATTTCACATATGTATTTACTCCACCAGTGCCATCTCTGCCTACATACCTCCTGGCTGGTGGGGCAAAGACATTTTTTGATGGTGCACACATACATGTAGAGTTGTTCCAGAATCAAAGTTTGACTCATAATACAAGAAAAATAGAAGAAGACACCCTTTAGGATCATAGTTTATTGTTTTACGTGCATGAAGGGTGTGCATGTACTAGGGTGCACTGCTAAGTGGCATGTCAGAGCTGCCAAATGGCTAGTAGAAACATCTAGTATTCTTGGTCAGTAGCTCCATTCAATTCTTTAAACACCTTGAAGCATTTGATAGGGACAAGATTCTACAAAGTTACTGTGGGGGATACAAAATGGTTAACACAGGGGCGCCTGGGTGGCGCAGTCGGTTGAGCGTCCGACTTCAGCCAGGTCACGATCTCGCAGTCCGTGAGTTCGAGCCCCGCGTCAGGCTCTGGGCTGATGGCTCAGAGCCTGGAGCCTGTTTCCGATTCTGTGTCTCCCTCTCTCTCTGTCCCTCCCCCGTTCATGCTCTGTCTCTCTCTGTCCCCAAAATAAATAAACGTTGAAAAAAATTTTTTTTTTAAAAACAAAATGGTTAACACAGGTTCCTGACTCTTAGGAGCTTGGAATCTACTAGGGAAGGCCAATAATAAATATAGATACGCATAGTTTGGAGTGAGCTGAGTGCCAGGGAAATACTGAAGGGACACTTCTAATTGGGAAGGAGAGAGGTTGAAGAGTGGAGGCATATTTACTTGGGAGGTGGAATCTGATATAAGTCAGAAAAGATGCAGAGTTTGCATAGATAAAAACGTCTGAGTGATTAAAAGAAAAAATACAGAAGGAAAAATGCAGGGTATGTTTGGGAACGAGCTGGGAGTGTCATAGGACTGAATGTGCGGGGAATAGTGGGGATTAAAACTGGAAAAGAAATTGGTGGCAAGACTAAAGAGAGCTGTGAAAGTTACCCCACTTTTTAGGGATGAAATTGCTTGAGAAACACTGAGCAACATCAGGCAAACATTTTAAGAACCAATTTGGTATAAAGAGCTCTATCATGCAATTTGAGAGAATAAAGGGACTTTAAAATTTTGCCCTATCATGGTATAAGTCATAGTCGGTGACTGACGAAATAAAAAAATCTTCCAAGAATTAATGAATGAATTCATTTAAACATTATTCATCCAATAAGTATGGACTGTCATATATAAAAGGTAATAGGACAGTATTTTCCTAGGAATAAGATTTTCAAAATCTTTATTGAATATTTGCTCTGCCTCAAAAGGTGTAATTATTCTTTTAACACAAATGTTTGCATTTTGGTCACAATCAAAGTGGGGATTATAAAAATTGGGCTGAGTTGAAGCCAATTATATGGTACTCTGTCTGGACCACTATCAGAATCACATGTACCTGGCATACGGGGCCACATATTTGTGTAGGGACGTCCACACTCTTGCACCGGTCCCTCGTGCATATCAAACAGGTACACAGCAACTGGAAAAGGTTAGGGACACTATTGATGGCTACAACATAGAATGAAGCCAATTCAAATGTACACACAAGTGGTAAATCATTCCTAGCTCTGAGTTCCAGCTAATGTTTAAAGGCTTCATTTGAAAGGTTTCATGAAAGTATCAATGCATATCTTCCTTTTAAGTAATTATGATATGTATAAGTAAAAGTGATTACTCAGGGGCCCTTTGTTGTAGCAATTGTAAATTTCAAACTGAAAATGTTAAGTTTGGAGGATTCATGGGCTAGTGCCATGGCGCACTTTTATGCCTTTACTCCCCAAAATATCTACACTCAGAAAAGATATGTAAAAGAGGGGTTTTCATTTTTTCTCTCTCAGAATACATCATTAATTTTATAATGGGGGGAGTGATGCAAAAAGAAGATTCAATTCACAGAGTTTTTTCTTCATAGACAAATGGGCTCTATCAATCTAATCTATAAAGCACAATCTAGAGTTCTTGCAAAATGAACGATGTTACCTCAGTTACCATAAAAAAATTGGAGGAAAAAAAAGAATGGTTTCGAAATGGCTCATTTTTCAAAAGAGAAGAGGGGAAAAAATTAAATCTGTGATAATTAAATTTTAAAATGGCAAATCAGTCACACTAAATATTAAAAAGCAGTACTTCTGATCTATCAAAATTAAAAATGTGCATACTCTGTGACCCAGCAATTCTACTCTGGCCATCTATTTTATGGCAATACTAGTAAAACTTTACTAAAATATATTTAAAAGAATTTCATTCCAGCCATAGTCTTGTAGTAGTCAATCTTTGATTGAGCAAGCCTTGATATTTACTGAAGGTTTCCTGTGTAATAAGCAGCATCCTAAGCTCTGAGGACACAGCAGAAAGCAAAGGATACATGGACACTAACCTCTTGAGTTTTACATTATAATGAGGAGAAATGGGCAATTGATAAGCCAAATAAAGAGAGAGAGAGAATTAGATATTGTGGTAAATTATGAAGGTAATAAGAGTGCTGAAATAGAGTTTGGGTTTAGGTGATGGGGAAGAGTGAGATTCTTGGTTTAAGAAGGGTGATTCAGATCCTTGATGAAGTTCCATGTAGGCAAGAATGCAGAAGAAACCAACCATGTGAAGAACCAGAGAAGCTTTCAGGTGAAAGGGAAGAGCTTGGCATTTTTGCTGACAGAGAGAAGCCAGTGTGAGTGAGGGGGGAATGGCACTGCATAAGGTCAAAGTCATGGGCAGAAGCCAGGTGATGAAATCTTGTAGGCCAACATTAAAGAGTCTGATTCTAATTTCAGTGGAAAATTATTGAAGGCCTTTAAGCAAGGGAGTGACATGAATTAATTTAGGTTTTAAAGACATCATTCTGGCTGCTCCGTGGAGAATATGTGTAGGGGTTGTATTAGTCTACTCAGGCTGCCAAAACAAAATATCATTGACTGGCTTAAAAAATTAGAAATTTCTATTCACCCAGTTCTAGAGGCCAGAAATCCAGATCAAGGTGTCATCAGGGTTGGTTTCTGGTGAGGCCTCGCTACCTGGTTGTAGAGAGTTGTCTTCTTATTCTGTCCTCTCACTGCCTCTCCCTGAATGCACTTGGAGAGAGGGAGGGATCTCTTGTGTCTCTCTTTCTTCTTATAAGGGCACTAGTCCTATCAACCATTCTTACAACCTCATTTAACCTTAATTGCTTCCAAAAGTATCTACCTCCAAATACAGTCACACTGGGGGTTAGGGATTCAACATATGCATTTTAGGGGAACACAATTCCGTCCATAAGAGTCAAGAGGAGTGGATTCTGTGTAAGTCCAAGGAGGGGTGATAGTGACTTGGTCTGGGGTGGTAATGGTAGAGATGGAACTAAGTGGATGGATTTATGTTTTGGAAGTAGAGCCAAGAGAATTATGACAGATTGAATGTAGAAGAGAAAAGGGAATGAGAAGAATCAAAAAGGACTTGGGTTTGCCTTGAAAGAAAGGGTGGGTGGTGTACCATTTGATGAGATGTGAAGTTGAGAGTATCAGATTTGCGGAAGGAGGGAATAATTTGGGGCATACGAAGTTGACATGTCACATAGATCTATGAATCTCTATTGGGTTAGGAATATACATCTGAGAGTCATACATCTCTCTCCAAATCCAGCCTCCAATCCAATGCCTTCTCAACCTCTCCACTTTTATTTCCTTTTTTTTTTTTTTAATTTTTTTCAACGTTTATTTATTTTTGGGACAGAGAGAGACAGAGCATGAACGGGGGAGGGGCAGAGAGAGGGAGACACAGAATCGGAAACAGGCTCCAGGCTCTGAGCCATCAGCCCAGAGCCCGACGCGGGGCTCGAACTCACGGACCGCGAGATCGTGACCTGGCTGAAGTCGGACGCTTAACCGACTGCGCCACCCAGGTGCCCCTCCACTTTTATTTCTAATACATCTCAAATTCAGCAAGCGATCTCTTGATTTTCCCTTCTGTACAGTTTGTATTATGTTAAGTTGGTTAAAGTGAAACTACATATCTCAGAATCCCCTTTCTATGGCAGCCACATCCTAAGGTGACTGTGAATTATACCCTGGTACAATTACACTCCCCTTGAATTTAGGCAGGACCCATAACTTACTTCTAAACAATGTAAAATGATGTGTCATGTACATGAATATAAGAGACACCATCTTAGTTGACTGAGAACAAAATTTTCCTGTTGGTCTTGAGGAAGCAAGCTGCCGTGTTATGAGAGGGCTGTGAAGATCCCTGTAGCAGGGAACACTGGTGGCCTTTAGGGCCTGTGGGCCAATAGTCAAAATAACAATTCAGCACCCCCAGGCCTAAAATCATAAGGAAATGAATTCTGCCAACAACCTGAATGAGCTTGGAAGAAAATACCTCCTTAGTCTAGCCTCCAGATGAGAATGCAGCCCAGTGGACACATTGATTCCAGCCTTGTGAGACTATGAACAAAGGACCCAACTAAGCCATGTCTAGACTTCTGATCCATGGGACTGTGAGATGACAAATATGTATTCTTTTTAAGCCACTATGTTTGTGGTAATTTGTTATGCAGCAGTAGGAAACTTCTACACCATCCCTTTATGGTTCTGGGTTAAAGTTGGTGAGGATTTGGAGGATGAAGTCAAGAAGCAACCATTATTCCTTGAAGTTCATTGAGATGAGAAATGGGGATTAATAGGCACAGAGGTGTAGGTTTCAGCTTGTCCAAATTCTCTTCTGCTCCGTATCTGGCTATCTCCAACTGCTGGCTCTGACCAAGAGTGGCCATGGGTCTATGATTTGATTCTTGGTATTGGCTTCATGGGGATGGTACCTACCCAGAGGCACAGCTTCCCTTTGACATCTCCACAAATCTCCTCCTGACAGTCCCATGTAGATGGCCAGTCATGCCTGGCTTCTTAAACTGGCTGAGTGGCAGCTCTTCTACCTATCCTCTTACTCCTCTTTCCGGATTTTCACTTTTCCAGCCCTTCCTACAGTTATGTGAGCCCTAATTCCTATAGGACATCCCCTATCCCCATACCAGTAGTGCTCAGATTCGTCAACTGAAATGTGTCTGATGCACCGACCAAAGCTGCTTCACCTGTAGTCTTATTTTCTAGGCAATAACTCGATCTTTCCAATTTCTTAGGCTCCAAACTTTGGATATATCCTCTCTTTCCCTCACATCTACATTGGGTGATTAGGAAATAATATTGGGTTTATTTAACTACAAGATACATCCAGAATCCTACCAGTTCTTACCACCTTTGCTACAACCACCTTGCTCCAAGCCATTCTCTTCCTCTTCCTTCACTGCCGTAGTCAACTTGACTGGTCTCCCTGTTGTTGACTTTAATCTGGCCCCCACCCCCATCCACACAGCAATCAGAATAATATTTTTGAAACATGTCCAACCATAGGACCCCTTTGCTCAAAATCCCGTGGCAGCTTTCATGTCATTCAGGGTATAACCTGTTCTTGCCCACATTTCCCTTCTGACATCACCTCCCACCTTGCTCTCCACATGCAAGGTGCACTGTAGCCACACTGGCCTTGTTGTGATTCCTCAAACACATTAAACAAGCTCCTGTCTCGAGGGCCCTGTACTTGCTGTTTCCTCTGCCTGCAGTCCAATTTACCCACAAGTCCTCTTAGGTAACTTCAGCTCATCTTCTCATTGAGCCACTTCTGTTTAAAATTGCAATCTACCATTTTCCTGTCCCACTCCTTCCATTTTGGAACCCCTTTTCTTGCTTCCTATTTTTCTGTTTTCCAAAGCACTCATCATTCCTTTCTGACATACCATGTAATCCATTTATTTATTATGATTATTATTTATTCTTTTTTTATCTTTTTACTAGAATGTAAACTCCACTGGGGCAGAGATCTGTATGTGTTTCATTCTCTGCTCCATCTCAAGTGTCTCTAATTGTGCCTCATAGAGAGTAAGTGCTCAAAAATATTTGTGCTATCATGAATGTGGACAGAATTCAAACTGAAGGGAAGGGGTGAAGAAGAGAGTGCACAGTGGGTCTAAGAGGAGTCTGGGAAGAGAGGGAGCATCGAGGAGGAGAGCATAGGTAGAGGAGAGGGCCCGACACCAAAGAGGGACAGAGACAGGGTGAGGATGAGAAGCACAAGCAGAAGAGGACGAGGCAGTAACGAAAACTAAGAAGGAACAGTGAAGTAGGAAGAAAACTAAGAGAGTGAGATTTCATGGACACCAAAGAAGAGGTGTCTGTTGCTTTGCAAACAGAGGTGTGGTCATCCGTGTCAAATGATGCTGAGATGTTAAAGAAGATACACACAGAAAGGCCTTTGGATTCACTGGCCAGTGGTCCTGATATAAGCTTTTTAGTGGAGTGTAGAGACAGAACTCTGATTGAAGAAGGAGGAAGAGAACCAGATGTGCGGAAGGAGAAGCAGAGACTATTAGCATAACCTCTTTTAAGAAGTTGGCTCTAAAAGAGAACAGGGAAAGGGGATGGTAGTTGGAGGGGCCTGTAGGGTCACATTCTTTTTTTTTTTTTTTTAAAGGAAGATACTAGAACATGTTTGTATATTGATAAGAAGTCTCCAATAATAAGGAAGAGATTGTTAATTCAGGACAGGAGATATATTTAAATATTAGGACTTCCTTCTCACTCTGCACGTAGAAACCAGGGTAGCCAGAATTCTGTGTATGGCAAAAGGATCTGGATGTGCTCAGATATCAGCCAATTAACTCGGCGTTTGCTTAGCATCTGCAGCAAGGCCGTGATTCATACTATGGCTGCCACTGTTGGTTGCTTAGCTCTTTTCATAGAGAAATCGGAGACAATGAAGCTTCATCCAAAAATGAAGTGGGAATAAGCTGCAAGTCCCGTTATCTGTTAGGAACAGGGTAATTTTTAAAATGCTTTTTAATTAAATTATTACTTTTGATAAATTGTATCTCCCAAGTGAAGAGTACACAATGAAAAGTTACCATTTTCTTGCCTATCCTCCCTAAGAGAAAGCGATTGTAATTATTTTTGAGCAACGTTTTTGCCTTTTCGTGTCAAACCTGGTGTCAAGTATTTCACATGCATGATCTCATTTGATCTGCACCAAACAGCATGAGGCTGATAACATCACACATAAGGAAATGGAGGCTTAGATGAGTTAAGTAACTTGCCCAGAATCACACTGCCAGTAAGTGGCACAGTGACGATTTTATTCCCATCCTATATCGAGTTCAAATGTTACTGTCAACTGCATTCGTGGTTCTAATGTTGGGGTCCTGGGACCTGTGTTTCTTAAAAACAATAAAGGATCCCCCAAAGCTTTCTGTGCTTATATCCACCAATATTTGCCGTATTAAAAATTAAAGCTGAGGATATTCTTAAAAAAAAAAAAAAGGATACTAAAGCACATATTCTATTAGCCAGCACAGTGATAACATCATCACACAACACGTAGCCTCTGGAAAACTCGACTGTACACTGTGAAGGGATGAGTGTGCAGAAGACACACAATGTCTTAATATTAACATGAAAATATTTTTGACCCGGAAGTTCCCTGGAAAAGGTTTCTGGGACTCTGAGGGGTTCACAGACTACACTTTGAGCAGCACGTAACTACATTATACCCCACTTTAATTGGCAGCTCCACTGAAAGATTAATCAAAGATTTGTTTGAACTTTTATGCAGTGAAGAAAGGAATCTTATATTTCCAACTTTTGATAATACACTCATAATACTTGTGATTAAATATGAAATACCCATGTATACATAAATCCTATTAGGAAAACTTTTAATTAGATTTAAAGAGTCAAAGAATTATGAAACTCTACTCTGTTGCTTCACGTTATAGTTGAACCTAACGTCCAAATAGTCCAAATAACCTGTACAAGATCCCACAATCCATCAATAATAACTTTGCAATTGAATCTGAGATTCTCAATGCATGTATACACACTCTTTTTCAATTAAAATTAAAATTCTTTGTTTGAAACAAGGGTCTCAAATTTCTTTGTCATAAACATTGCTACCTGTGAGAGAGAATGGGTTTGAATTTACTCATTGATTGACCTTCTTTTTTAGTGGATTTTCTACTGTGTTACATTTGTTCATGTGTTTGTCCTCTCACTACGAAGTGAACTTTTGTATTAAAACTATTTCTTAACCTCCCATCACCTCCTCACATGTAAAAAGGGAATAGTAATAGTACTTACCATTTTGAGTTTGTAAGCTTTAGTGAGTTAAGTCTTGGAATAGTGGCTGACATGTGGTAGGCATTAGATAGGTGCCAGATTTTTTAAAAAATGTTCGTTTATTTATCTTGAGAGACAGGAGAGAAAGAGCGTGAATGGGGAAGGGGACAGAGAGAGAGGAAACAATGAGTCCCAAGCAGGCTCTGTGCTGAGGTAGGGCTGAACCTAGAAACCGTGAGAACATGACCCGAGCCCAAATCGAGAGTGAGAGCCAGATGCTTTCACCGACGGAGCCACTCAGGCACCCCATTAGGTGCTAGATTTTATTATTATCCTCAGCATCTAAGAGATACTTCTACACATAAGATATTCAATAAACAGTTCTGGAAGATATGAATGAATAAATGGATGAGGCTAAAGCAATGAATAACTCATAAGGCATTTTCACTGCATAGCACACTGGCTTTTATGGAGAATATATGGAGAATGATATTTCGAAAATAGACATAGCATCTCATGAAAGTAAGCACATCTTTTAAGTTAAATTTAAACACTATCCTTCTAAATTTTTTTTTGAAGACCTAGTAGGGATTAGATAAATGTATATTAAATCATTGAGTAAATTGTAAATTCTTCCTTGACTTCAATTGTTTGGTCTTTAAACATTTATTTACACATATGTATATATAAACTAGATTATATGATAATGAATATGATTTTCGCTTTTATCTATAGGGAGTGCAATATGATATAGTTTTTGTGTTCTCACATACACTGACATTGGGGGTGAGCTGAAAAAGATGACACCTCTCCAGTGGAGAATAAATAATACCATTAGGCGGCATAGGAAATTTTCATAGGAAAGTTGGTGCTATAAAATACAAAATGACATTTTCCAGAGGGCCTGGGGTATTGGGATGGTAGAAACTCATTCAGTCCCCATGAATCAGGTTATCCTTAGGAATAGGAAAATGTGAACAATTTTATGATAAATGTAAAAATGTACACAAAATGGGCAATTCTAGAAAAATAGAAAAAATTGAATACAGACATTCAATAATAGATCAGTCAGCTTTATAATAAAATAAAACAAAATCCTGACTCAGCCCCCTACTCCACAAAGGCCCAGGAACAGAGAGTTTTACCAGTGAAGTTTTTTGTTATTGCTTTTAATTAAATCTGTGAGTAATAGGTAATTGACATTAGGTACAAAGCGTTTAACCAAAACTGGCTAAATGGGGCCAGATAACAAACTCATTATATGGAATTGGAATAACATCAAAATTGGAGAATAACATAACAAGAAAAGTATGTTATAGACTGAAATCACTTGAGATTAGATGAAAAAGTCTTAATACTAACAAATAGTGTCCAATAGTATATTTAAAAGAAATACGATTTTATAGGAGTTAGCCCTTAAAAATTGATTTATATCTGATTACCTTAATTAGAATTAACAAAGCTCAACACCCACTCATGATAAAATCTCTTAGCCACATTAAAATAAAAGAAATTATCCCAAATATGATAAACAGCATTTACTTAAATCATATCACAAATCATATTTAATGATAAAGCCTTAGAAATCTTACCATTAATATAACAATCAAGAAAGACAAAATACCCTCTCCATAACAACATTTTTCAAGATATATCTCTTGAAGCAACAGAAACAAAAGCAAAAATAAACTGTTGGGACTACATCAAAATAAAAAGCTTCTGCACAGCAAAGGAAACTATCAACAAAACTAAAAGACAACTTACTGAATAGGAGAATATATTTGCAAATGCCATATCTGATTAAGGGTTAGTATCCAAAATATATACAGGATTTATACAACCCAACACTCCAAAACCAAATAATCCAATTAAAAAATGGGCAGAAGGAATGAATAGCCACTTCTCCAAAGGAAACATACAATGGCTAACAGTCACATGAAAAGATGCTCAACATCACCCATCAACAGGGAAACGCAAATCAAAACTACAATGAGCTATCACCTCACAGCTGTCAGAACAGCTAACACCAACAACACAAGAAACAACAGGTGTTGGCGAGGATGTGGAGAAAAAGGAACCTTCTTGCACTGTTGGTGGGAATGCAAACTGGTGCAGCCACTGTGGAAGACAGTACGGAGGTTCCTCCAAAAATTAAAAATAGCACTACCCTATGATCCAGAAATTTCACTATTGGGTATACACCCAAAGAATACAAAAGCACTAATTTGAAAGGATATATGCACCCGTATGTTTTTTGCAGAATTATTTCAAATAGCCAAATTATGGAAGCACCAAGTGTCCATCAATAGATGACTGATAAAGAGGCTGTATACATATACAACGGAATATTACTCAGCCATAAAAAAATGAAATCTTACCATTTACAACAACATGGATGGTCTAGAGAATATAATGCTAAGTGAAATAAGTCAGTCAGAGAAAGAAAAATACCATATGACTTCACTCAAATGTGGGATTTAGGAAACAAAACAAATGAACAAAGAAAAAAAAAGAGAGAAACCAAAAAACAGACTCTTAATTATAGAGAACAAACAGATGGTTACCACAAGGGAGGTGGGGGATGGGTGACATAGGTGAAGGGGATGAAAAGTACACTTATCACAATGAGCACTGAGTAATAAATGGAATTGCTGAATCGCTGTCATCCATGTGAAACCAATTTAACACTATATGCTAAGTATATTGGAATTAAAATTTAAAAAACTACTAAAAAAAGACAGGATGCCCTCTATTCATTACTGTACTGTTAATCTTAGACAATGCCAGACCTCCTCCAAAAAATGAGTGTGAGAGAGAGAGAAGATATGCAGCAGAGATTATTAGCGCTCATCAAAAATTGATTTATTGGTCTACATTCCTCAGCCTCCCTACACATATAAATGGAACTACATGACTGGTGGGACATGGAAAGAAGGGATGTTAGCCACTTTCAGCCCTGGACCTCAAAAACATCTCACGGAGCCTCTGGCATGCTCTGAACCCATCATGGTCCCAGCATCGTTACAAGTTGGATCAGCCCGACCCACTATTGCTTTCCCCACTTTTATAGTGTTCAGCACTGATATTTAGAGTTTTATTTGTTACCACAGCATTTCCTATCCCAGTCTATCCAGACCAATACAAAGCATATGTGCTTGAATCGCTGAGAAATATGGATTTTTTTTTTTTAGTTTTTAAATGTTTCTTATTTATTTTTGAGAGAGTGAGACAGAGTACAAGCAGGGGAAGTGCAGAGAGATTGGAGACACAGAATCCAAAGCAGGCTTGAAGCTCTGAGCTGTCAACACAGAGCCCGATGCAGGGCTCCAACTCTCATGAAACATGATATCATGACCTGAGCTGAAGTCTGACGCTTAATGGACTGAGCCACCCAAGCACCCCGAAAAGTATGGATATTGACTACTTAAAAAGTCCAAAGCATGTAATAATAAATTAGGATCAAATCCAGAAATCAATCATATTTTTCAATAAGAGATATGACACCCAGATTTTAAAATTTACAATCTGTAGTTACAGAAAAGGTGGGACATGATCTAGTCTATATTACAGCCAAGAATATTTACTTATAGGGAACAGAAACTCTTTTTGATTGGCTTAAGGAGAAAGAGAGAAAGCGAAAGAATAGAATACAGCAATACAGCTTTGTCTCTCTGAAATTGGAAATAGAAATACCATATGATCTAATAATTCCATTACTGGGTTTTTACCCCCCACAAATTAAAATATGAATTCGAAAAGATATATGCACCTGCATGTTTATTGCAGCATTGTTTACAATAACGAAGGTATGGAAGCAATCTAAGTGTCCACTGATAGATGAATGGAAAAAGAAGATGTGAGATATATATTATATATAATATTATAACATAATATAATATAAATTTATATATAATATATTGTATGTATAATATATAATATAAATAATATATAATATATAAATATATATAAGGGAATATTATGTAGCCATAAAAGAGGAGGATATCTTACCATTTGTGACAACATGGATAGACCTAGAAGGTATTATGCTAAGTGAATTGAGTCAGTCTGAGAAAGAAAAATGCCATATAATTTTACTCATGCAGAATCTAAAAAACAAATCAAATTAATAATCAAACAAAAAGCAGAATCCGATCCGTAAACACAGAGAACAAACTGATGGTTGCCAGAGGGAAGGGGTTGAGGGGATGTGCAAAATGGGTGAAGGGGAGTGGAAGATACAGGCTTCCAGGTATGGAATGAATGAATCATGAGAATAAAAGGTACATCACAGGGAATGTAGTCAGTGATATTTTAATAGCATTGTAGAGGGATACAGACTAGCTACACTTGTGGTGAGCACAGTATAATATACAGAGATGTTGAATCACTGTGTTGTACACCTGAAGCTAATATAACATTGCGTGTCAACTATACTCATATAAAAACAAAATAAAATTTATATCTGAGTGTCAGTGACCCCTCAGAGTCTTTTGAGCTGTTCCCTCTATTTTCTGTAACTTTACTTCTTTACTTCTGTCCATGTCCTGATTTCAGATTTTTTTTTTTTATCCCTGTTCACGTAGCTTCAGGGAGAGGAAATCGTGGTACCTTCAGGTAGAAATAATTTTCTGCCTCCACACTTCTGAGTGCTCTCCAGCATCATTTACTTGCTGTCCTAGATTCTATTTCACTGCCATAGTAAAGTGGAGGAATCAAGTTCACACTTCTATCATTTGAAAGTGAGAAGGATGCCATAGCTTGGATCTGGTCAGGATCCAGATTTGCGGTTGGGACCACCAGCCCTCTTCAGCACGAACTTCTGTGGCTTCCTTCTCTAGGTGCACCCTCTGCCACTCCATGCTCTGCCCCTGTTCACTGACAGCCTGTCCTTGAGCCTCCTGACTGGGAGACCTGGTCACCACAGTCCTCAATGATTGCCGTAGCCTGTGATTTCCTCTTCGTTCAAACTGTGCTTCCATTACTGGCAGCTCCTAACCAGCTTTACAAACAAATTTAATGTCAACTTCATTTGGAAGAGTTTCTTGACACCCCAGGCAGTTTCTTTCTCCTCCTTTCTACTCTTTATATTGTTCATGGCATTTTTACGTTGTATTATGGTGATTTATTTACCTGCCTTCTCTCCCCACTAGACCTTGAACATAAAGGACAGGGACTGAGGAGATGAAATGCATTTGGTGCCTTCTGGATGCTCCATAAATTTCTGTTAAATGAATACAAGTTCAGTTTTGTTTAAATTTATTTTGTTTTCATAAATACTAACTTAATATATTATTAAGACATTATTAGCAATATGCTAGATGTTTAAAAAATTATTTTGCCATATACCTCATTTCTTTGAATGGAGGAGTCCATTTATTTCAAGACATGCTGCTATCTTATGTATCCCTAAGAAGAAAAACATGCTTCCAACTGAATGGAGGTAATTTTTTTTATCACTTAGAATTTTTATTTGATATTTGTGGGAAGGCATCTTTAGACTTGTATGGACACAGGTTTGTTGTTGTTTAATTGTATATTAAGCTGCTGTTTCTGTGCTTTCCTAGGTCTACAATAACTTTCCATTTTGGTACGAAATGATAGTGTAATATTTTTAAAAACATTTTAAGTGGCAATTAAACTCAACGTGTGTAGTACCAACAGGGCATATAACTCAGCTGAAGTGAGGGGAGTGTGAATGGCATTGATCAAGTTCTTGCAAGCACAGGAAATGACAAGTATATAACAGCTGCCACCTACAGTGGTTGTAAAATTGTTAGATGCACATGATTTCGGAGATGGAGAAATGTGATAAAACGCCCATCAAAAAAATTACTGAGATTTCTGTTCTCTGTTTTCTGAGTATCCTTCCCAATAGAAAAGGACACACTATGGTAAAAATCCAGCGCATAACTTCTAGTCTATTGACTTTAGCAAAGTGACTTGTTTTGGGTGACAGCAATGGCACCAGAAAGCTAAAGTTGGCCTGGTTAGAAAGCCACCAAAACACGCTGCCACCGGGCTGTCGTGGGACTGGTGATGGCACACTGCAAAAACCAGATGTAAGAACTCATGGATGATGTCATCAAGATGGGAACCAATGGACATCATGACTTTGGCCATGCACACCTAAGTGTTCTGAGAGACAGCTCGGACCACCACAACCAGTGGCTGCTGCTGCTGCTGCTTCCAGTTATTCCTAGCACACGTTCTTTATGCCTTTCATTCTTTTCTGAGGGTTTCTCAAAACGTTATAACAGTGAGCGCTTACTATATGGCAAGCACTTGCCGAGTGCTCTTTGCATTCTAAGTGATTCAATCCTTAAACCAACCTCATGAAATAGACAGTTTTTACCCTCATTTTTCAGATAGAGAAATGCATGCAAAGATGGTTGAAGCAAATTGTCCATGGGGATAATTGTCATACAAATATAAGCGGCAGAGCCAGAATTTGAGTGGAGCCATGCTGACTGAAGAGTCTGTTCTTTTAAACTTGGGGGTGTACTGATAGCATCATATTCCCCTCACCATCCCCGCCCCCCCCCACCACCACTACCACCAGGCTTTAGAAGGTGGGAGCCACCCTATACCATATGTTGATATAGATACGTTGTCATTTCTTTTTTCCAGGGAAACGGAAAAGGCTTCCTCTGCTCTTTGACCTAAGCCTGTTTGTGTAATTCTGTTGTCTGGGGAGTCAGGCTGAATGGTAATCTGAAGGACAATGCAGAGGTTGCTTTTCAAATAAACGTAACTTTTTTTTTTTTTGCCTATAAATCAGGAAAAGCAGACATAATGAGCCAAAAATGATTGCATTTGAGGCTGAGAGAAAAGATATTATAAAGATAGATCACCGAGAAACTTCCACAACTTACTTGTATGAGGCTCCAAAGGGGGTCAACTGATTATCAACAATCAGAACTCAGGTGTCTTAGACAGATATTGGTGGCACATGTAAGCAGTTGTGGCATGATATTGAGTTGTTGCTTCGAAAACATTTTAATATAATAGGATTTAAGTTTTCTTCTCCTCTTTGGGTTTTTCAGTTAATATTGGAATTAAATTAAGGCATTAATTCAACCAGCTTAGTGTAAAGAAAATTATGTCATGTTCACCTTTGAGGGCTTCGTTATGGGATATCTATTGACTCAAGCTTATTAACTTGTAAATCCTCTAGTTTTAGATTATTATCTATTGATTATCTGCTTTTATTTGAGTTTTAAATGAATAAACAAAAAGAAATGATCATGGTTTAGTCATTACACCTTAAGAGAAAATGTACTGAAGCTAAGCCTACTTAATGAAAAATAAAAACTTTTATTTTGTTCTGAGAGCTAGAAGTTGTGTTTCTTATTTTCATGTAGGCCAACCAAAGATTGATTTTAATTTTGCATAATTGTTTTTAATAGACATTGGAACAAAACTGGAAAAATGTTTATCACTGAGGATAGAAAGTGTTGAGAGTCTAGATGCTTTAAGCCGTCAACTTAGAATAAAAAGCCCTGAGTTCAAGTGTTGGCTCTGTTACTCCTACTAGGAAGACCTTAGGCAAATTATCTTGTTTCTGAGTCTTGGTTTCTAACAATGAGTATCTTTCTCATTGACTTAAAACAATTTTTTTAACATTTATTTATCTTTGAGAGAGAGAGAGAGGTAGAGACAGAGAGTGAGTGAGGGAGGGGCAGAGAGAGAGACACACACAGAATCCCAAGCAGACTCCAGGCTCTGAGCTGTCAGCACAGAGCCTGATGTGGGGATCAAACTCACGAACTGTGATATCATAACCTGAGCCAAAGTCAGATGCTTAACTGACTAAGCCACCCAGGTGCCCATCTCATTGATCAACTTTTGTGAGGATTAAACAGGATGATTTTTCTGAAAGGGTCTCGTATGTAGTTGGTACTCAAGAAAAGTGCTCTGAATCAGATTCTTGCTCATACAAACAGCTAAGGAAACATAGGCTTCTGTTGATTTCAAAGGGTAATTGTTTAAATTCAATTTTATGCTTTGTTTAAAGCTCTCACCAAAGAAAAGTGCTGAGGGTCAAATCCACAGTAAAATATGTATTTACCATCTACTTTTTTTCTAGCATGGTGCTAGGCACCAAAAGGAGTGGAAAAGAAGTAGAAAACATGCAAATCCTGGATTTCTGGAACTGCAACCCATTAGGAATGGAAGACTCACATTCATGAAACCACATAGAAAACCACGTGGAAACTAGCGCTAAAGGTGTATGCATAGGAAATCCTCAGGGCCTTAAGCAAAGGACTTCACAGAAAAGATGCACTTTAAATACCGATGTGTAGAAAATGTATCTAGTGATATATGCAGTTAGGGAGTAGCATTAGATCAGTCAATGCAAGATTTCAACAATTAAACATATTTAAAACTCATAGAATCTTAGAGTCAAAAGGAATTTCCAGTTAACTTTGACCTTCATATCTGGCAAACCTCCCAAAAAACACTGGGTAGAAAGACAAGGGAAGGGAGGCAACATTTCAACACCATAAGAACTAAAGACTAGTTTGCAAAAGTTCTATTTACTGTAACCAAGACTCTGGGATCTGCTGATGTAGAGATTTAGAAAAGAAATGTTTCCATAATAGTTTCACTGAATTGAAGGAAGAAAATGGTTGCCTTGCTATTTGGACTACCTTGTGCAACTAGACAAAGAAGAAAAAAAAAAGAGCTCAGACTGGTGGCTGGGGTGATTGACAAAACAAAAAAATAATAAACACAAATAAATAAATAAATAAATAAATAAATAAATAAGGCTGCTATCACATGATGAAGGTTAGGAAGCTTAGGCATGAGCCTACAAATGTTTCCCCACCTCCTTCCCTTTTTTTGACCATATTGCCAGGCTAGTGAAAGACCCTTGCAAGCTTATGAAGGCAAGACCATCTAGAACTCAAATCCTTCAAAAATGAATTTGGCTGATCTCTTGAGCCAAATAGTCCCAATTAGGGAGAAAAGAAAGAGAAGTCGCAAATATTATTGCTGGTCTCTTGATTTATTGTATAGAAATGCATTCTATAAATGATACTGTTTTTGTTTTTTGTTGTGTCATGCAAATAAAGATTCATTTTCTTCTTTTAGCCTACTCTTGTATATGTGATATGTTGGAGTGGTTACATTTACTGTTTAGTTTTGGGACAATAGATTATCAAAATTGGATTACGAAATAACTACAGAAAGATTGGAAACGTTATCAAGAGCTCCTGGGTTTAAAGACGGCTTTTGTAATTGCAAGAGACTTATCTGGTTTGTCTGGAATGTGGGGACATTTTGAAAGAATATGCAGGAAGAAACGAAGGATGTTAGATAGCCAGGGGATGGACTGGTATTCAAGTAAGACTTCATTACCAGTATGCGAATAATATAAAACCAAAGAACAGATTCAGAAACTGGGAAAATATATTACACATCTGATAGTTGATACTTCTATTCCCAAGCAATGTGCATTGGTCTGTCCAAGATGTACCAGTGGTTGAGTATGACCTTTCAGAATCGTGGGCTGAGGGTCCATGAACATACTGATGGGTTCTGGGAATTAACTGCACTATCCAGACTCCAGAATCTGATTGTACATCCTCATTCTTGAACTAAAATTATTTTCCCAGTTAACTGCATGGTTTTCTCCTTTCCTCCTAATCTCTGTCCCAGTGTTACCCTCTTGTGAGGCTTTCCCTGGCGTCCCTACATTAAATATCACCCTCCCTCTCCCAACAGGCCAATGCCTTCCCCACTCCTATAACCGGCCCATAGAACATTTCCCTGACTCGCCAACACAACACCTCTGATCTCTCATCTATGATTTTTTCCATTGCCCTTATATATCAAACATATATATATATGTATATATATATATATATACACACACATATATACATATTATATATATACTTATTTAAATAAAAGCTTCAAGAAGGAAGGAATTTTTGTCTGGTGTATTCACTGCTGTACACCCAGGAGGTATATATTGAGTGCATGTGTACTGAGAAAATGAATGAATGAATGAATGAATGAATGAATGAAATTTTAGATCAGTCACTAGAAAGGGAAGGCTGGGGGCAGGGGTTATAACACGGAGCAACTGGAAATATTTATCTTATTTACTTATTTGCTTTTAGCACATAGTGATGAATTATAGTTTATGGTTCCATGCTAATTGGTTTATGCATTACATTATCTGGTTTTAACTATACTATCTTTGCAAACACAGGTAACTTTCAAGGTTCCTGAAAGAGTTAAAAAACATGGTTCAAGTATCATACTAATAATTCATACATAAATGAAGAACAAGTAAATGGCCAATTTGACACTTCTTACATATGGTGCAAGCTCATTACCAGCCACACTATGAGGTATAAACACTGCTAGTCCAGTCCTATTTGGCCAGAAGTTGACAAAGAAATTTGAAATTATCAAGGAGACCACTTGGAAATGGCTTGATATCCAGTACTATTCACAATGAATCTTTCAATAAGTATATATTGTGGCTTGAGGAACTAGCTAATGACAGTTTTAGCTCATAATTAACCAAATATTCTATTGGTAATTTTATCTATATCTATACCTCTTAAAATTTGTATTTTCAGGGTGTAAATAACATTTGTTCACTAGTGCACACTTTATAATCTACAGATAAGTAAACATACATGTAATGGGGATGTGTGTTCTAGAAGTTATTATTTATAAGAGTGCACATTCTAAAAAGTTTGGAGACAACTGGCTATGTTAACATTCTTCTTACAGCAAAGCTATTTATTAAGAGAAAAACAGAGCAAGATAATTTTCCTCTATGAAAAATAAAATGGAATCTGATCACTAGCTTATCATGAACAAAGTGTAAAATAAGAACAAGTAACTCACTTACGTCGCTACCTTATAATGGGCAAACCCCAGGAATACTTTTTGGAAGATAAATGCTTAAAGATAATTTGTAAAAAAAAAAATCTCATCCCCTTGACTAATTTCCCAGTGGGAAGTGCTGACTATTATTGATAAAAATGATACCGATGGTCATTGCCCAGATGGCACTTTGAAGAATATAGTTGGAGACAAAAACCCTATAAAACGTGCATGTCACAAAATCATACTAAACCTCTATTATGCACTTGGGCTATTATAACCAGTCACACTGTTACATTTATTTTATGAGTTCGTTTGACTCTTTCTCAGTTTGAATAATTTGATTTAAATTCTCTGTTAAACTTAAAGACTAGAGTGAAGAAGAACAATGCAAATATAAGTGGTTCGACAAGGTATAAAATATTTACACTGCCTCTCACTCCCGTGTTACTTACAAGATTGCAAGTAATCAGTTACACTGAAAACGGTAGTATGCTGGGAGGGAAGCAGGGGGCTCCGGGTACACAGGGCACTCCCCATCCCAGAGAAGCGATGTTCAGTTATCATGGTGACTGTCATCTTAACAATTGTGCAAGTGCATCATTCACTGTGGGTGACTAGAAACAGATGAAGAGGAGCTGAAAAATGGGAGAATTTTCCTTGTCTCATGTCTCTCTGATAACTAGGCAGACTACAGAGCATGAAAGATGAGGGCTACCCAATTCAAACCAGAGCACGTAGTTACCATCTGGGCATTTTAAAAGTAGGACACATGAAATGCTCAGATGTATCCCCCAACAGGGTGCAATAATACAGCAGTAAAAAGAAAACTACAGTGAACTATGGCCACTTCCACCCTTGCAATCATTCTAGTACAAGAAGAGGCAAGGATTTCCCAAAAACCTTTGCTTAGGTGCATCTTAAGTGCTCACACGTTTGGTGCACAGATGGCTTCTGTGATTTACCAGCCGTACGTGGTATGTAGACATACCCAGCAGAGGGCACTGTCCTCATGGAAAGAAAGGAGCTGGGCCATTCTGGCTGGAGCCCTGGCTTGAGGGCTCAAAAATGAAAATAGTAGACCACGCACACTAAAATAGTCATTTCCTTTCAGAAACATTCACTGCTGAAGCAAATATTGATTTTTTAAATGTTATATTTGGCTTTCAAAGGTACCCAATTGAGTAATTTCTTTCGGATGCTGCCAGATGTAGACCCTTAATTTTCTGACCAAGAATTACTAAGTTATTCAACAGTTAGAAAATAAAGAGCCTCAATACTGCATTTTTTTAGATCTTAGAAGGTGAGAGTTCAGAATTTCTTATTTCTGGAAACCTCTATCAGCTTCTCTAGATCCTCAAGGCATAGTAACACTGCTGCATCCAGCTGCTGCTGCATGAGTTAAAAAAAAAAAAAAACAAAAACAAACCCTCAAACCCTCACTCATTTCTGGTTTCTGATGTACATTTTGCAATGAGAGAGAGAGAGAAAGAGGGAGGGATACAGGGAGAGAGAACATTATTTATAGGAACAAATGTCAGAAACGTATAATCTTTGGCCACAAAATGAAAACGCCTAAGTTAATGTTTAATACATATATTTTAATGGAATTTTAATTATGTTGATAGATCATTTTATAATCCCTGCCTAAATTCATCCATATTTGCAAAAATGTGTATTCACAAGATCAAGTAAATTCACAGGCTTCTAGTTTGCTGGGTTGAGACTTGATGAGCAGGGAGGCTACAAAATGGCATCGCTTGTTGTAAAATGAAGCATCAAAATATCCTAATGAAACTAATAATGGCTGGGAGTAATTTAAGACTGTCTCTCTGCCTTAGGAAGGAAAGCAACAAAGGAAATACAAATGAGAGAATTAAAGAGAATATATAGGAAGAAGATTTAGCAAAGTGAATCTTTTAAATTTAAATTTCCATTTCCATTTCCATTTCCTTGCCTCCAAATGAAACTCCAGATACATTTAAGAGGGGAATTCTTCCAGATTTTTGTCTAGAATTCCCCAGATATTTCTTTTTTGGTCTCTCTTCATGCATCATTTTTTATTCTCTTTCTTGTTAAGAATTCTCATTAGCCAATCTAACCATTCAATTTATCCTGCCTATTTTGTAATGAATAAATAGCACGTACTGTTAATTGGCCACCTGGGGTTCAAAGAGGGGAAAGATGGAGGTGACGTCTGAACACTGAATGTGCTGACAACATACTGACCACACTCTATTTCACAAGATTTAAAATCAGGCTTCCTTGCCCTATTCTCCCCTCCCTACCCTTGCTCCATTTCTTGACCGTCTGTGAGACTAATATAATTTTTTTAAGTGATTTATTTCTAACAGATGTGATCATCCTGCTGCAGGGACCTGGATGCTGGATGCACACTGCCCCTAACAACTTTAATTCCTGGATATAATAAGCATATATTCCACTAATAAATAATTATCGCTCTGTTAAGGAAAAGATGCCAAGGCGTGAGGTTCGATGACCAGGTACTTCTGGGCAAAATGGACAGGTAGATGGGCTCTCCTGAGGCCCTGACTGTGCTCAACCTAAATGTGCTAATGACGTGGTAGGTCACAAAGGAAGAAAATTAGTCACGGCTTAATTTAGGAAGCTAATTTTAGGTCTACGTTAGATTCCTGGTAAATCAGAAATTACACGGGGTGAGGTAAGAAAAGATGGCAGCCTGGGTCCTGGTAGAGAACACGGCCTATCCAACAACAGAAGAGACATCTACCCGATCTTCCCTCCAGCTCCTCAGGTGGCTCTTGTGGCATCTCAAGGGCAGGTGTTGGAGGTTTGTCCCCATGGTGGGCACCCTGTTTCTGAATGCTGATGAGGTGGCCCCAGGTGGTGCCACAAAGCCAGCGATGACATCCCGGGTTTACCTGATGAGGTTTGAGTTGTGACCCGGCACTGTCTGTGGCCGAGAGAGGCACGACCTGAACATTGGACTTTGGGTAATATTTGAAATGCACGTAATTTCCCCGGTTGAGCTTTGGAGAAGAAGTCTCCTCTCATGTTTCCAGTGAATAGGCTGCCTTTTCTTCCCGTATTACGACACCTAGACTCTTGGTTCAGCTGCCATGAGACCACACTCTGTTACTAACATGACTTGCTAATAGTACATGTTTCTGGGGATCACTTGTTAGGGAATTAAGGGGAAATAAAATAAAAAAGGAGAAAAATGTTTTTTCTTAAAAAAAAAATTCTGGACTAGTCTCTTCAGACAGGAACCCTGTTAACACATTAGTGCAATGACATCTTTACGGATTGATTTTCTCTCCATCCACCTACTTCAGATCATAATAATCACCATTTACTGAGTGCTGAGTGTCTCCAATCCATGTTTGCCCACCCCCAGGCCCATGCTCCTGACCACCTCACTCAACAGCTTTGCTAGGAATCTGATGAGACTATTTTGAAT
>NW_024412470.1:266603-324024 GCF_014898765.1 Herpailurus yagouaroundi
ACGTAAGCCCTCTGTGACAAAGACAAAAAATAGTTGCTATTCTGGGGCCTCCCAGGTCATAGACATGATCAACAATGCCAGCAGTTCGAGCTTAGTTAACACCTAGCTACAGCACTAACAAGATGTTTCACCTTAAAAATTATATCGAGATAAAAAGATTCATTTGCAAACCCATCACATATGTATTCACAGGTGGTGGGTGTGGGTCATTGCATTTGGATTAAAAAGCAAATGTCTCTCTCTACATGAGAGGTCACTAGCTGGTATAAGGCAAAATCTTTTCACTGTTCGGCATAATTAAAATATTCCAACAGTGGTTTCGGTAATTTAAAAATCACAGTATTGTTGTAATATTTTTCTAGGCTTCAGGAGCTCACAATTGTTTGGCCCAATCAAATCTGGGAACACTAGAGAAGTTATCACCCATCAAGGTAATTACTTTCAAGTTGAAATAATTACTCTATCAATGTTAATGGTCTTTCAACTTCAATAAAGCACTCACCTGCCGATAATCACGGCTAACCTCTTGCTCTAATGCAATTCCCTCTCTATTTAGTAGGTTATATTACAGCCGTTACAGTGGTCACTTGTCCTGAACAGCTGCTGAATTTCACTTTGATCGGCTGTGAACCATAAAAAAATTGGTCATCTGTGTATGATTTCCCCCTCACCCATAAGCCCTTGCAGAGCTAAGGATATGATCTCTTGGCTGTAATAGGGTACTTTAGGGGCAGCCATCTTGTCTCGGGTAGTGGCTACTTTCCACTTGTGACAAGAGCACGGTAGTTCAATTAACTTCTGCCCTTCACTGCCATTTACAGCTTGCTGTCTCTGCTAAATGGCATATATTCTGAATTTATGGCCTGGGCCTGTTACTGTGTGGACAAGTTCGTTTTACTTTCATATATGTTTTTTACCAAGGTTCTGTGGAATTCTTGGGTGTCTTTACAATTCATTTAAAGACCAAAAAATAACAACACACTGGAGTGAAAGGGCAAATAGCCTCCTCACCAACTGCCCCTTATATACCGATAGTCTGCTCTTTGGCCCAGGTAAACTAGGACGATGACAGTTTGGCAGGGTCTGTGTAACCTGGGAAGTGTGTGCATGTGTGCATGTGTGTGTGGGTGTGTGTGTGTGTGTGAGAGAGAGCGAGCTATCAAAAGACTTCATGTTTTGCTCATGTGATCCCAGATGGGGGATGGGCAGGGTCCACTGAGCATCATGGTAGGCAAACAGAACTGCATCTAGACAGGAAATCACCTGAGGAGGGCTCTTTGAGGGGCAAGGCTGAGATGTTATGGTAGAAGGGACATGAGTCAGTGCTACACCTTAGGGACACAAAAAAGCATGTTCTTGTTCCAGATGACTTAGAAAGGAAATAGCCCAATCCAATACTTGAGACATTACCTGGAAATTAACACTGTGCTATCAAGAAACACTTAAATTTGCATGGCCTGAATTTTGTTGCAAGGTAAAGAATGCTTAAAGTATATAAAATGTAAGGTTTTTCATTCATGACCAAAGTAAAACAGTTGCTCTATACAAACCAAAACTTTTCCTACTTTTGTCCATTTTTTCTGGCTTCTATAGTCCAAATAGCAGGACTTCTAAAGTTTTACATCCTGTTTACATTGCCATTTACAGTTTCTAAAGTACTTTGCATAGGCATTAATTTAGTTAGCCCTTGAAAAAGCCTTGTGAGATAAGTAACATTTTAGTTCAGACTTGACAAGGAGGAGGAGGATGGATCCACTTGAAGTGTAAGAACATGATCATTTGAGGAAGAACAACATGTGAGAAGAACCTGCAAGCAGGACTCAAGATATACTCTAGAAGTAGGACCAGTAGGATTTAGTGAAGATTGGTTGTGGAAGGAAGGAAGGAAGGAGAAGGACTCAGTTTATCTGGGTTGAGTGATAAGAAAGATATGGATCAATTTAGTTTGTAACAGGATGTATTAGGAAATAGTAAGTACAGCTTAGGAAAGAAAAAAAAAACAGGTGATAAGTAACTTTACTGGAACAGCTAGATATACCTCTGCAGGACTTCTAGAAACAAAGAATCAGCCTTACACCTTCAAGCCCACCTTCCTCTGAAGATCTGTATAAGACAACTTTTAAGAGGGGAGATCCAGTTCATGACAAGCAGGTTACAGAAGGGAATTTAGTAGACAAGCTTCCCCACATTATTTCCTTACTACTTGGGAAGAAGGAATGCGGAGACGCCATACTCCCCCCTCAAGGCATATGAGGGACATCCAAGAGAACAACTTGAAGGAACGGAGGGTGTCTGCAAGAAAGGTGAGATGGACAATTTACTCTTTTCATGAGCCCTGCTCCAGAGCTGAAGAGACTCAGGGTATTTTAATGTAGCCACTAGTGTGGAGAAGCATCTTCTGAGATTCTTACGTGATTCCAGGATTTGGGGAACACGGAAGCTGTTTCCTGATTCTTATTCAAAGAATTTTGAAGTTGTGAGGCTGGCTGGGTCTCACTCAGCATCCTAGGGTGAGTAGAGAAGATAGGGCTGGACAAGCTGTACTTTCCTTATTTGGTAGAATGAGTTTTCCCCAGGCCTGGAGGATGCCAGGAAAGGAATGAGTTTTTTCAATGCGAAAGGACCTAGTATTAGCTGACTGCTCAGGAGAGGGGACCCAGAAGCAAAAGAGGCTGTGGGGCTGGATCTCTGAGGCAGGAAGGGATAGGAATATAAGAAACTAGCCAGATGTTGCCTGCATTGGGGAACACGGAGCATGTAACTTCCCACGCAGGACCTCTGCATGACCCCACAGGAAGCAATGTAGATGGATAAAAACAAGATTCATGATTAATGCTTTTTTTTTTTGGTCTATTTCTTTCTTTTCTCCCACAGTCCTGGGGACTTCGACAAGAGAAGAGGGAACTGAAGAAGGAAGAAAATAAACAAAATAAACATGTCCTTTCTTTTCTACTGTGGATCTCTGAAGTCAGGCTTTAGACTAGATTTTTTTGTTTTTTTAAACACCTGAAATGAATCCTGATTACCAGAACTGGGCTGGTCCTTGTCACTGAATGTGACTAGAAAACCATAGCACGTGCCTTAGAAATTAGAGATGACTGAGCAAGAGGGTCCCAGATGAAGCTTGTTGGAATAAAGTGGTTACAGAAAAATAAAGCTCTCTCTAAGAAGTAGTTGTACAAATTTCAAGAAGACTTATATGGGTTGCATCTCCAATAATATTGAGTAAAAAGCAGATATCCAAGATGTATCTGTGATTAGTATCATATTATTAGAAAAAAGGGATAAAGATAATGCAAGGCTAGTGAATAAAAAGTTAATGTCAAACTAAATACATCATATGGGTTGCACAAATAAGTGTTCATGTTTTGTGTGACATTTACACAATTGCATTCTGTAATTTTATATAAAGAATGAGTAACACAGTTACCTTATAAGATGTGAAAAGCTCAGCTTATAGAACTGGTATAAAAAGCATAGTAATTGTTTTTGTTACCAAATTTTTCTTCAGTTTGGAAAGATAATCACTAGAGGAATCCTTCTAGATACCTAGATCTCCTAGAGCATTTCTATTGTGTTATAAACGGATGGGGAGAAAAGAACCATCGCATTGTAAGAGCTACAATTAATTAAGATCATATGTAAAGAGAAACAATATTTTACATTATACGAAGCCAAATTAAAAATGGGATTAAAAGCAAACTAACCAATTTACTCACAAACTCCACATAATATGGCAATTATGAAGAATTCTGCACCTCCCCGACCCTGCCACATATCTACTTAATGGTAAGGAGATTTGAGACAACCACATGAGAAAATTTTGAATACCTCCTCCTTGACATTGGGCAAGTGAGTTTGGCAACTAAAATCTAGAAAGTAGAGTTTGTAATTCTGGATTTTATTTCCAGATTGGAAGCCAACTTTTAGTGACCCATATAATTTGCTTACCCCTCAGCACCGTATGCTTGATTCTACACACAGTGCAGAGTACCATCTATCTTTCAGGGTACTGGGCAAATGTACGATCTGGGCTTGATGTTTCATAACCCTGTGGGGTAAGCAGGGATATACTGAGAGCACAGACTAACAGGTAAACCACCTTTGCCTTTGAATCCCAAGTTATTTCTGCCAGTGCGATGGCAGGTGCCAGTGAGAAAAAGCAAACAAATCCGAATGGTGGCAGCAGTATCGCCAACCTCGCCAGGAGTGTTCCCTGTAAATACCACCATGGAACTCTTGCATGCCAAGTGAGGCTAAATACAGTTTCTCTCCTGACACTGCACAATTCATCACAGAGCTAATTGGGAACGGAGCTTAAGGACTTCTACTTAAAGCTAGCTTGCTGTCACTAGTGGAGAGTATTGGTCTGAAGAGACCCTAGGAAGCTAGCTATCTCTTTCTTCCCCTTAGAAGAACCTACTTGGGCCCAAACTTTTCATGAGGTTGGGAGAGAAGCTGGTGATACATTAAAACCCACACTCTTTCCATTTCTCCTCTCCTGCTGCCTCTGCTGCTGCTGCTGCTGCCGCTGCCCCTGCCAGCACATATGCTCTCCACCCCCACGGAGGGCTCCCATTGCCATTTCTCCATCCATTGCCACCATCAAGAGGACTCATGCATCCATTGCACCTGTTTTATGTGGCTCTCCCAGCAACGTCCACCTGTCTATAAACAACTCTGGGGGGACCTTGGGACAAGCCATAATGGCGCTACACTCTGGGCAATTTATTGGTGGCCCCTCATGCAGAGATAGGATCTCAGTAAACAAGAGACTAAATGAGACTATTTAGTGATACCTCTTGCAAGTCTGTGGATTCAATTGTAATCCTTCAATTGTGGAAATGGATTCTGTGCCTCACCAACTGAAAATGCAGTTCATTTGCTCCGGAGAATTTTAGCCGAAGTCGTCAATGAAACAAAAATTTGAAAAATTTCCAAAGTGGGCACAGACATGAAAGAAGGCAGTAAAGATGTTTAGCTAGTATAGGAATTAGAGAAATAGTAAGTAACTAGAGGCAGGAAGACACTCAGAGAGATTTAAAGGGGAATCATTAAAACATGAGCAGCAGAAACCTGAAAGCAAAGAAACTTAGAAATCCGAAACGCCCAGCGGTAATCATCTGTGCCTCAGTCTTGATTACTCATCTTCCCTTTCAGTCTCTGCTCTGCCCAAGGGCCTAGTCTCATGGTAGCTTTCAACAATGCAATTGACCGCAGTATTGAATATTGGCATACTGAATATAGTGCTCAATGACTATTTGCCAAATTGGATTGAATCATCAATAATCTGTTCTTGACCCTGAAGGTTCATTGAACTGGTATAGAGAAGTCATGCTCTTCTGAACTGGAAAGGGAGGACTTCAGTGACAGGAGGAGGGATTTGGGCACGATAAAAGGAATATTCTCTGGCGGTGAGGAGTTAGAATTAAGTGGTAGAACCTCCTTTAAATATCTCAAGAAAAACAAACAGACAAACAAACAAACCTCAAGTGTTTCAAGTGTATGAAACTCAAAGACAATAGTTTATTTTTCTGATGATTTCTTTCAAAGATGTTAGCCCCAAAACAGTCATAGTGGCCTCCTGCCCTGAAAATTTGGCCGACTGACCAGAATGTCTGAACACTGGCCCGATTGCTCTATGGAAGATGTCTTGGATTGCTTAACAAGCTCAAATGGAGCCTTTCCTAATGACCCTAATGAAATCTTTTCTTGGGATTCTCAGGGCCAGATACCCAGATTCGGGTGTGTGTGTGTGTGTGGGGGGGGGTACTTTCGAACATGAACACAGACACATACACTAGAAAATAGGGTGCAGAAACATTCCTGTTTCCAGGTTATTCTGGCTGCTCTCTTAGCCCTGTGCGAGGATTGCTTTCTGGAAAATGGCAGGGTGAAGCAGTCCTCGGCTGCCAGGCAGAAGCTGTGTTTCTGGGCCCCAGGAGCAAAGGGCCGTGTGATGCTTAAAGCTTGGGTCATAGGCCTTCCTCTTTTTCAGGAACTTTTTGGTGTGACAAAAACAGAACCTGGCAGATTAAATACAAGACAGAGTTCATTGTATACTTTAAATCTGGTGTTGTGAAATGAAATTGGCTATGAAGGAATGATGTAGAGGGTACTCCATAAGAGAATTCCAATAGAGTTGTTTGGGGACATTAAATGTTTAGGCTCAGGTCTCTGAAAGCCATGCTTCAAAATCAGAGGTTTAATTATTGCAATATTGGTACTTACAATAAAAATACATTTAAATTAAGGTGCCTCATTCAGAAAGCTCCTGTCAAGAGTTTTTCAGTATTTTTACTTTATTTTTCAGTAGTTAACTTTCAGGGTGGAAGTTCAGGACACTAATTCCAATGATATGGTGAGAAGGAAGAGATTTCTCCATAGATCAAGTATCAACTAAAAAAGGTCTTCTGCCCTTAAGAACACTGTTTTTAATGCTTATAAGGAAGATTGTAGAAAGATGTCATATGAAAGACCCTTATCTACAAAGAAAATTAAATGTCACATAAAAATAAAGTACCAATTCTGAATTCTAAATAAAATAAGGATTTCTTTAATATTGTCTCTTTAATTCACAGACTGCTTATTTTTTGGTCAAGTGAGAAAAGTGAACATAAGGACAGAGAGAAAATACTGTACTATAAACTATTCATTTACAACTATTCTTCTGGAGTTTCATTAAAATATGTTTGCTCATTATTATGTAGACATTTTGATGGATGTTATACTTCATGTATATTGGGCTGCCTCAATTAGCGGTATAGAAACATGGTCTGCCCTTTGAAAATAATACTTTAGGCTGTCTCTTCACTTTTTAAGAGAGGTTTTCATATTTACCAAGGTCTTGGCACATTTTGAAAACTGTATGTATTTAACTACTAAGACCACAAGTTTCATCTTCTCCATGAAGCCTCTTCAGTATGAGGGTTTCCTGCTGGCCTTTCGGAGCATTTCTTGACTAACACTTTTGTATATAATATTCTCTCTTATATTGTGGTTTATGGCTAGGAGATGGTGGAGTTTGGGATCTGAATCCCAGTGTCGTGGATATTACAGGCTATAATCCACTACTTCTCTCAGATTTTTCTTATGTTCAATTCTCATCTCTGCAGTAATTATAAACGAGAATGCTCCCTGATAAAAGAACCAACCTGTTTCCATTTCTTTCTCCCATAGAACATTAAGCTATGTCAGATTTAAAGAAAGATCTCAGAAGATACTGGGTGAACTCAATTAAACTGTGCTATGGGCCAGAGGTGATCAACCCAGAAAAATCACCACTGAGTTATAGTGCATGTGATATCTACAGCTATATTATCCAGATAGATAGATCTAGAAATTTAACTTTCTTTTTTCTCAAGGAGACAGTAATACCACTCGTATCTATATCTGTATCTGTATCTGAATCTGTATCCGTATCTTTTTCTATCTGTATCTGTATCTATATCCATATTTTTCTATATCTGTATCTATATCTGTATTTATATCTGTATCCTTTATCTGTATCTATCCTATATCTGTCTAATTTCATCGGTGCCTCATCCCCATGAGCTATACAGAGACACATTTAGTATCCCCATTTCATGGATTTGGAAATCACACAGAGAAAGATTCATTTACTTGCTTGAGGTAATAACAAATTAACTGTGGCCTGCAAACTGGTCTCCAATATCCCTTAGACTCAGTTCAGTATCTTATCCCTCCTTATGACTACATTGCTCTTTTTCACATGTGAAAGATTTTAATGTATTTAAGCTCTAACTGAAGAAAAACAATAAGCTGGATAAAAAAAATAAATTTCAACATATTAATCAGATAATCTAAGTATCTGTTATTCTTTCTAAGTTCTTACCATCACGGTGAAAGCATGCACAGTAGAGATGTTAAATGTAGAATCATCTGGTCTCTCTTGGTAGATCACATGGTACTGGGAGATAATGCCATTGGGGGATCGTGGCTCTGTCCAGTTCAGCAGAACTGAATGAGCACTGGTGGCTTGTGCCCAAGGTGCTGGCAGATCTTGAGGTGGGGCTTCCAGAGTCCGTGCCGATGACCACGGACTCTCCACTGAGCCCTTGGAGTTGTGGGCTCTGACCCGATATTCATAGAATGTGAAAGGCATCAGAGTATCCGAAGCATCGGTGAATTCAAGGGCTCCTTCTGACCAGACAAACAAAAGGGACTCTGCTTCGATGCCGGCAAGACGTCTGAAAGGAAGCCAGAAAGGCAATCAGGAACAGCTGCACATTTCGAAAGACATTTGCACATAGACTAAGAAACTGCATTTCAGGGGCGCCCAGATGGCCCAGTCGGTTAAGCATCAGACTTCAGCTCAGGTCATGATCTCACAGCTCGTGAGTTCGGGCCCCACATCAGGCTTTGCGCTGACAGCTCAGAGCCTGGAGCCTGCTTCTGATTCTGTGTCTCCCTCTCTCTCTGCCCCTTCCCCATTCATGCATGCTCTGTCTCTCTCTGTCTCAAAAATAAATAAACATTAAAAAAATAAAAAAAATAAAAGAAATTGCATTTCAGAAAAATTTATCAGCTCAACTGTCCCTTTCTGGTGTCCTAATGAACACCAGATGAAAGAATATGCAAGAGGACTGGATCGATATCATTTTTTAAATGTAGGTTTTATATATATTTGGCTAATCATAAAGAATGCATCTATTTCATAGAAAACATGTAAAATACAGAATAAATAAAAACATTTAAACAGTGTAACACCGCCCATAATTATGTCTTGTCATATTACATTAGAAATGTTTCCTTAAAAAAATTGCACATGGGATACGCAGAAACACATACATTATTTAAAAACTTTAAAAAATCAGAAGCGTACACGTAAGCGCTATCAACACATGTAAAAATTCTTTTTGGATCTCTGTCTATATGTTTATGTGCATGTGTGCAAGTGTATGCATGTGTACATGCAGGTACATGGCCTAATTTAATTTTTTGCACAACTGGAAATTACACCATATACAATTATTAAAAGTTGATATTATTGGGAATTCTGACCCTTCCGTGGTAGACGGATTGCACTAAGTATCCTGACTTGTCTCCCTGTATCCCCGTGTCTATTGCTAATGTGCTCTCAAGCTCACTCTAAACATGGCCATGGGACTCTCGTTGGTCAATAGGACAGCAGCAAATATGATGCATGCGGAGACCTGGAAAGCGTTTGCACGCTGAGGTTGACCCCCTTGCCGCTCGTGGAACCGCAAGATCTTCATGCAAAAAAGCCCAGGCTAGCGCACTGAAGGATGAGACTGATGAGGCGAAGCCATGGTTCTTATTCTCTTCCACCTAGTACAAAGTGATTTTGCACCTGCTTCCAGGATATTTAAAACACATATATATTTTTTTAATTTTAATTAACTAATTTATTTATTTAGGAAGAGAGAGAGAGCACACCCAAGCAAGCAGGGGAAAGGCAGAGAGAGAGGGAGAGACACAATCTCAGCCAGGTCCTGCACCGTCAGCACAGAGCCTGACATGGGCCAAGACACAGAGCCAAGACCTAGTAAAATGCAGAGTATGCTCAAAAAGTTCTTTCAACTGCCTGAGAAAGGGATTGTTTAGTCCCATCAGTAGATATTACTGCTGTGAAAACGAAGGCGAACTATTTCGGTACTCAATATGTAGAGCATTAAACATCTGAGTAGGAGAAATGGAATTGTCAGTTAGTATGGCCCCAAATATCTGGTATTTCATTTGGAACAGTTATTTGCTCATCTGAATGTAAAACCATGATGCAAAAATAAATAAATAAATAAATAAATAAATAAATAAATAAATAAATAAATAAAAAATAAGTAAAATCATGACGCAGACCTAATCGGAAGGGGAAGTTCCTGAGGAATCATGGAGCATTTGGTCTATTTCTGTGTGCCCAGCATCTAGCTCAGTAAATTCAATACTTTTTTTTGAATGAATGGCCACAACACACGTAATTCCATGGTTGTCTGCACTTTCGCCTCATCTCTATTAACTCTTTTACTTACTAGGTTGGGGAAGAATGTACCAAAGAGATGAACCTCTCCTACTTAGCTTCTACTCTGTAGTAGAGAGAGACTGATGGATAGAGCAGTGTTTTCCAGGCCGTTAGGAGTATTTAATGAACATCCTCTTCAGATGCCAGGATACTCACATGCTGCCATATCAGATTAGCCATCAACACGGAAAGGGTTATTAAGACAAAGTAAATGACAGTACCTCTCACAAAAAGGCAGGGTATTTAAAATACTCGGCTTTGGGAATTTGAGGATCCTCAAGTGGATCAATCACAATGACCTAAGCACGAGCAATGACAAGCCTCCCGCTGGAGGCTACAGAGGCTTCCGAGATGCCACTCAGTGACCTGCAATTATGGTCGGCAACCCACCTCATTATTCCTCGCCACCATGCGTGGGCCAGATTCTGCACTCAGTGTAGGTTTGCAGGGTTTGGCCTTTGTACTTGCTGCAGATACTAGGCACCAGGTGTGTCATTGGGAGGGATCCATTCTAATGAGGACCACAGGGCTCACAGCCAAGGACTCCCCTCAGTGAGTTTTTAAAAGGTGTTTGCAAGGAACATAATACAGCAAACAAACATAAACTTCTACCGGGAAGTAAGATTTTCTGTTTTGTCTGGCTTCATCCTTTCTATGACGATTCAGTTAATTTTTATTAAATTCTCATGAATCCCCGCATTGAGGTGTAGCCATGGCTGTGACATTCTTTTAAAACATTGCCTGAAAGCATGACTTTTAAACATCTCTAAGAGGTTAAAAATTATGTTAGCTTCAAGTTTATCCACCAAAGCAGTTACAGGGTGCAGCCTGATGAAGTATTTCTTGCCACTGTTGAATACTCAATAAATTAATACTGTGTTGGGGTAAATGCTCCATCTGTGGTGGTAAAAAATAGAATATCTTTATGTCTGAATACACTTGGAACAGAAGAGGTTACGTAGATCACAATTATTCCTAATTCATGTAGGATTTAGGCTTCAACTAACTGGAAGTGTTTCCTCCTAAACAGTCTGTGTTTAGGGCAATCACATTTTCAGTCTTCCCAAATAGCCAAACGGTTATTCTATGCTTAAACTCATTTGGGAGATACTTCAATTATGCTCTTTTCCAACTACAGTTAATTTAATGTTGTTTAACACTAAGAAGAAAACCAAAATAACTATGAAAACTAGGAACTACATATTTTATTTTAAAGAATATATTTATTTTGAGAGACAGAGACAGAGAGAGAAAGAGCATGCATGCGAGAGCAGGGGAGGGGTATGGGGGTAGAGAGAGAGAGAGAGAGAGAGAATCCCAAGCAGGCTCTAAGCTGTCAGTACAGAGTCCCATGAAGGGTTTGATCTCAGAAACTGTGAGATCATGACCTGAGCTGAAATCAGGAGCTGGACGCTCAACCAACTGAGCCACCAGCACCCTAGGCACCATATTAAAAAAATTTTTATTTTTTATTTTTTATTTTTTATTTTTCAATGTTTATTTATTTATTTGGGACAGAGAGAGACAGAGCATGAACGGGGGAGGGGCAGAGAAAGAGGGAGACACAGAATCGGAAACAGGCTCCAGGCTCTGAGCCATCAGCCCAGAGCCTGACGCGGGGCTCGAACTCACGGACCGCAAGATCGTGACCTGACTGAAGTCAGACGCTTAACTGACTGCGCCACCCAGGCGCCCCCCAAATTTTTTTTTTTAATGTTAATTTATTTTTAGGAGAGAGAGAGACAGAATGCAAGTTGGGGAGGGGCAAAGAGAGAGGGAGACACAGAATCTGAAGCAGGCTCCGGGCTCCGAGCTGTCAGCACAGAGCCTGGTGCGGGGCTTGAACTCTCAAATCATGACCTGAGCTGAAATCAAGACTGGGACACTCAACCAACTGAGCCACCCAGGCACCCCAGGAACGATATATTTTAAAGGAGATTCATACTTATATTTTCTTAATGTAGTGTATCACCTTTAAAGAGAAACATCTTAACCCTCATTCTCTGCCAACAATTCTCAGGACTTGTCTTTAAAAACAACTAAAGCAAAACCCTATAACTCAGTTTATTTCTCACAGCAATTTAGTATTATGAAACTGCCACCCTCATCTCATGAAGAATAACAAGAATGTTGATTTAAATATAAAACCCCAGGGGCACCTAGGTGGCTACATTTGTTGAGCCTCCGACTTTGACTCAGGTCATGATTTCATGGTTCCTGGGTTTGAGCCCCGTGTTGGGCTCTGTGCTGACAGCTCAGAGCCTGGAGTCTGCTTTGGATTGTCTCCCTCTCTCTCTGTATTGTCTCCTTCCTCTTCCACTCACACTATGTTTCTGTCTCTCAAAAATAAATAAACATTAAAATAAAAATAATAAATAAATATAAAACCCCAAATACCTGTAGTCAGAGAAGATAGATCGTAGGTCCAGGCCTACAACCACCTGATTAGATGACCTTGGGAAAAACGCACCTGTGCTCTCTAGTTTCCATTTCACTTTGTAAGCTAGAGTTAATAACCTTATACAGGAAATGGAAACACAGGTGATTTATAAAATGCCATGTGAATGTTGAATCAACCAGCATTGTGGAGTGAGTGGATACTCTGGTGCGGGGGAGGAGACATCAAAGATCATCCACAAATGTTAAGACTTAATCCCATTTAAAACATTAATGATTTGCCATGCAGTTGGCCCCTGCTTACCGCTGCAGCTTAATGTTCCAGACTTCCTTTTTTTTCTAAACGTTTACTTATTTATTTTGAGAGAGAGAGAGAGAGAGAGAGAGAGAGAGAGAGAGCGCATGGGGGAGGGGCAAAGAGAGAGGGAGAGAGAGAATCCCAAGCAGGCTCTGGGCTGACAGTGCATAACCCAACATGGGGCTTGATTCCATGACTTGAGCCTAAATCAAGAGTTGGACACTTAACTGACTGAGCCACCCAGGTGCCCCTTCATGTTCCAGATTTCGATTCTATTTTATATTCCACTCATAATCAAATGCTTGCCTATAGTTCTTTTATATTCCATGATTGTTCAGGCTTCTGTGGCTTTGATATGCTAATCCTGTTCTGCAGTGCCTTGCTCCATACTCTTTTCTTCCTACCCCTTCTATAGGCTAACTTCAATTCATCTTAAAAAAATTTTTTTTAATGTTTATTTAAACATTTTGAGAGAGAGACACACACAGAGGCATGAGTGGGGGAGGGGCAGAGAGAGAGGGAGACACAGAATCTGAAGCAGGCTCCCCCAACATGGGGCTCAAACTCACAAGCTGCGAGATCATGACCTGAGCCGAAGTCAGATGCTTACCAACTGAGCCACCCAGGCGCCCCTCCAATTCATCTTTTAAAGCTCCACCAGAGTACTTTCTCTAGGAAGTCTTTCCTTTGCTTCTCTCTCAAGTAGAATTATCACATCCTCCTATGTGTTAAGTCTTTTCTTTATTGATTCACTTGTCACACTATTCTGTAATATAATTTCTTTTTTTCTATCTTTTATACCATACTACAAGCTCCTTGAAGGCAAAGAATCTCTCTTACTTCTCTATATATTCTCAGCACCTAGGGAAGCATGGCACACTATATTAAACAATAAATATTATTTTTGAGCAACGACTGGATGACTGGTTGACAAGAAGAGACCAAAATTCTGTGAAACCTGCCAACTAGAAAAAATGTGCCTGTTATTAAGTTGTCTCTGAGCAACAACCCTATCCTTCTATATTTGGCTTTTTGAGAGTGGAGCCAGGACTATACGATGGCATTTCTGCTTTGCCGGGTGACTCTGTTGGGCTAGGCCAACAGGGGGCGCCAGAGGAAGATTAGAAAGCTGAAAGGAAAAAGGAACTGGCTCCTTCCTCTTTGCTTCCTGTTTGCATGCTGATTAGGTAAGCATCACTTTAGCAAGGATTTTTCACCCTGAAAGTAACAAATCCTTCCTTCCTACAAGAAGTTTGTGTATGAACTTTTAAGAACACTTGGAAAAACAGCTTCATCTCATGCCTCCTCCCCAGACACCTGCATCAGCTGGAAGCAGCCTCCTCAGCTGTCTGGATCCCAGCATCGGGGTGTCCCCCTCTAACTTCTGAGTTTTAAGAATTTTAGCTGCCTCGCTTGGTTCCCTCAATCCCGAGGGTAGTTGCTGTTTCCTTGTTGTAGCCACCTGCATGATATCTTAGAGTTCACTTCTTAACCTTTCAACTACCCGGTTAACAAATTTACAACTAGTTAACAATTATTTATGTTAAATTCTTTCAGTTAAAATGACTGTCGAGGTTAAGGGTGCCTGGGTGGTTCAGTCAGTTGAGCACTGGACTCCTGATTTTGGCTCAGGTCATGATGCCAGGGTCGTGAGATTGAGCCCCTCATTGGGCTTTGCACTGAGCATGCAGCCTCTTAAGATTCTCTCTGTCTCTGTCTCTGTCTCTGTCTCTGTCTCTGTCTCTCTGTCCCCTCCCATTTAGAGAGTGCTGTGTCTCTAAATGAAAATAATAAAAAAGCCTGTAGTGGTTTCTCTTTCCCAAGCAGAACTTGACTGCAATAGAGAGTGATGATGATGTTCACAGAGAGAGAGAGAGATAGGAAAATCATAGACAGGGTGGTGCTAGATTTGCATCTGGACTAACTGAATTTCCTATTTTGTCTTTATCACACCATATTACACATTCATTGTGAAAAGTAATTAGAAACTATGGATGAGCAAAAAACCCCCCAAAACAAAAACCAAACAACAACAACAACACAAGTGCAAGCAGTTCCCAACTTATGATGGCTCAACTTACAATTTTTCAACTTTATGATGATGTGAAAGTGATAAGCATTCTGTTGAAGTTGCACTTCAAATTCTGAATTTCGATCTCTTCCCGGGCTAGCAGTATGCTGGAGGGTGGTCTTTCAGAATTGGGGGTACGGCAGCGAGTGGCAGCTCGCGGTCAGCCACACCATCACAGAGTAAACAACTGCATACCTACAATCCTGTTGTACCCATACGGCCATTCTGTTTTACATTTCCAGTACAGTGTTCGATAAATTACATGAGATGTTCAACACTTTATTATATACCGCAGGCTTTGTGTTAGCTGATTTTGCCCAACTCTAGGCTAATGTAGGTGTTTTGAGCACGTCTAAAATAGGTGAGGCTAAACCATGATGCTTGGTTCATTCGGTGTATCAAATGCATTTTCAACTGATAGTATTTTCAACTTACAATGGGTTTATTGGGATGTAATCCCTTCGTAAGTCCAGGAAGATCTGTATTTGAAAGGATTGTGCTTAACCTATCGCTGGGAGATAAGCATAGTTAACTTTTTTTTTGTTTGTACTAAGCATTCTAGACGTTTTTTATACACATATACGTAAAAAAAAAATTCTATGTATTTAAGGAAAAACAGACTCATACTAGACACACTGTTGTGCAATCTGCTTCATTTATTATCAGGAATCTTCTTCCTTGTCCTTAAATATCTGTAACTGCCAGATTCATCTTCCTAAAGCATGGTACATCTTCTTTTTATTTAAATTTTTTTTAATGTTTATTTATTTCTGGGGAGTGGGAGTGGGAGAATGGGAGCAAGGGAGAAGCAGAAAGAGGGAGACACAGAATCCGAAGCAGCCTCCAGGGTCTGAGCTGTCAGCACAGAGCCTGATGTGGGGCTCCAACCCAAAGACCATGAGATCATGACCCGAGCTGGAGTTGGATGCTTAACCCACTGAGCCACCCAGGCGCCCTCAGCATGGTACATCTTTATTGTACATCTAGGATGACTTCCCACTTTTATCATGTTTGATGTTTAACATAGTATGTTCACATACATTATTTCATTTAATTCTTACAAAATTCTAGGGTGTTATTCTCTATGTTTATTAACCTAACTTTACATAAAAATGAAACTTGGGGATTATAGTGACATACCCAAGGTCACAAAACCAGTAACTGGTGGACCCAGAGCCTGGAAGCCATATCTTCTTTCTGTCGACCAATGCCACACTCTGTCCACTTTATCAGATTGTTTCTTTTACCACAAACTTACAATGGCTTACATTACCTCCAAATAAAAAATCTAAATTCCTTAGCCTGGTATTCCAAGTCTTCTAAAATCTACCATCAAACTGTCAAAATTTACCCAACAAATAACAAAGGCTCCAGCCAAGCCTGATCATTACTTGAACACTATGCTTTCAGCACTGGGGATTTTGTTCATTCTATTAATATTATTCACAAGAGACATCTTTGCCATCAGGCTCTGCTTGTTAAAATCCTCTCTACTATAAATGAAACAGAATACAAAGTTCTGAAATGGACCAGATGATAGCAGGGAGTTTTGTACAGGTGGCATTTCAAGTCAGTGAGGTATAAAACAATGTTGACAAACTAGTTTTTTTAAAAATAAATGCATAAATTTCTTGTCTCATTCTTTAAAACAAAGTCAAGTCTACACTTAGATATAATGAGTAGAACCCATAAAGTTGCTGGAAGAAATAATTGATGTGTTATTTTAATATGATCATTAAAGGGAGAATTTCCTTACTATATAAAGAGCATAGACAAATTAATGAGAAACAAAAAAAGACAATAATCTAAGGGTGCATAATATATAATCCACATACATACAAATAGCAGGTAAATATTTAAAATAAATGAATAACTTCACTTATAATGACCAAAATTTTAATTAAAACAGTAATAACATGCCATTTAAAATACTGAACTGGCAAAGATTTGAAAAATTGATCAGACCCACTATTGACAGCAGTTTTCAGAGTTAAAAACCTTATATACCATTTTTAGAGATAATTTAGCAAACTCTAAAAATTTTAAATGTACAAAATTTGACCCTGCACTTCTAGTACTAAGAATAATCCTTCACATGCTTATTGTACGGGTGTTTTTTGAAAATTGCTGCTGTAATGAAAACTTGGAAATCACCTATTTTGCCATCGGTAGAAGACTGGTTAAAATATAGTTGAGTCATTAAGAGAAATGAGGTGTGTGTGTGTGTGTGTGTGTGTGTGTGTGTGAGCCAGACAAATGCCCTAAAGAAAATTGCAGAACAGCATGAACAATATGATTCCTTTTATGTAAGGGAAACTATAAAAAAGAAAGCAGAAATATTTTGTATAGTAAAATTAATAGTATTTACTTTTATTGATAGAAATTTTATATGCCTTGGGTAAGTCATAGAGAAAGGATAAATAATCTTTGTAATATTCTGTCTGGTTAAAACTTTTTCCAACCAAACTATTTCTAATAATCACCACTAAATTTTTATTTTTTAAAGTGTTTATTTATTTATTTTTGAGACAAAGGGAGTATGAGCTGGGGAGAGGCAGAAAGAGAGGGAGCCAGGTTCTCAAGCAGGTTCCGCTCTGTCAGCACAGAGCCTGATGCAGGGCTTGAACTTATGAATTGAGAGATCATGACCCGAGTTGAAACCAACAGTTGGATGCTTAATTGACTGAACCACCAAGGCGCCCCATAAATTTTTATTTTGTAAGGCCAAGTCCCAATGACATCAACTTCATCCATGAATGAATGAAGTCTTCCCTAAATATTCCAGACAAAAAGAATCTTTCTCTCTTATAAACTTTCTGGTAAATATTTATATTTTTCACATTATATTTCTCTTTTTCTGTTTGTTTGCTTAGTTAAATTTATATCTCCTATAATAGTAAAAGTTCTTCATAACAGGGCTCAGATCTCACAGTAGATATGAACATATCTACGTATGTATGTATGTATGTATGTATCTATCATCTATCTCTCTATTTATCTATCTATAATCTATTTCCATCTCCATATCTATCTTTCCACACAAAATGAATTGACTGCATTAAAGTTCCTTCACTTTTAAGTCAATACACTCTTTTCTTAGTTTACTCAATCAGTTTAATTATCCATTCTAGAAAATTATTACTTGTGGTTCCCTGCTTGGAATATTCTTCAATATTATCCACCCAGCCAAACTACCTTAGGTTTTATCCTTCAAAACCTTACTATTTAAATACTCAGAAGGGGTGCTCGTTATCCATTTTGACTTTTACAGTCCAAGATACTGTATATATATTTTTCTTATTGCACATCGATCAACCTTTGTACTTCTTTAAAGAGATGGTTTATGAGAATAAACCTGATGCAATTTTGTCTCTATTAAAACGGAAGTGCCTGGTGGGAGGTCATTTTATTAAGTGTTTTGTAGAGTCCTAAGAAAAAAAGTATTTGGTGGATTTTGTAGATGGAAGTCGGATTTTGTAGCTGGATTTTGCCATTTACAAAGTTATAAGATAAAGGGGGAATACTGAAAAATCTTTATTATACAATCCAAATGTACTATGAGGAGAAAGCAACTGCCCAAGATGGCCTTGTCTATACTCTATCAGTAAACAGTTTGCAAAAACACTAACATTAATGTTGTCCCTACTGTGGGAATCCCTTTTGTAGCTCACATTCATCAACAAAGTAGCCTAAATAAAATTAAAAAAGTAACAGGTAAACTGAACAGAAGCAATTGCATTAATAATCATATCCTTCCTAGGTTATTTGGTTTTGTTTTGTCCAGTCATCAACATCCCTTTATGAGCACAGACACTTTTTAATAGGATGATATCTAGAGGCAGTCTCTAAACAATAGACGGAAATTACTGAGGGGCCGTGCTTTAGGGAGTTGGAGAGAGCAGAGTGACAAGTATTTTCAAAATGGGATTGGCAAGTTGGCTTCCTGCAATTTAATGAAAATATCTGCATAGGCCAAACCCTGTCTTTGGTTTGAGTTAAATGTATTTCCTTTGGTGGCGATAGAAGAAAGAGGAGGCAAATGATGAAGCAGAAATTACATGCCATAACCTCCCCAGAAATACTGCAGGCTTGTGGCTATAACTATATAAGGGGCTCTATGTAGTCCCAGAATGAAAAAGAGCTATGTGTCTACATTCTATTCCTGTCCTTACAAATTTCTGATTTTTTTTTTGCAGCTATCTAAGAAAAATTTGATATTGTTGTTGTCTAAGCACATTTAAACTTCAGCTGAAATAACCGCCAAGTGATTCATGCCTATGTAGGTGAATATAACGATTGTATCTGGAGCCCCAGTGCGCCATTTTCATTTCACTTTAAATAAAAAACAAAATGTATCTATGTCAGTCAGTGCCCTTCTGCTGTACTCAGAGGTATCAAACAGGCTACAATTATGATTGTGAAGTGATTGTGTCACATTGGAGGAAGGTTTATTGCTTTTGAGTCCGCTAGGCAGTAACACATTCTGTTTCATATTACTCTTTATATCATTGTTTGGCTGTGACTAGAATAATCAAATGCCATCAAATGCTGTCAAATTCAATTTACAGTATTTTTCATTGAAGCGGGCTTTCTGCATTATATTTCCTGTTTTCCCTCTCTAAGGCTGCCATGGAATAGTCACTGTAATCATGAGCTTTATTTACAAAACCAACAGAGTGAAGCCACGTCCTGGTCTATAACAGATACTTTATTTCCCTTTATTCAGAATAGGAATTTGATGTGCTTTTCTCATACAATTAGCATTAAGTAGATGAAAGAAAACTATTCCAAGAGGATGGGTATTTTAGAGCCTGCACTAATGTGCTTAGCGTAAAATGTAAATTCGCATTAGCCATTTTTACGTGTTCATGTGTATTTGAATCAGAAATATTATTCTTCAAATTAATGTTTGCTGAGAAGAAATTTGGCTTGTTTGTCTTGGGCAGTGTCATTTACATAACCAGAAAGGCAATAGTACTTTCTCTTCATAATTTTGCTACAAACCCTCACTCATGACTGAAGATTGACCTGTATCAAAGGGTTTCAACACCTAACATTGCAAGAGGATCCTAAGCGAAGTTTCACGATGTTTTCAGAGCACAGGACCAAACAGGGGAAGACATGAGATGCTAACAAATGATGTTAGAGGAGGGCTGAGGGTCTGGGAAAGAATGTGTTTTTCTCTGTTTGCCTGATGTGAATACATTGCTTTTGGAAGGGGTTTTCAGCCTGCAGATCCTTTATGTCTGCTGGTCCCTGCCTTACATGGTGTCCTTATTGTCTTAGACGGTTAAGTTGTGGACATCTCCTCCACCCCTAATTCATATGTCAAATTCCAAACTCCCGAGGTGGTGGTGTAAGATGAGGCATTTGGGAAGTGATTGGGATATGAGAGTGGAAACTCATGGTAGGGTGGGTGTCCTCATAAAAGAGACTCACAGAGCTGCCTCGTGGCTTCCACCATGGTGAGAACACAGTGAAATGACAGCTGTGTATGAACCAGCAAGTGGGCCCTCACCAAGCATGACATCTGTCAGCACCTTGATTTTGTGTTTTCTCAGCTTCCAGAACCGTGAGAAATGCATGTTTGTTGTTTATAAGCCCCCCCCCCCCCCCAGTTGATACCATTTTTGTTACAGCTGCCCGAAGGGACGAAGTCAGACAGCAAACCCTCAGTTGACAGGTTTTTGTCTCCTTGACTCTGTGTCTGTTTCTTGACTTTTTTGCCTTTTCTCCTCTCTTTCTTCCTCCTTCGGGGTTGCTCGTTCATTCTCTCCCCCACCCCCATTCTTTCTTTCTTTCCTTCCCATTCTCCCTTCTCCCCCTCTCCCTCTCCTTCTTCTCCTCATTATTCGTTACTTATTTAAAGAAAACTTTAATTTAAAACTATGTCTGTGTTGATTGGATGAAGACTGGACCAGGGAGCACAATACACTTCAACCCAGAATGCCTATGGTCTCCTTGTCTCTCCTTCCTTACTCTGTCTCTTCTCTCACCCTCCCCTCCCTCTTTCCTTCTTTTCTTCATTTTAGGTGGATACATTTAACAAATCCTGCACATCGTGGTGAAAAGAAGCTACATTACCATCTACTACATCCCAGTATCATCTAGCCAGTTGAACGGAAACTCATTCCAACAGAAGGGTATCTGCAGAGCTGAGCTGTTCTTTCTGCACACAAAAAGGACCCTGTTTTGAGGATAAAAAGTTTTTCCAGGGGTGCCTGGGTGGCTCAGTCAGTTAAGCATCTGATTCTTGGTCATGATCCCACGGTTGGTAGGTTTGAGGCCCACATTGGGCTCTGTGTTGACAGCATGGAGCCTACTAGGGATTCTCTCTTGCCTTCTTTCTCTTCCTGTCCCTAAATCCTGCACTCTCGCTCTCTCTCACTTTCTCTCTCACTCTCAAAATAAATAAATAAACTTAATTTTTTTTCCAAGCTCCACATAACAGACGATGCAAAATATTAGAATTCTTATTGCAGACATGGTTCCTCCTCTGGGATGACTGTGTTCTCTTGGTCAGTGGGCCTCTAGAGGACCGCTCTATAAGTTCATCAGAGGTAAAGCTGATGTGGACTAAGAGGTCTCATCCTTCAAGCAGGGCTCGAAACAAACATATCACGTGGTAGCTGTGGCTTTTCCCCTTGGATAATGTGTACAAGCTTCCAGTATGAATTTTAGATCCTAGCACGTGCTCCAAAAACATGAATTCCCACCCATTCCCTTATAGAAACAGAAAATGTATTTGCTTTTACAGCCCTGGAATAGTACACATTTTTCAATAATTTAAAATAATAGTAACAGTCAATGTTACCTGTGAAGAAAGTAGTTGATGATGACTCCATTTGGCTTTTTAGGTGGCATCCATTTAACTTCTATGCAAGCTGGCCCCAATGCCTGAAGAACTGGGGAATTTAGGTCCATTGGGGCTGCTTCAGATGTCTTGACAAACGTCCCACTGCTAACTCCACAACTTCCTTTAAAAAAAAAACGAGTCCTTTAGTGATTTGTCAAGCGGCGAAAAGAGTTACATATGCATGTAGAAGGGTAAGGAGATCACAGAACTCATGTTAGCTGGACTTTTATATATACACTTGTACACATATTTTAGACTAGTACTATACATCTCTATATAATTTGAACATAGTTATATGTATATATACTATATTATATATATTTTATGTATATTTAAATAAGGAATCATTTCTGGAAAATCCATTAAGTAACCACAAGTTTATAGAGGCACAGGCAAGAATACTTATACTTGTCTGAACTGTGGTTTCTCTAGTTTATTACAGTCATTCTAGCCAGAAAGTGATAATATAGTTGAATACCATAAGTGTGTGCGTGACCTGCACATCTTGTCTATTCTTAAGAATATCTTATTTTTGCCAACAGTTCGAAATAATTACCATCTCCCAACACACAAGAATCAAGCAAACAATTTGAAGAATATTGTATCTCCACAGCATAGTTTTAGAGACATAGAGATGCAGAAGTTGATTTTGCATTCAAATAAAGAAAACACTGGTTTAAAATAGTCCTATGTTGATTAGCTGAAGACTGGATCAGAGAAAGCAGCATCCTTTAAAACAAAATGCTTTGGTCTGGTTTGTAGAGAGAAGTGGGCAAATGGACTCAAGTTTGGAGATGAGGCAGAGCAAAATCGCAGACCTCTCATTCTAACCAACTCCATGGGAACTGATACTCATTTGGAAATAGAAGTTCCTAAGCACATGTAAGACGGGATTGCCGCCACATGCTGAGTATAAGATCGGGACATCGCTTTAAGGTGAAGCAACATGTTTTACACACCAATACGAGTTACATCTTTTCTTCTCTTATCAATATATGATGTAACATTTGGAAGGATGAAGGGACTGAGGGAGGCGCTTCCTCAAGACCACTCAGATAGATGATGATTTCATAGACCACTAGCCTATGCCATAGAACTCAGGGTGACAAGCTGCGTATATGAGATAAGGTTCAGGGAAGCACCATAAAATACGTAAGATTCATTTGAGCGTAACTCAGCTTATACATAATGCCTCCCCTCACCCCCAAATAAAACTGAAACCAAACTGAGTACCTTTTCTTGAAAATTTCACAATATTTATTTCGTTTTATATTACCAATGATTCCTTATGTGATCTAGGTGTTTTTCTTTTAAAGGGCCTTATAAAACAAGACTTTGCAAAACCACCATTTTAATATATTTAAATATTCATGATTTAATGTGCAGAAATGCATAATGCTTCACTCAATGGCAGGCTCTGATTTTTCTGGGTAAACAGTCCAGTACAAATAAGAAATGATATGTTAGTCTTTGTATTTGAATTAAGAATCTATTCCTTTTTAATGAATTTTTTTTTCACAAAATGCTTTTTTTATAAAAGCCCAGGACAAGTGTCTGAAAGACTTTCACCATTTTGACACGCTTGTATCCTTATCTCATATTGTGTGAATGGAGCCAAATTTTCCAGAAGGATGGATTGATGATAACCAACAGAGGTGGTCAGAGGTGCCACACTTCCAGCATTGAGTAAGACATTGTACTCCACAGGCATTTGGGGGATAAGGATCCCTTTAAAGAGAGAGAAAGAGAAAACACAAAGGTATGCTATACAAAATGGCCAACAAATATTTGTCTTTTAAAAGCAATGTTATCTTTAAAATAGTTTAAATTAAGTATTACTGAATGTAGCAATGAACAGTTGCATGAATGTATATTCCAGAAGTAAAACAATGTGTATCACCCATTTTCAAAAACAAATGAAGTATATATAATAGTTCTATTCAAAGGGATACTCCACAGGCAAATAAAAACAAAAGCACGTTCCACTTCTTAAAAAATACAAGGGAATTAGAAATGGTGTCATATATTTTTGCTAGGCTTACTTACTCTTAAAGTACATAAAAAACCCCACCAGTTTTGCTTGTGACAATAATTTTTCTGTAGGCATTGTGTATGCATCCAGTCTGACACAGATCCTTGACATAATAGCCCATAAAGTATCCAAATCATAGTCTACCTAGAGAATTCCCAGTGCATTAATTATTGAGTCAGGACAGTCCACTTTGTCAGGGAGACTTATGGACCTAAATACATATGAAATTTGGGTTCAAAAACTGTCATTTTTCACAATGCTTCCTAAAGAAAGAAGGTCTTGTCAGCTTAGCCTCTTCACAATCTAGTCATATAATTAAATGCCTGTAAGTTTTATTTGGTCATGAACAACATGGACTTTTTTTTTTTTCAAGGAGAGTCTATGAGCCTCGAATGAAGAATATAAGGGAATTTCGCGCTAAGCTTGCTCATTGATCTGATAGCTTATAACATTTGTGGGTTTAATTACTTGCCTTTGTAGTGTTTAAATATGTTTCTCTTGGCTGTAGAAACAATGAAATCAACAGAACAGGACTCAATAACCCTTGAGAAATGAGGTCTAAAAAAATAAAATGAAGGTTTTTTGTAGATATACCCCCAATGTATAAGGAGTGGAAGAACCAGTAAAAGCCAGAGAAGCTCTCAGGATTTGGTGCAGGATGGATGAAAATAAGGAGTCTCTGAAGGATATATGCATCACAGTCAGCAGTGATGAGTTGTTTCCTGGAAAGATGCTAGAGTCCGCTGAACCCAGACTGGGAATTTTTGTTCTAAATTGGAGCATCCTCGTTAAATTATCTTTGTCCTAATAGCTTAAATTACTGCTATTCTATCATTGATTCTTAAATTCTATCTCCAGCTTTATATCTCTCTTGCATTCCAGATTTCTATTTTCAACAGCCTACTTTACAGAGTCCTCAATCTCAACAGGCCTAAAGCAGAATCACTATATTTTCCACTCCCAAACCTATTCTTCTTGGGTTTCCTTTCTGTCTTCCTAAGGCACAGACAGGCCTTAGAGTAAACCCTTAGGGTAAGATTTTTAGAGTAGACCCTGCCTTTTTTTACTCAGTTGCAGCCATAACCCAAACAAGAATAGCCATCTCATTGCAATCCAGTTTTATGCAGGACAGCATACATTATCTACTACTACCAGAATGTCAACTTCATAAAGTCAGGGACTCTGTACTCCCCAGTGTGGTTCCAACGCCTAGATTTTAGCACAAAGTTGCAGCTCAACAAATGTTGGTTAACTGACTGACTGAATGAATGAAACCTCAGGACGATATTGTAAAGTAAATTGTATTACTTTTTTTTTTTTTTTTTTTTAAGATGAGAAAACCAGGGCTTGGGGGAGTCAAACAATTTGTTCCAGATTGCACATTGATTAATTGGGATAGTCACACTTGAACTCAGGCCCATCTGATACCAAAGCTTATCTCTCTATATTATGCTCTCTCTTGGTAATGGAGATTTGGATTAGGACAACTGGGGGGGGAAAGGAGAGGATAATTTTGAGATAACATGGGTACCCAGAAAGAACAGGTATTGGACACTGATTCAAGGTCTGGGAAAAAAAAAGTGATGGAAAAATTAAAATTCCCACTAATGGAACAAAATTATAGGTGAATATTTAAAGTTCTGAAGAGCAGGTTTCCAAAACTGAACCACACACACCCTGGATGTTTGTGGACTTGTGTTGAAGTATTTTCAAGAGAAGGACAAACATGGTACCTCTTCCTGGAATATCAGTTTGACCCGTAAAATTTGGGAAATGCGTGGCCCCACTGCCTGAGTGATGGAAACCAGCAGAATCCCACTTTTCCTTGTTCACAAAAATTTGGTATGGATTTTTCTTCCTAAAAAGGCCCAGACTAGAAAATTATAGGGTTATTGACTGATTAGAACTTTTACTAGTCAGTCATTTTAACTCTAAAGTTACCTCAGAACTAACCATATGACAACAGAAAGAGTTTACGCTGACAAAATCAGTGTGTTGAACAAGTCCTACTCATGATGCAGTCAAAACACAACTTAATTTTAGTTGTTCACTATGGCTTTAAAATGAATTCATCATGGGTAATCTTCTATAGATACAGGATGAAAATTTGGCTGGGCCCACGTTTCTGCTGAATCTCAAGTAATAGGCATTTCTATGTTATTTTGTTTCCATGAAGGAAAAAGATATAAAGACAAAGATTAATGCCTAGAAAATTCAAATAAATTTATTTTTCTCTTGAATGGCTTCGTGAATACACATAATGGGTTTATTTAGAAAAGGTTCTTAAGGCCTAATTCTGAACTGTAAGACAAAACTGGGAATGGTTTTACTGCTTCCAACAAGACTGCTATAATTAAAATGAAGTTTGAGAGTTGATGAAGAGAGTTGATTATAGGGACCATTTGAGACTCTCGGTTCATTAATGGAGAAGGAAAACCTATGTGCTGTATTAGAGGTAGAATAAAGAACAGTATAATCAGGCTTTTTCCCCCCACTAAAAATGTTCTTTGGAGATTGTTGTTCAAAGTAGTAAAAAAGATTGAAGAGCGGATCAGGGACTTTCTCAGTTTGCAGGTGGACATCTCAGCAATAAAATATGTTTATGGAAATTTCCATTCATTCGGAATGGCACAGTATTCTACCTCACATGCTGGGAATTTCTCCTTATTGTTACCCTGACGTAGTCTGTAAAGCAGTGGGGGGGAAAAAGGTTGCTGTTTGTACCCACATATTTATAATAAAATGAAGACAGAAAGAATTGCCTGGACATTGAACCTATTATTGGGGTCAGCTTTCTCCAGAGCAACCTAGTATCTTGAAATATAACAGCATATTACTCTTTACCCAAAGAGATTAGTAAAAAACAAATTTTTCCCCTAATGATAAATTATAAAACACACTAAGGTTTGGATGAAGACAAACGCATTGGAATACAATGGCAAATTTGTATGAATCTTTAAGATAAAAAGCAAGACCTTGAAGAAATCACAAGCTTAGGGTAATTGCTTTAGGCTATTACTAGACCTCCTGGGATTGCATTTTCATTCTTTCTTCTCTGTTTCTAGGGTAGATTTTATAGAAAAGTTTGACAAACACACATGTGAAAAATACTCCATCGTTCATGTTGAACTAGACAAACCACAGAATGGAACGAAACAGATCAAATCCCTCCTCTGCCCTTATTTGTTTCTGATAAGTTACCTAACCTCTATGAACACCGGCCTCTTCATCTCTAAAATGATGATACTAACAGCCATCTCATAAAGAGCTATAAGGATTAAATTAGAAAATGCATGTAAAACATTTTAGTGCTTTCCTGCAACATAGAAAATGCTGAATAAATGGCAGACATTTCAGCAAAACAAAACGAAATGGAACAAAATGCAAAACGAAACCCACAACTATGACTCTCAAAGTTTTATGTGTCCTCAAACACTCTGAACTCACCTTTTATATTGTTTCTATTCCAATTACAAGTAAATGTTATATTCTGTCAAGTAAATATCTTTATAACAATACTTTTCTAATTTTGTTTTTTATGAATACTTGGATACAATCAAACTGTATTCCTATGAAGATGTTTTATTTTTCAATTCTAGCAGTAATTTAGAACAGTCTTTTCTCCAATTCATCTGACATATGTCTTCAGTCTATAGCTACTGGTCTGCTTCCAGTAACTTCTCTGCTTAGAAGGACAGAACTCCTAGGGGGTCAAGGAACACAATTGCGCTTCTGCTACATTTCAAATATAGACATAGCCTTGGTCTAGGTTTAAACATGGCCAGTCAAGGCACGGACCTGGAAAATGTATTTTTCACGTCTTGGTTAATTGGAAATAAATGTCCTTTACATATACCTATGAAGTGTTGAAACAGAAAATGCTCCTTGAAGCTGTGAGCATGTCAAACACTGACATGTATTTAGGAAAGAGGGCCCCTCCACTGTCATCATTTACAGGACTGTGACATGAAAGCTTCCTGTGTTCCTGGAAGCCCTGTACCATCTGCAATGAGTCTGAAACGACCTAGCCCCCTGGTATTCTGATGACTAAATGAAATGAAATGGGCATATTTGTTAAAGTCAGCTGGGAAGCCACACGACTTGGTTAGTTCCCGAGTTCATAAATTTATGTCAGAGCAAGAGGAGCAGTGGAAGCTCAAGTGAACCAATTTACCCTAAGTGCAAATGGCAGTTTTGTTATTTGGTGTCAAAGTTACCAGTCGCACAATGACAAGCTGCCATAACACATTTTCTTGTTCACTAAAGAACAAGGATTTCGTTGGTTAATATTCCTTGCAAGGCTCCTTTTCATAATTTACAACAACTAGATGCTGATAGGTTATTTAACATTTATGAAGTTAAGATGTAATCAGAAAAACCCTGATTATCTTTACAAATAAAAAAGTTAAATTATTCAACTTTTTTTTTTTCTTCATGGCTTCATTTCACAGCAGGTGCATACTTTACAATGGGGCAAGTCAATCAAATAATCCTTTTTAAAAATCTTTTTTTAGGAGCTGGAGCAGCAACAATTCTAAGAGGAAAACTATTAATTCGGTTTGGTAGCTGCATTTGCTTCAAAACATTCGTTGCACTTAATGTAATGCTCTGAACATATCAGCCTAAATTCTTGCTTGTATATTTTGGTAGGCATATTTTGGTTATGCCCTTTTGGAAGTTTGGAAGGGAAACAAGACTCTCTTAAACATACATCCATTCCAACTATATGGAAATTTTACATAACTTTGTATAATATTTATCATTTTATGGCCTTTCTACCCTAATAGATAATAGGGTTCATGACAGGAAGGACAAGGACTCATTCTTCTTTGTAGCTCTCAGGGTGTCTAGCATTATGCCTTGCTCCTGAGTGGGGCTCAGCAAATATTCTTATGTTCATTAAAATGAAGACAGGAATCAATACACCCAAAGGCTAGTGAGTTATATCTCATGGAGTTTTAAGCTACAAATAAAACACTCCTACTGTATTATTGGACGGGCTGCTCTTGAATTACATTGTCCTCATTCATATTTGCTATATTTATAGCAAAGTTATTTTTTAGCTTTTGAACTGGATCATAGTAGAAGTTAGAAAAAAATCATTTGCAGTCTGCACTGGGCACTGTTTATGTAGAAAAATGCTGAGAAAATATAACAGTAATTTTGACTACAGAATTTGGAGTCAGATCCATTGTGGGTTGGTTCTAACACCTACGTGTAAAATAACCCAGATTACAAAATTTGGTAATATCTATATTGATTTGTTCTAATTAGTAAAATGGGCAAAACAATAGGGTATACTATATTAGGTTGTTAAAAGCATTAAATGAGATACATGTAAATTTCTGAGAAAAATGTCTACTACATATAAGAACTCAGTAAAGCAAGTAATTCATTAAATAAAAAAAGCAAAGGCAACAAAATAAAAAACTCAACAAGTGTGACACATCAACTACAAGCCTTCTGCACAGCAAAGGAAGCCATCAACAAAAGGAAAAGTCAACCTGTGGGATGGGAGAAGGTATTTGCAAACCATTCATCTAATAAGGGGCTAATATCCAAAATATATAAGGAACTCATACAGCTCAATAACAAAAAACAAATGAACTAATTAAAAAATGGACAAAGGCTATGAATAGACATTTTTTTCCCAAATAAGTCAGACAAATGGCCAACAGGCACATGAAAATGTGCTCAACATCCTTAATGATTAGGGAAATGCAAATGAAAAACGAGATGCCATCTCATACCTGTTAGAATGACTATTATCAAAAAGAGAAAAGATAACAAATACTGGTGAAGATGTAAAGTAAAAGGAATGTTTGTATATTGATGGTAGGAATGCAAACTCATATTTCCAGTTTACTATGGAAAACAGAAAGGAGGTTCCTCAAAAAATTAAAAATAGAACTACTATATGATCCAGGAATTCTACTTCTGAGTATATAGCCAAAGGAAATGAGATAATTATCTCAAGGGCTATCTATACTCCCATGTTCATTGCAACATTATTCACAATAGTCAAGTTACAGAGACAACTGAAGTGCCTATCCATGGATGGATGAAGAAAATGTAATACACACACACACACACACACACACACACACACACAGGAATATTATTCAGCCTTAAAAAAGGAAGAAAATACTACCATTTGTGACAACATGGATGAAACTGGAAGGCATTATGCTAAGTGAAATAGCCAGACAAATACAATAACTTTATGGTATCAGTTATGTGTGGAATCTTAAAAAAGATCAAACTCCTAGAAACAAAGTAGAATGGCAGTTTCCAGGGACTGGAGGATGGGGGAAATAGGGTGAAGTTGGTAAAAGGGTACAAACTTACACTTATAAGATGGATAAGGTTAGAGGATCCAAGATATAACATGGTGACTATAGTTGACAATACAGTACTGTATAATTGAAATTTGCTAAGAGAGTAGAACTCGTATTCTCACCAAAAAGACAAAAAATAAATATGTGAGATGATGCTTGCATTAATTAACTCAATGGTGGGAATCCTTTCACAATGTATATATGTCAAAACACCACATTGTACTTTTTAAATATATTATAATCTCATTTGTCAATTATACCTCAATTTAGCTGAAAAAAGACGGATTTAACACTCTTCTACATAAAATGTAAATCATTGAAACGAGATTTACACTTTCTTCTGAAGTTCAGCTTGGGTTTTGCACTTATAAGAAAATTGAAATAATTGTTATTGTTGAATCCCAATTAATGTGATGTAAATTTTTTAGAAAGCTTAATGCCTATTTTGGCTTTAAATGGCTAGTAACTGATCTAATACACTGCTGTTGATGAGCTAACTGACCACCAAGATGCCTAATGTCTGTGGATACACTATATTGTGCCTAAATACCCTTTATCAAAACTCTGTTAATAAAAAGCATTTTTATTCCTAACCAATATCTTTTTATTTCTAAGAAATGTTAATTGAAATGATTTCTCATAGAAGAATTGTTGCTAATTCTTTTCTTTAATGGACCAAGAGATGAATGTTAATGGACAAGAACCAGTATTTTGATATTATGCATGAAACCCAAATAACACAATCTTTAGTGAGAAAAGTGTGTTGGATGCGGTGACATTGTTAATTAGAACATGATGAAGGGCTAGAATAGTTCAAAATATAGTCATCACCTTGATAAATTAGAAAGACTCATTATTACCTTCAGGGTTTAAATAATTTTGAATGTTTGGTTTCTGAAACAGCAGGGATATCTCTATTCTTATTCTGAGTAAACCATTTATGTTACATGAAATATTTGCTTCTTCATTTTCTATGATTTTTTACCCATTAGTTGAACATATATCCTTTGCTGTATTTAATATGAATGTGTAAGTCCTGACCTGAGGTCAGGAGCTGGTAAAAGGTGAGAAGGAATGGTTAGGGATAAACCAGCGTGGCTGACATCTGTAGCTTGAATAATAATAGCTAGCATCCAGGTAGTGCCCACTAAATGCTTACCCATGCTCTCTCACTGACTTTGCATAACAGCAGTACAAGGTAAGCATTTAATATCCCCTTTCACAGATGAGAAACCTGAAGTTCAGAGACACTGTGCAACTAGCCCAAGGCCCCAGAAAAATTAAATGGTTGACCCCGTTCCACCTAGAAACCAGGATTTCCTTTTCAGAAATAAGTGGAAAAAAAGATAGGTATCCAGAAGATGACATACAGCATTTGGAAAATATGTGTATGTGTCCTGTTTGTCTTTAAAGAAGATATATGTATTTGTGTATGTGTGAATATACAAATATGTATTTGTGCATGTCCATGTGTGTTTGAGGTTGAGTTACTGTGGAGGGAGGGATAGGCTTCTAAAGGAAACCAAGTGTTTGACTAATTTTAAGCAGCAGAAAGTCCAAAATTTATTTATACTCAACTGAATGATGAATATTAGAAGCTTACTCACTATTTGTTCTTTCATTAATTCAGCAAACATTTTATAAAGATATGCTATTTGTGCACCATCTGATTTGGAGGTACAAATGATATACAAAAGAGTAGAAATCTTGATTTTCTAGAGCTTGCAATTGAAGTATTTTGATAATCTTACTACTGACATTTATCTTATCAAGTAATAATGATATGAAAGGGAACCAGGGTTTACTGGAAGGTAAGAGAATGTCTACCAAGGTTTTAAAATAGTATTTGAATATTCTTTTTGTGGACTTTTGAGAAATGACTCCCTCTCCCACCTTACTAAAATCTTTCTGCATTTGGAATCTGGCTTTGCTAAGTCATGTCTATTCTTCCTGGACTTTTGGATTGATAGGCAAAGACTTCTGGTTACTAGCTCCTTCACGCCACAGGAGAAAACTATTGCCAGGTAGATATTTTCCCTTTAGGGGCTCACCATTTCCACAATTAATTCTTCTGATCTTGACATTTCCAGCCAAAAACATTTGGTTTTTGCCAACACCTAGCTCTGTTGCTTGGCCCTCTGGGCTACTATTTCAAAGAGCAGAGCTGCTGTATCCCAAATCTGAAAGACGTTGGGTAATAAATAAAAAGTTTGATTTGGATCTCAGAGTTAAGCCAAAGACACGCATTCAAGAGACTGCATTCGCAAGGCAGTTGTAGAGAACAGACCTGAATTTGGATCTCGGCTCTGCTGTGTAACCTTGAGTATATCATATCACTTCTTCGAGATTCAAATTTCTTTCTTTCTTTTTTTTTTTTAATTTTTAATGTTTATTTCTTTTTGAGAGAGAGTGAGACAGCATGAGCAGGGGAAAGGCAGAGAGAGAGGGAGACATAGAACATGAAGCAGGCTCCAGGCTCTGAGCTGTCAGCACAGAACCCAATGTGGGGCTCGAACTCATGAACCGTGAGATCATGACCTGAGCTGAAGTCGGACGCTTAACGGACTAAGCCACCCAGGTGCCCCGAGATTCAAATTTCTTATCTTAATATGGAGATAATGATATTGTCACCTAGAGTTTGCATGAGTATTAACTGAGGTAAAGCAAGGAAAGTGCTTATCAAAGTGTTTGGCATATACTAGAAATTTAACAAATGGCAAATATAAACAAGTGATACTATGCATATAAATGATATTTGTCAATAGTGTTTCAATTATACTTCCCCTGAATATTCTCACACATTCCCGGGGCCTCACTTCCTTTTCTGGTAGGATTTATAAACATGTATTAAGACTTAATTTATAGATATCATTGAAACAATAATTTATAAGCTGAAAACACACTTAATTGCCTAGGTAATGTTCTGTTGCCAAGCAGCCGCATAGACATTTTTTTCCCCCAGCAACTTACCTGTGTAAAGTCACTCTATTCACACTGACCACAAAACAAAATACGTGTAAAAAAAAAAACAGTTAACTGAACCCCCATTTTGGGTTTGCACATTCAAGAGAAAGTGGTTTGATTCATGTTTTCAAAGAAATATTGTAACTGACCACTTTTGCTTGGTGTATGATTCATGACTATTAAATTTGAAGCACATCAAAATCATCAGGGGAACTTAAAAAAAATCTAGATTTCTTAACTTCATCCCCAGAGACTTTTATTCAGTAAACTTGGGGTTGAGAATTGGTCTTTGCAAAAGGTTTCTGGGTGATTCTAATGTTCATTCAGATTTGGGAACTATAGGGATGGAATGTTTAGCCATTTTTTTCAGTTCCGCTTATGATGTCATCATTTGTAATGGCAGGGGGGTATGGTGAATACCCAGAAAGCTCTTGATTGTGAGCAAATAAACAACCTCTGGTTATAACAAGTTTGTTTTCTTTCTGTTTAAGACATATATTTGTGACTATTCAGAAACAGAAAAATGTTTTTATTATCCAAATCAAAACACAGCATGAGGTAGTTTCCAGTAAAATCAACTGTAGATTATACACAAGTCAAAATCATCTGCCTGTTTACTGAGTTCAAAATCCTTCTAGGCACCAGGAAAAACTTTAATTTAAGATTTTAATCTTTCCATATATTACAGGGTTTCTGTAATGGATTTTGTGCATCTGAAACTAAAAGATTGACAGGTCTGGATATTATAGATTTTTTAACCATTGGTTACATGGTCAGAGTTAGTGTGTGAGGCATTTCTATGATATCCCCTAGGCTGCACTAGACTGAACAATTTCCACAAAGCCTGAGGTAGACAAGAGTTAAGGTTACATTTAAAAAAGCAGAAGGCGTGTTTTATTCCACAACAATTCTTTTCTGAGTGGAAACATTATACCCTAAGCATAAAAATATGATGTTGAATTCAAAGGAAAAATGACAAAATGCAGGGAAATTCTAAAGAAGTCTTAAAAATTTACAAACACAATCCTGCAGTGCACAGTTTTATCATTTTAAAACCAGGGGGCTTGGAACCTAGCAAATGCTGAAGCAAATACATTTTCAAAATAAATAATTGAAGACAAAAATAATTTCCCCCAAAGAACCATCACTACTTACAGAACATTACACAGTGTCTGCCAGTTATATAAATTACCTCCTGTAATCTTTGCAACAACCCAAGTGTAGGTGCTATCGCTATTTCCATTTTACAGACGCACAGAACAGAGACTCAGGGAGAAAGTCTGACTTGTGTAAAGTCAGCTCACAGGTGGAACCACTGGGCTATGAATCCCGGTTTTCTCTTTCATCTCACACCCGTTGTCTTCAGGTCCTTACGGAGTGTAAGGTCTTCAGATTAGCAATGGCAATTTATGTGTATAATAATGTTAAAATGACAAGAGATTTGATAAGCCATGGAACTTCCTCATCACATGGCTTGGAAATCATTAATTTTGCTTATCATCTTGGACTTTCTCTTACTGTCCTTTGACAATTTGGGTTGTAGAACACCCTGGTCTGAGTCTGAGAAATCTCTGGTTGATAGGCTAAATCTGGTCTCTGACTGGCTCTTTTCTGCCTGATTTTACTTCATGGCACAAAAGCACCACAGCACTGTAAAGATGCCAAGGAGAAATATGCTAAAAGATGGCGAGATGGCAATGCTGTTCCATGCAAGGAGACGTTGATTCTGTAAAGGGATATTCAAGTTTGTACATTTTCCACAGCAGAAGATATGTGTTTTATTCCATCAAAACTAAGAACAGAGTTCAAGAAGATCTGTGTTCCTAAGACTGAGATAAGGAGCATAGCACTTTATGACACAGGCTGGCACCAGTGATTGTTCCTTTCTGTTGTTTAATTTAATGTGTTGTATATTTATATTTTAAAACAAAGGTGGATGGAATCATTTATATTTAATATCTTGGAGAGACTTACATTTTTCTTTACTTATAAAGCTCTTGATAAATTTTCTCCTGTGAATTTGACCAAATTAAGGCCCTTTTGTTTTTGATCTTAGGTTAGGACATCAGAAGGCTCTTGGTTTATGAGAATTCAAGTTTTATATATTAGGCCTGTATGTTACTTTCTTGACTATATTACCTGTTTTTAGTTTTTATTTTCATTCCAATTAGCTAACATAAAGTGTTATATTAGTTTCAGGTGTATGATATAATGAGTAAAGAATTCCATATGTCACGTAGTGCTCATCACAAGTCATATTAAGCCCCATCACCTTCCTCAAAAAACTAAAAATAGAACTACCCTACGACCCAGCAATTGCACTACTTGGTATTTATCCAAGGGATACAGGTGTGCTGTCTTGAAGGGACACATGCACCCCCATGTTTATAGCAGCACTATCAACAATAGCCAAAGTATGGAAAGAGTCCAAATGTCCACTGCTGGATGAATGGATAAAGAAGATGTGGTATATATATACAATGGAGTATTACTCAGCAATAAAAAAGAATGAAATCTTGCCATTTGCAACTACATGGATGGAACTGGAGGGTATTATGCCAAGTGAAATTAGTCAGAGAAAGACAAAAATCATATGACTTCACTCATATGAAGACTTTAAGAGACAAAACAGATGAACATAAGGAAAAGGAAACAAAACTCATATAAAAACAGGGAGGGGGACAAAACAGAAGAGACTCATAAATATGGAGAACAAACTGAAGGTTACTGGAGGGGTTGTGGGAGGGGAGATGGGCTAAATGGGTAAGGGGCATTAAGGAATCTACTCCTGTAATCATTGTTTCACTATACGCTAATTTTGATGTAAATTTTAAAAAATAAAAAGTAGTCATCTTAAAAAGAAAAAAAATAATAGAAATGTTGCATAATCATAGATTTATCTTATAAAATGATTTCAACCTGCAAAAAAAAAAACCAAATCCCCATCACCTATTTAACCCGTCCCTCACCACCTCCCCCTCTGGTCACCATCAGTTTGTTCTCTATAGTAGAGTCTGTTTCTTGGTTTCTCTCTCTCTCTCTCTCTCTCTCTCTCTCTCTCTCTCTCTCTCTCTTTCTCCACTCCCACCCCCATCCCTGCCTTGGCTCATTTGTTTTGTTTCTTAAATTCTACATCTGAGTGAGATCATATGGTATTTGTCTTTCTTTGACTGGCATTTCACTTAGCATTATACTCTTTAGTTCCATCCATGTCATTGCAAATGGTAAGATTTTATTCTTTTTTATGGATGGACAATATATATACATTCGTTCTTTATCCATTCATCAATTGATGGACTGATGGGCATTTGGGCTGCTCCCATATCTTGGTTATTGTAAATAATGCTGCTACAAACATAGGGGTACATATATTTCTTTGAATTAGTGATGTATTATTCTTTGGTTGAATACCGGATAATGCAATTGCTGGATCTTAGGGTAGTTCTATTTTTAACTTTCGAGGAACCTCCATAACTGTTTTCCACAGTGGCTGCATCAGTTTGCATTCCCACCAACAGTGCAAGAGGGTTCGCCTTTCTCCACACCTGCGCCAACAACTGTTGTTTCTTGTGTTTTTCATTTTAGCTATTTTGACGTGTAAGGTGATAACTGCACTTGCATTTCACTGATGATAAGTGTTGATAAGCATCTTTTCATGTGTCTGTTGGCCATCTGTATGTCTTCTTTGGAGACATGTCTGTTCATATCTTCTGCCCATTTTTAAAATTGGATTGTTTTTTGGGTGTTGAGTTTTATAAGTTCTTTATATATTCTGGATACTAACCTTTTATTGAATATGCCATTTGCAAATATCTTCTCCCATTCTACAGGTTGCCTTTTAGTTTTGTTTGTTTTCTTTGCTGTGTAGAAGCTTTTTGTTTTGATGAAGTCTCAATAGTTTATTTTTGCTTTTGTTTCCCTCGCCTCAGGGGACCTATCTAGAAAAAAGTTGCTACAGCTGATGTCAGACAAATTACTACCTGTGCTGTCTTCTAAGATATTTATGATATTAGGGCTCATGTTTAGGTCTTTAATCCATTTTGAATTTATTTTTGTATATGGTGTGAGAAAGTGGTCCAGTTTAATTCTTTTGCATGTTACTGTCCAGTTTTCCCAACACCATTTGTTTCCCAACACCATTTCTTTGTTGAAGATTAATTGACCATGTAATTGTGTTTTTTTCCTTGGGTTTTCTATCCTGTTCTATTGATCTATGTGCTAGTACCACACTGTTTTGATTACTACAGCTTTCCAATATAACAAAGTGAAATTGTGATGCCTCTGCTTTTCTTTATTTTTTTCAAAATTGCTTTGGCTATTCAGATTCTTTTGTAGTTCCATGCAAATTTTAGGATTGTTTCTTTTAGTTCTGTGAAAAATTTTGTTGGTATTTCTTTTTATTTTTTTCAACGTTTATTTATTTTTGGGACAGAGAGAGACAGAGCATGAACGGGGGAGGGGCAGAGAGAGAGGGAGACACAGAATCGGAAACAGGCTCCAGGCTCTGAGCCATCAGCCCAGAGCCTGACGCGGGGCTCGAACTCACGGACCATGAGATCGTGACCTGGCTGAAGTCGGACGCTTAACCAACTGTGCCACCCAGGTGCCCCTGTTGTTGGTATTTCAATAGGGATTGCATTGAATGTATTGATTACTTTGGGTAGTATAGACATTTTAACAATATTATTTTTCCAATCCATGAGCATGGAATGTTTTTCCATTTCTTTATATTGTCTTCCATTTCTTTCATCAGTGTTTTATAGTTTTCAGAATACAGGTCTTTCACCTCTTTGGTTAGATTGATTCCTAGGTATCTTATTATTTTTGGTGAAATTGCAAATGAGATTTTTTCTCAATTGCTCTTTCTGCTGCTTCATTATTGGTGTATAGAAATGCAACAGATTTCTGTACATTGATTTGTATCCTGCAACTTTCTGACTTCCAGTACTATGTTGAATAGAAGTGGTGAGAGTGGACATCCATGTCTTGTTCCTGACTTTAGGGGAAAAGTTCTGTTTTTCTCCATTAAGGATGATGTTAGCTGTGGGTTTTTCATATATGGCCTTTATTATGTTGAGGTATGTTCCCTCTAAACTTACTTTGTTGAGGGTTTTTATCATGAATGGATGCTGTACTTTGTCAAATGCTTTTTCTGGATCTATTGAAATGATTATATAGTTCTTATCCTTTCTTTATTGACGTTATGTATCACATTGATTTATGAATATTGAACTAACCTTGTGACCCAGGAATAAATCCCACATGATTGTGGTGAATGATTTTTTTAATTTACTGTTGGATTCAGTTTACTAGTATTTTGTTGAGGATTTTTGCATCTCTGGTCATCAGACCAGATATTGACCTGCAGTTATCTTTTTTGTGGTGCCTTTATCTTGTTTTAGTATCAGGGTAATGCTGGCCACATAGAATGAATTTGGAAGCTTTTCTTCCAAATGCCAGCTTAACTCTTTTGTTTTGACAGAGATAATTGTTCAAGTAAGTGAAAAATGCTAATTATTTTATGGAATGGACCTACCGACGGTCAACATGGCTGTTAACCAATTATTTTCAGTGTATGTTATTCTGATGGAGACAATAGAAATTTGTGTCAATTTTATCTAATGATTAGATATTAAATGTAAATCACATATTTTGAAGTGAATTTAACACTTTAATGCATTTCACATTGTACTTAAAATTTCCCTATGTTCCTTATGTTTAAAGACAGGTCAAAGAGATTTCCCTTTAATCCTTACTTCACAGTAATGCAATCAGATTTGTACCTGAAGATGATGCTTACGTCAAAATACGATAACACACTAAACCACAAAAGCAAGTCGCTAGTGACTAAATGGCACAATGGAGGCTATACAGCTCAGAGAGGCAAAACTCAGCTACCATAATTGGTCACAACCTGAGGGACATGGATAGAGTAGACTGTTGTCTTTCTGAATTCCTTATTCACTGCTGTAATAAAGACCAGATCATATAACATCAATGATCCAATCTAGGAAGTCCTGTAGAATGAATGTTTAGGTCATTCAGGCCTATACGACTTACCTTGGATATACATTTAAATAAGGAGACAGGTTTGAGTACTTGAAAGAAAGTATTACTTTGATAGAAAGTATATATCTAGGTATCTAGGTCTCTTTATCTACATATCTACATCTGCATCTATATGTATGTATGCATATACTTACATATGTATAGACTCAGCAATGTGGTTTAGATTATTCTGTTTATATTTACCCAGGAGACAGATTATTTCCTTCTCATTTACTAAATTCAGACATTTCCATCCTTATCTTAAATGAACTTTCTCTGAAATGTTTTACGTATACACATGCACACACACACACACACACACACACAGGTTTTATTTATTTACCTGGTGGAGTCCAAGCTACAAATATGGAATAAGGCCCGAGTACTGTGCTATTACACGGAGGCTGGATTTCCTCTGGTGTGAATACAGGTGTTTGTACAATGTAATCACCACTAGGGCTGCTGCCACCCCCATTTGCAGCTTCCAGTTTATAAATGTATCTATATTAAAAAGAAAGGATTGTGATAAGACAATGCATAAGAGATGCAAACGGTGATTTCTGGCTTTTCTCTCCATTGTTTGGTCGACAGTTAATGACAAAATGCAAATTCTCTGCTCCTTGTCCCGAACCTTCACTATTGACTTGATAGTTTTTTCAGAACATGCATCATTCTCTCCAGACTGCCTTATTTCTGTCCTTCTCACTTTATTCCTAGCCCTCTAGTAATCAATAACTTTTCATAAAGATTTCAGGAAAGTCCTGGAGTGTGCCACTGGATTGTAGAGGATTCAAACGAATCTTTCCCATTTTTAAATGGGTTGGGGTTCAGGGAAATATGTTCAGAGGAAGATGTTTCTAAATTGATCTGCTACTCTCCACAATAAAACTGAATTGATCTCTACTCTCTGCAATAAAACATCTGTTGATCGAAGATATATTTTGTCTTTGCTGAGAAATGAATGGGAATGAATTGCAAATATGCGGAACTTTTTCCCCTAAAATCACTCTACCTATATATAGTGTAGCAAGCAGAGAAAACATTATTCTAGAAGAAAAGGTAGTTGATGTCAAACAAAACTCCTTAAATCTCTTTTATTGCTGGTTTAAGAATGCAAGTTTTTGAAGATAATTTGATAATTTTTAAAACTTAATACTTTGTGTATTTTATATACTTAAAAATCCTCTTGCTCTTCTGTCAAATAGAAGACTACTTACATTTTTTTAAAATGTCATGAGCCACCTGGGTGGCTCAGTCAGTTAAGTGCCCCACTCTTGATTTTGGCTCATGTCATGATCTCATAGTTTGTGAATTTGAGCCCCGCATCGGGCTCTGTGTTGTGTGGCGACTGCTTGGGATTCTCTCTCTGCCCGCCCCCGCCCCCACTCCCTTCTCTTTCTCAAAAATAAATAAACTTGAAAAAATAAATTAAAAATGTCATGTACTCTGAAGGCTAAAGTAATGAGTTAGCACTTAAAGTCTTCAATGTCTGAAATGAATTAAAAGATCTCATCAGCTATGAAATGGCTAATGAAAGAGGAGATTAGTTAACCTATTAATTTAATATTGTTTCATTTAGATGGTGCCTTGGTGGCTCAGTCTTTAAGCATCTGACTTTGTCTCAGGTCATGATCTCACAGTTTGTGAGCTCAAGTCCCACGTGAGGTGAGTTTGGGTACCAGTTTAGGTGAGCTCCAGCCTTGCTTTGGGTGAGCACAAGCCTTGCTGTGGGTAAAACATGAACCAGCTTTGAGTGAGCACTGCTTTTCTCTCTCTCTCTCTGTCTCTCTCTCTGCACCTGGGATCCTCTCTCTCTCTCTGCCCCTCACTCACTTGTGCCTCCCCGCTCTCTGAAAAATATTGTTTCATTTAAAGATGCACACTTTTGGGGCGCCTGGGTGGCTCAGTCGGTTAAGCGTCCGACTTCAGCTCAGGTCACGATCTCGCGGTCCGTGAGTTCGAGCCCCGCGTCGGGCTCTGGGTCAATGGCTCGGAGCCTGGAGCCTGCTTCCGATTCTGTGTCTCCCTCTCTTTCTGCCCCTCCCCCATTCATGCTGTGTCTCTCTCTGTCTCAAAAATAAATAAACTTAAAAAAATTAAAAAAAAAAAGATGCACACTTTTCAACCCTGAAAAATGTAAAATTCTAACTATATGATTGGTAAAGTTTTCTTTGAGTTTACCTGCTGTTGGGCTCCAGGTTTTTATCAGTGAAATTCTGCTCTTCATTGCCACCCAGGAAAACCAAGGTTCCATTACGACTCAATTGATATTGAGAAATGAGGCCATTGGGCTTTTCTGGCGGACTCCAATATAATTCCACTGTCGTAGAATTGATGATAATGTGTCGAGGTGTCACCCAAACTCCTGGAAAAAATAACACAATGAGGTTTTATGGTTAGAGTAAAATATACACCTTATCAAAAGTCACACCATCACCTCACATACTATGATAATTTTATTTTGCTGATAGAAAATTTCATGGTAAAGCAAAAAAATACAGTTTCCATACTTTTGAGGTAAAATAGACAATTGGGTATAAATATATTTGTCAATGCTTTGATTATTTCATTTGTGAATTTCCTTTAGAAAGTGAATGCCAGACAATTAAGTGGTAGAAAATTTCTCTATCTTGGCTGTTACTCTGACTTTAATCAAGACCTGAGAGACTATCCAGGAATTTTATTTTTATTTTATTTTTTTAATGTTTATTTATTTTTGACAGAGAGAGAGATAGAGAATGAGTGAGGGAGGGGCAGGGGGAGAGGGAGACACAGAATCCGAAGCAGGCTCCAGGCTCTGAGCTGTCAGCACAGAGCCCGATGAGGGGCTCGAACTCACAGACTGCGAGATTGTGACCTGAGCCGAAGTGGGACACTCAACCGACTGAGCCACCGAGGGGCCTCAAAGACTATCCAGGAATTTTAAACTTTGATACCTACTTATGTGGAATATGTAGAAGTAATCATAATACAGTATTTACCTGAATTTTTAAATTCAGCGAATAACATACTTTGCCTTTGCCTCTCTGACACCATGTGCTATGCTCTTTTTCATCCTTTTTCTCATTTACTGGCTCCTCTTTCCCTACTGGAACTCAAAATTATGTGGTGCTTCAGAGACCTAGGCTCTCTCCTCTCCCTTATTCTTCCCTCTTCTTACTCCTTCTTTCTAGGGGATCTTCATTTAGTCTCAGTTTTAAATACCATCTCTATGTCAAGCATTCCCAAATATGGATCTCTAGACTGAAATTATCTCTTGGTTTCAAACTCATGAACCCAACCGTCAACTTGACACCTGCATTTGGATGACTAATTAAGTATGAAAGACTTAAAACATCCAAAACAGAACTCTTGGTTTTTCTGTTATAATCTATTCCTCTCCCAATTTGGACCATTTTCTTGGTCAAAACCCACAAAATGTTATTCTTGAGGCTCTCACTGTTTTCACCCCCAAGTGTAATGTGTCATCAAATCCCACAGGTTCTACCCTGAACATACATAGTTCTCTCTACCTTTATGTCCACCTCTTCTGATCCAAGCTATGTTGCTCTCTCTCATGAACTTCTATCACAGCCTCTAAACTGGACTCTGTTTCAAAACTTGCCCTTCTCTATTTCATCATAACCTTTGCAAAGTGTAGAAAGTCTGCACATAAGTTATTGTAATCTTTGTAAAATATACAGCCCTTTTGAAATTAGTCACACAATTCCAATTCCTTATGATAATCTGTATAGTCCTGCATTTTTTCTGGCTCTGGCCTACCTGGCTCCAACCACAAGAGACTCCTTCTATCCCCAGAATGTTTCCTGTTCTTCGTCACCTCTGAGATTTGCACTTCCATTCCTTCTGCCTGGAACACTTTTGTTCATGACAACATGACAATTTGGCAATTTATCCTCTTAGTTCAGTGGCCTGTGTGACTATAATCATATCAGGGAGATCTTATTTGACCAACCTTCTCTAATTATAACTGTAACATTTTCTAGAGTGATCATAACCTAGTTTTTCTCTATCCTATGTCTTTTTCTACTTCCTCTTAGCACTCATAACACAATAATCTTTTTTTCTTGATATTATCATTATTTCTATGTTGTTAACACTGCATGGTCTACTTCTTTCTCCTGCTTCAATATAAAGTTAGCTTCACGAGGGCAGGAATCTTTTATGTATTTTTGTCAGTGTATTTTTAGGGATAGATAGCACAATGCCTAACTGATATTGAATAAATGAATTTATTGCAAATACTTCCTGCAAATTACTATGTTAAGCACTATAGGCAGTTCTAATTCTAGAAATATAAACATGAGTAAGCTCTGGCTTGTTTCTACAAGGAATTTCCTCTTCTGCATAAAAGTTAAAATATACACACAAACAACTGTTATTCAAGGTCAAACATTCAAGCACTCTTACAGATGTACAAACATATTGACGGAGAACCTAGGCAATGAGGAAGATCAATCCTACCATTTCATGTTGTCATCTAGGTATGCTCTGAATAGACACTGTTACTCTCTTCTTCAGCTTTTAAAAACTCATGCAATATTAGGTTCCCTGTAATCAATAGTGTTTGGTTGATTGTATCTCTGGTGTAAGTTATCCAGTAAGGGATAATATTTCAACACTTTTAAAAGAAAAATTTCCAGGACATTCAAAGGCAATTTATTTAGCAACATCCTGAAAGAATCAGGATACATTTTTAAATGGCTCAAACTTGCTAATTTTCTAAGGAACAACTTATTCCTGAGAAGAAAGTGTTCATTTTGTTCTGAAAGTTTACTCTTAGATACTTGGATAAATACACCAATCATAGTATACAGTTATGTCTGGGTTTCTCTGCCAACAGTTGGTAGATGAATCAATCATCTAGAGTTCTGACTCAAAGATGATATTAGTTTGTTGATTTAAGAGATAAAGTATAAGTTTTAGTTCATAATCTGCTTCCTGGAGTCCCATATTTTTCACCTTGGAGGGTGTATACAAAATCACCAAGGTGCTAGAAAGTCTATTGCTTAGTTTCCACTTTGAATCAGTAAATACATCCTGTGGATATAGAGTTAATGAAATAACATGAATCAAAATCTTGGGTTTGCCTCAAGTTTTAAATAAAAATTGAGTTTGATATTTATACAAGTTGGTGAAAGCTCTGGTCATGTTGGTAATAATTCTGTGTCCATTGATTTGATTTATAAGAGGAAACAGAAATGTGTAAAAAATACTAAGTACTATGGTTTTATTTGTATAATGGCATGGGGACATGATTATCTTAGCAACTGCCAGAAATATTTGATAGAATAAGACCCACTTTTGGTGAAATGTCTTAAGAATCCCAAATGGAGAATCTGCCTTCCTCTCTGAGCATGAGTCTCAGGTGGCATCAGAAAAAAACCTATCGTATATAATAGAAGAACAGAATTGAGAAAACTCAAGGGAAGGAAATGGGTGGTCATGAGAGAAATCACCTAGAAGGCAGGTGGGGGGCAGGTAAACTACATGAGAGGTATGAGAAGAAAAGGTCAGAAGGAAATCTTGGTAGATCTTTTGCAATAATAGCTACCAGAAAAGGGACATGTCTACTAGATTTGTTTTAAATTTGTTTTGAGTGCCATGCAATATTACCTGCTTATTTCTCTACAGATCTTGATTCCAATTCAAAAATCCCAACATTTATTGTGGATTGACTTTCCTTTGGAAACTAGCGAAGGGACCCTATTCTGTATTGGCTTATGTCACGGAGGCCTTGACTTTTAGATTATTATTAATTGTTAATTTATTCATCCAACATTCCACTCAATTTTGTGTCACTTTCTGTGTTGGGCACTGTGGATGTGGGGGTAAAGACAAATAGTCTTTACCCTTCAAGGACCCCATAGTATTGTGGTGAATAAAAATGAACAAATAAAAATTTATAATCCAGTTTGCTGAGTGCTGTAAGAAAAGGAAACATAGTGCTTTAGAGCACTTAGGAAGGGTATCAACACAGACTGGGAGTAATATGGGGATAGAGGGGAAGCAGGAGAATTCTAGAAGGGAAGAAATGTGAGCCCAAGTTTGAAAAACTGGGAGTTAGCTGAGTTAGTGAGAATGTAGGGAAAGAAACCAAAACTTTGGGAAAGCCACACAAAGTCTTTGAAATATGGGTAAGTATGGTAGAATTCCAGGTACTTCAGCATGACTGGTACACTGGAGGGCATGTGGGGAAGACAGAAAGATTCAACAGATGGGCAGAGTTTAAAGTTTGAGGGGTCTATTTTGCTTCACTAAGAAGATGTGGATTTTTTTTTTCCTGGAAGGAAATGGGATTTTATGGAGGTGACTTGGCAAAAGGGAGGAAAGAATTGGAATGGGAATATGAGGAAGAAGAGAAATCACTAGAGGCAGGAAGACTAAATTATGAAAAGTTATAGGAGTCTGAACTAAGGCAACACCAGAAGGGATGGAAAGGAAGAAAGCATTTTTAAAAAATCCTTAAGATTTAAAATTACTAAGATTTTATGAAGAACTACATATTACAACCTAAAAAAAAAAACCAGAAACATCAAGAAGGCCCATTTTGGGGTTTAGGTGATGAGGTGGACGATTATACCTGAAGGAGGAAAAAAAGAAAGAAAAGTAAGTTAGGAAGTGAGGAGAGAGATTTTAAGAGTTGAATAGTGAGGCTGAAGTATTTTCAAAACACCTAATAAAAACATCCGTAGACTGGTGGGTGCACAGGCCTTGAATGAGGGCAGACTTTGTGAGAGCTGTATACTTTGGGAGATTGTACTTGAGGATTCCAAGGGAGACCGTATAGTTACAAGTACGAAGAATAGAGGAAGAATCTAACAGTTAAAAACAGGTGAGAGGAAGAGAGATATGGAATGTGACTGAGAAAGATTCATCTTCCTTTCCTTTTTCCTTTCCGCGTTATCAATGCTAGAGGTAAACACGCCTGCAATTTTGCATGATTGAACTGTAAAATTAATTAGAGTTGGCTGATACAGCAGCAATTCTAAAAAGATGGAACAAAAATCCAATTTGAACTCTTCCTATTTGACTAAAGGTACACAATTTTCTATGAGGATAAAATTGTAGAGAATTATGTACAACTTATCAATGGGGTAGTAATATACATTAACTTTTTTCCCCTGGATTGAAAATGAGAGAAGAGGAGCTCAGGGTGGCTATGAAACGATGTTTCTTTTAATTCTCTCCATATTCACTGAGGACACTCAAGTGTGAGACCTTACCTTCAAACTATGTCTGATTTACTCAGGCATTTTATAATTAGTTATGCTTAGATTATTAATTTAATGGGATATAACATGTTTATTTCCACTTTACAGTACAACAGAACTTAATGTGAGTCCTGATTTGTTCTCTTCCAACCCCCAAGTTAAGTACTCAGACTACATTTATGTCACATATAGGTTATTCACAAATGGCACTTATACCGCCAGAAAATGGATTCTAAATCCATGTTTGTTCTGCAGGGGAAAGCCCATTTCGTTTATTATTCCTTTGCACAGTTATTTGTGTTAAAGGAAAGGTGCATAAAGTTAAAAAAAAAGAAATCAAGTAAAACATTTCTCATCTCACACTCCCGTGTGTGGTTGAATGTAATTTTTTCAGTCTTGAAATCTGAGCTCTTTAAATAATTTTTTGGGGGGAAAGGTAGGAAAATAGATGCATATTTTCTAATAATTTAAATATACAGATTTGATGAGTACATTGAAGCAAGAGACCCTGTTATTTTACCAGGTTTGAGTTGCAGCCAAAAATGGTTGATAGATCCTTTAGAAATTATCCATTATCATCAAAGTATCCATTTGATAGTTTACCTTTCCAAAAAATCCACTGCTGGTTTCTTCCTTTCAAAGGAACACTAAGCTTTTTGACATGAAACATTCTTTATATAGAAAACATCATTAGTGAAATCCTGGTGAGGAGCCATATGCCCCATATGTGGAATTTTCCATTTTATTCCCCATTTACTGGTAGGAAGTTCAGGTCTAATATTCTGAGGTACAACAATCCCTTTCATTAGAAGAGTAATGGACAAGCAGTTCAGGACTCTCCAATGGTAATTAACATTATATTTCTGTTTATAAACTCATGTATGCCTCTGTTTCCCCCACATTGAAAACAGGCAGACAATAAAGATGAACAAAATAATTAGTTGATCACTAACCCAAGCTTCTGAGGTTATCTTTCTTCTAAAAGTACATGGTAACACCCACTCCAGTTCCCAACCCATTGGTAACCGTTGTTATGTACATATGCTTCCAGAATTTTTTTCTATATTTTTATTTACCTATAGAAACGAATATTATTGCCTAAGCATTTTTATACATAAAAGATACCGTGCACTATTGCAGTTTTAATTTCCTCTTTATATGGTTAGATTGTCTCATTCTTTTAAAATGAGGCATGGAGTTTCATAATGTGACTATACCTGAATTTATTTAGCAATTCCCCTACTCATAGACATTTAAATTACTTCCAACTGTTTTCCATTAAATAAACAAACAAAAATGCTTCAATAAACATCCTGGTACGTGTCTCCTTATGCATTTGTTGAAAGTGTGATTTTCTGACATAGACAATGAATGTGAAACTGCTGTGTCATGGAAAATTAACATTTTAAATTTAATAGACATTGCCAATTTGCCTTCCAAGGTGATGGCCCCACTTTACATGTCCTCAGTCTGTGCTTGGTTCTTCCTCTCCTCTATTGTGAATTTGTTAAAATCTTTGTTCTTCATGGTCCATCTCAGAACTCACTCTCACACCACAAAATATTTTTGATTTTCATGATGAGTTATAATCTCTCCTTGTTCAGATTATCCTGAGCATTCTGTTCATTTTTCAATTGAAGCACCGTTAACATACAATGTTGGGGTACCTGGGTGGCTCAGTGGGTTAAGCGTCTGACTTCGGCTCAGGTCATGATTTCACGGTTCATGAGTTCAAGCCCTGGACTGGGCTGTCTCCTCTCAGTGCAGAGCCTGCTTTGGATCTTCTGTCTCCCTCTCTCTCTGCCCCTACTCTGTTTGCTCAATCTCTCTCTCTCTCTCTCTCTCTCTCTCTCTCTGTCTCTCTCCCAAAAACAAACATTTAAAAAACAACAAAAACATGCAATGTTATATTAGTTTCATATGTAAAACATATTGATTTGGCAATTCTGCACATTACTTAATGGCAAGTGCAGTCACCATCCGTCACCATCCGTTATTACAATATTATTGAACACTTGTTTTTTCTTAACATCACTTTTCAGATTCTCTGTCTTTATATAAGTTTGGGAAATTGTACTGTGTCTTCAACTTGATGACAAGTTCATGATAGTGAATATTTAAGTCAGCTCCAGCAGTGAGCATGTACTTGTCATATAACTGGCATTCCAGAGATGTTTGATTTTTGATTTTTTTGAGAAATTTTATATCAAAGTGTATAATAATCTTTATCACAGAAAAGTAAACTGAAGAGGTTTAAAGAAGTGAAAGCAAAATTTGTGTTGGGTGGCTTATAGGTGAACCAAACCTGAAGAATGGCAGAGTAGAATACAATTTTATTTTGTACCTATCGACTTTATTCCTTCTTTGTTTTACATGAAAGGGTTTATAGAATTCACTTCAAAATGCCATATGAAAACTTCTCCTCCCAAATCATGGATATTTTTAATTACCTTCAGGGGCTGCCTGCAGTGTCTGACCTAGAAAAGGCTTGCTTGAAGTGCATCCAGCAGGTGTACAAGCTGTAAGTGTGAAGCTATAGTTGGTGTATGGCTGGAGACCTAGAAAGAGCAAACAAGAAATAAAGTACATCTTGAGAGGATTATTTATTATCAATTAAGAACTGGAAGTAACATGTGGAGTTGTAGATATGATTTCCAAAATTTTAAAAGCAGAAAACATTTTCTAAAGGAGGTATGAACTTCACAAGCAGTTCAGTATTAATTGAAATTTCATTTATCTCTGATAATCATATATTCTCAGCCTTAGCAGAAGTCTTAAAATTCATGTCATCCATCCATCCACCCATCCATCCATCATCCATTCAATCATTCATCCATTTATTCATCCATCCATCCATCCATCCACCCAGCTATCCATCCATCTTTCTCTTGATTCCCTTGTACAAGAGGTCATTGAAGAGGCTGCCTTGCCTAGTTGATCAGAGTACTCATCTCTCAAAGAGCCCATTCCATCTTTAGAGCTCTAGAGTTTTCCTTATTTTGTTTAAAAGTCCTTTCTTATATTGTGGTGATTTCTTTCCATCACTTGCACCCCTAGGGAGATATAGAACAAATCTAATTTCTTTTCCACATGACAGTTCTTCAAATATTTGTAGACAGTTATCAAATCCCCCCAGAGTCTTTTCTTCTCCAGGCTAACTATCCCAGTTTCTGCAACAGCTTCTTATATGAACAGAGGTAGAAAAAATAAAAATAAGGTTAGATCCAAATAAGGTTAGATCCAAAATAAGGTTTAGCCCCAAGCCATATTTAGCTCATATTCACACCAACCCACTCTGCTTTTTTAATTTTACACTACTTCACCATATGTGCCAATAGAATACCACCTCACACTTCTGTAGTGTTTTGGAGGTATGTTGGTTTTGTCTTTACACATAGATTGAACATAATTTGATGAAGGAATAGTGTTTATTGTATTCAGAATATGACACAGCCCAGTAATTGTTCAATAAGTTCTCAGGATAAATAAGAATGGCAAGCCATTTATAGTAGAAGTTGCATGTTGTTAGACCTCACTACTCCTTAGCTGATGACCTTGGGCAAGTGACTTAGCTTCTCTTTGCCTTGATCTACTGATCTTTAAAGATGGGAAACATAGCAGCTAGGTTTGAAGGCTTTTGAGAAGATTAAATGGGTTACCTAGAGAACTACTTTATTTGACCAGAAGCAACCTTAAGACTCAGCAGCATTTGACAAGGAGCATATGGCGGCTAAAGCTTCTTGCCTTTGATTCTTGGAAAAATTCAAACAATGCCAAAGGTCAAAAATTTTCCTTTCCTTAAAGAATAGGACTTCATCTATATGTCAAATAATTGGGCTAACATATATAATTATTATATTAATTTTTCATGAATACTGAACTACATTTTTATATATATATTGCTCATTTGGCAGGTGAGTTTTTCCAGAGACATTCCTGTGCTACTCTTTTGCTTTATGCAGATTTCTCCTCAAACGCTATATTTTAAAAGATTTTGGCCACTTTATCGACATACTACATCCATCACTTCATATTCCCTCAAATTACTTCCTTCTCCCATAGCCCTCAACATTATCTGCTGTTTTATTACATCTGTTTATTTATTGTTTGTCTCCCCCTCTAGGACATAAGCTCCAAAAAAGCACTAAAAGATACTATATCTAAAAGATACCACTATATGGCAGGCACAAAGTAGGTGCTGGTTAAACAAACGAAAAAATTAACTGGTTCATTTAGAGTTAGAGCAATAGTCTGGGTTCTCTGCTAAAGCAATAATGTTCTGCAGCTGGAGCTGTTCCAGGATTCAGCTTCAAAGCCCTTTGTGTTTCCACATCAATTTAGTGATAAGATTCAGATACTTATTTGATTGCAATCTTCTATTTGGTTGCTATGGGGGATTTACATAATTTTGATATTTACTTGATTTGTAGATAAGAAATGTGATGAAAGATCTAAGCCCCACTGAAGCCATATATGTTTGATAAAAGCTTATGGGAAAATGCTAAAGATTATAAAATAGAGAGATCAAAAGAAAAAGGGAGGAATCGTCTAAGAATGAAGGTCAGAGACCGCAGTGGTGGACTGACTTAGCCTGGTGATGCTCCCTCTTTACTCCCGCTACTGAGAAAGGGGACCTTGACCCTTGTAATACCAATTCACCTGAATATCTTACTTTCTCACTTAGAATGTAAGCCCTTTGAGAGTAAGGTTTATGTCTCTGAGTGTTTTCCTTTTTTAATCATTTTTTTCCAGTTGTAAGTGTTTGATGCTTGTTAAATACTGTTTAAAGAACACAAAGCCCATGAAAGTGCTCCATCAAATGTCAGGCTATCCTGTTCATGATGTCCATCCAAAGTGTCATCGGACCAAACAGGCCCTTCCTCATAAATCCATGAGTATCTCAGCCCCCAACATCTACTTCACTGTGTAGGCAATTGTTTTCTAGTTACAGAATATTATTAAAATAATACAAAAAATTAATGTGATGTGTAAACAATAAATATTTTATAGACTTATTTCCAAATGCCTGACTAAGTATGGCTGGTAAAAGTGAAGCAATGCTTGTTCTTTCTCTGGAATTTTCTTATTAAATAAAAACAAATAAAATGCTCCCCCTCCCCAAATGAGACCCAATTCTCTTCTTCATTTTGTGTTCTAGTTGGTCTGATATAAGACATGCAATGACCATTGAAGAATATTTTAGGATGCATCTTAGAAAAAGGAGGGGACATTTGTCACCACAGAGGTGTACTAAAGTCGGTGAGAGGATTGAGGGTATTTGCAATAAGGATAGTCGCTAAAAAGAAAATTGATGTATATAAAAATAGAAATTGTCCTTTCCCTACATAATCTTTCTGAACTGAGCTGAGTGGTATCCACTTTATATATAGCCAAGAACACTAGAAGACAGTACAGCAACGGAGTAGCTAGCCAGTTAGGAATTTTTGATAGATTAAGGAAGGTGTGCCAGGGAGTCTGTTACCGGTGTTTAAATTGGATGGTGTGTGTTGGCCTTGCAGAGCATGGGGCCAGGTCTAGTAGAGGAATATTTTAAAGCTACTGGGGTACCAGAATCAAAGGGAGAGGAGGTAGAACTGAGCGCTGGGTAGAGAGCCTACTTTGGGAAATCAGAGGACTTCAAAGTCATCACCATTCAGGAGGAGGGGATGTGAGGAACTAGGGAAAGAAAACAAAGATGGAAGGGCAAGAAAGGCGAGAGTGGGAGGCATGGGGCCTTAAGTGAAGGAAGGAAGGACAATGGGCTTAATCTAATTCACTAGTAGTTTGTCCTTAAGGGTTGTGTCTAGCCCTGAAATATGAGTATGGTGGCCAATTTAAAGAGCTATATGGAACATAGGTAGAAATATTTGGCTCATTTCAACTCACATTTGCCAGCCTGTGTCATGCAACTCTACATCTGCTATGTTTATGTTTCAGAGTACACTCATACTTCCTTTTATAACAGAACTCAAGGTTTCCTTGTGGAAACCAGTCTTTTGGCTACTACAAGTCTTTGTGCTTTGTTTAGGATTTTCTCCACCTGGATTGACCATTCCTGGACACAGTTCCACATTCCTTGTGCAATGTTAGCTGCTCAGAATTGACTATGTGACCTCATTTAGGCTAATGGAAAGTAGGCCTTGAATTCAAACTTTCATTTTTACTGCTGGTAGTTCTTTGTTCACCACATAGTGCTTGAGAATGGAGAACTTAGAGGTCAAAAGAAATTGGGTCCTGGAAACCTCATCTCATAGCCTTGAGTCTACATCTGATTTTTTATTTACATGAGCCACTTAATGCCCATTTGTTAAGCCTGCTTGAACTGAGTTTTCCGTAACTTGCAAGAAAAAGAGTTCTAAATGATATTAATATTATAATTACTAATAATGTCACACTGGCACACAAGTTCAGATTCTTGTATGTTACATAAGGGGACCATGAGCAGCTGTGATTACCCTACGCATGTTAGAAATAGTTAGTTATGAGATTCTGGGAGACAGAATTAGCAACAACATGAAAAGGGTTGGTGAAAAAGTGAAGAGGTTTCACCTTGAATATCACCAGGACAGGAATAATTATTCCTGCCTCACAGGTAAGAAAATACTGAGGCTCAGAGAACCAGATGTTCATACAGTGAATGGAGCTATCAGGTTGGGGTGGAGACAAACCCACAACTTTAATACCAAGCCCTGTGCCCTCCCATCACATAAGAGCTGCAGCCAAGCACATTGAAATTTGTGAATGACTTTGAAGATAAAACAGTATCTGAAAGATGTAAAAGTGGTAGAAACCATTGCAGTCGTTCTTAAAATGAAAGAAATATGTTGAAAGCGTTTAGTTCAAACATCAAGGCAATAAAAAGAAGTATAAAGTAAAACAAAAAATAAAACTCAGGGGATTTTGTTGTTCCATTTTTGCTCTTTTCACTGGACTCTGTGCATTAATCAAATATATTTTATAAGAAATGGAGTTATTTTTAAAGGACTTGATTACTCAGTTACATAAATAACATACTAGCTGAAATTTACTGAATACCACTTGCAGACCTTCTCCTGTGACTTCCTGGATATTAACACAATCAAAACCCTCATTAAACCCCCTGGGTCACTGCAATTATCTGCTCATTTAACAGGTAAGGGAGTTGAAGCATAGAGAGTTGGAGGAACTCATCTATTATTACAGAGATCAGCTTAGGTGAGGTCAGAAGTCTGGGCACCCAGGCTGAGAAGTGTGGGCCAGAGAAACAGGGTCAGGCCTCTGACACATAGGGAAAATAATGACATAAGTAGCTCAAAGCCCAGTGAAAATTTCAGTGTATATGTATGTATGTATGTATGTGTGTATGTATGTATGTATATATATATACACATCTCCAAGTGGGAATGTATATTTAAGTATTTCCATTTTGAATATTTCTTTTTTTTTTTTCAACGTTTATTTTTGGGACAGAGAGAGACAGAGCATGAATGGGGGAGGGGCAGAGAGAGAGGGAGACACAGAATCGGAAACAGGCTCCAGGCTCTGAGCCATCAGCCCAGAGCCTGACGCGGGGCTCGAACTCACGGACTGCGAGATCGTGACCTGGCTGAAGTCGGACGCTTAACCGACTGCGCCACCCAGGCGCCCCACCATTTTGAATATTTCTACAATTCATGGACCAAAGGAGTGTAGCCTCGCTGTTAGGAGAGAAGCATGTGAAGTTAGACTCTTTTGGGTTCTAATCCTTTACCTTCTTACTTATTAACACCGTCATGGGTCAGTTTTCTGAACTCTAGGTGCCTCAGTTTCCATAACTGTATGCTGTGGGCATGATGGTATTGACTGCTTAATTGGGCTACAGGCTACCTTGAGGGAAGGCAATATCTGAATCCATAATTGTCTACATCCTATTTCTTAGGTCTTGCATTTTTCATATTGTCAGAAGACTAACTTACTAAGAGGCTTGGTTGAAAGAATCTGTAAGGAAAGCATCGACTGCCATCAGGCATAAATGATTTACATGAACTGGATGACCTTTCATATATATGACTCTGTAAAACTCAATAAAATCAACACATTTCAACTGGAATTTGCTGCCATTTTAAGTAAGTCTCTATTGGTAGTCCTTAAAATGCGATATATATGAAATATTAGTAACAGGCAATGAAAAGGGCACACCAACTGAAAATGACTCATGAATTGATCAGGATGAGAAGCGGGAAATAAAGAGATGTCTCAGAGGGACCATTCTGACCGTAGCTTAATCCTGAAGTCCAAGAGTCGAAGGAGAAAAGAAAACATCATTCAAGTGCTCGGCATTGAATTAAAAGAGTAGGAGATAGTAGTTGTAGAGAAGAGAAAGGCAAATGCATGGAGAAAAGCCAAGCATTTAACATTTCAGTGTAGTGGAGATTATGGTGGCTGCAAATTACCTGAATTTCCCTACAGGGAATCATGTTCTCTTTTAGAGGAAAGAAGCATACTATAACAAAACTCATTATAATTACACTTTCAAGTAACATTACATTCAGGAGTGAATGTGTGTTAAAAAGGACTGCCAAAGTCTACCTATGAATCATAAAAATATGATTTGGAAAACAGAATCAATGCCTATGTCAATGTCAGTTACATCTGATATACTGTTTTTTAAAGTGTATTTATTTGAGAGAGAAAGTGACAGTGTGAGTGGGGGAGGGGCTGAAAGGGAGGGAGAGAGAAAGACAGAGAGAATCCCAAGCAGGTTCCACACTGCCAGCACAGAGCCTGATGCAGGGATTCAACCCACGAAAGAGTGAGATCATAACCTGAGCTGAAACCAAGAGTCGGACGTTTAACCCACTGAGCCACCTAGGTGCCCTGACATTTGTTATACTTTATGAATATCAGTTTGTTTCTAATCTTTAATCTCCACATAAATAGTCAGGGAAAGGCATTTTGTCCATTATAATTTGAGATAGTAAGTGCTACTTCAAAGCATTCATTGGGCTATCCCATAACGCCATCTGCTATTTTCTAAAGAATTACCAAATAATCCTACAAACTATGTAATTCTGCAAGTTCCTCAATCATTTGGTCAGTGGTTAGTTCAAGGGCTGAGATTCTTGGTTTCTTTAAAACCTTTGTGGTAGGTGGTTATCAGATATCGTACACGTTTTGGGCAAGAAGCTTGTCCTGGCACTAATTCACCCAAATTGGATGTTTGGCCAGGGCCCACGTGAATCTACATTGAGTCTTGCCAACGTGAAACGCTTCTTTCTGCCCTTAGCTGCCTTGGATCTCACTAAGTGATCACCTTCAGAGCATCTCTGTTCATGCAGATTCCCAGAAACTTTCAGCACCCACTGGCAACCTTGGCTATGATGGATAGACTTATAGCAGGATTCCACTTTAAATTGATAATTCTATGTGAGAATCTGGATGTTCAAAAATGGAACACGAAGATATTGTGGAATTGCTTTAGAGACTTCTAACACGCATTTACATTATGAGTGTGTTACAAAATTTGATTAGAAAATGTGTTAGGAGCTCACATGCTAGAGTCCCCCTTTCGTGACAGTACCACCCACCACCGTCTCAGGAGCCACGCATCCCAGTTAGTCAAGCCCGTTTCTTGCCCATTTGTGAGCCATTGGAAAGGAATGCTTCCTGTATCAATGCTTCAAAGTACAAGTTCAATTGACGGCTCATGAGCGGGGCATCAAAACATCAAAACAAAGGGACCCTTGCACGGCAAATGCCTATGAGATAACCTCACGACTTTTGCTTCTGACTGCTTGCTACAAGCTTAAGTGTTTCTTGACTCAATTGTTTTGTGTGTGAAATTTCAGGCCATAGTTTAGGCCCCCCTCCCCAATATCATAGTAGTCAGATTCATCCCAAGAAGCACTTCCCAGGTAAGTTACTTCTTGGCAGACTCTCTTTCTAAATACAGATCAACATTAAAACGATTACTAAGATAGTCCAAGAAAAAAACCCTTGCTTTTGCTTTTTGTAACGCCGTTTTAATAAATAGTTTTCTTCTCTGGAGTCTGGTGCTATACTAGACAAAAGCCACTTTTACTCTACATTTTCAGTCCGAGTCTTCTCTGGAAACAAAGGGAGGCATCAGGAGACAGCTAAGTCTGATGCTGCTCAAATACTCGACAAGAACATATATTGCAGAGAGAGCAGGAGTTATTTAGAACTCTTGGAACAAAACAGAAACAAAGTTTGCACAGGCAAAGAACCTAAAAGTATCTGGGATTTCAGGGGAAAGATTCTTTTTCTTTAAATATTAATTGTCCAGGCAGCTGTGGACCGTAATTCTTTGGCTGTAATCTTCTATTTATAAGAATGATTTTTAAAAGTATACAAAAGTGGTTGATGCTCTGCAAGTATTGATTTTTCATTTTGCAAATATCCAGGCACAAAGTTCTCCTCAGAGTTGGAAAAATGAAAATAAAATGAATTGTCGTATCTATTTTTGTAGGTCGGATGCTTGGTAGCTGGGGCCCACGCAGTGTAAAGCAATACATAGAACCACGGAAGAGAAGCTCCTGGAGCTGTTCCAGGGATACGATCACTGCCTGAGTTTGCTTCCTGTTTCGGTTCAAGAAACTTGCTGCCAATCAATCCAGATTGCCAGAGATCAAGGCTGGCTCAATGGGTGTGTGACCTGTAGAGTACCCAAGATTCCAGGCGGTTCTAGGTGGGACTGAGGCTTGATTCCATGTTCTGGTTTTAAAAAATTTTTATGATTCTTTTTTGAAAACTATATTCTTTTCAAAAAAAATTATTAAGTTTTTGCTTTTAATTCTAGTATAGTTAACATACAGTGTTATATTAGTTTCAGGTGGACAATACAGTGATTCAGCATTTCTGTACATTACCCAGTGCTCATTGTGGTAAGTGTACTCTTAATCTCTTCACCTATCTCACCCAGCGCCCCCAAGCCCCCCTCTGGCAACCACCAGTTTCTTTTCTATAACCAAGGATCTGTTTCTTAGTTTGTCTCTCTTTTTTTCCTTTTTGTTCATTTGTTTTGTTTCTTAGATTGCACATATGAGTGAAATTATATGGTATTTGTCTTTCTCTGACTGACTTATTTCACTTAGCATTATATTCTTTAGTTCCAACCATGTTGTTGCACATGGAAATATTTCATTTTTTATGGCTGTATATATTCCAGTGTGTGTGCACATACATAAAATCAAATTTTACATATTATATATATATATATATATAT